>NC_046288.1:71012611-71330111 GCF_004115265.2 Rhinolophus ferrumequinum
TGTCTGGACGCTGATGGTAACCACTTTGAGCACCTCTTGTAATTGCAGAAGTCAAACGTGACTTGTATTCATCTTTTCTTATTGGTATGTATTGAATATTACAATTTTAACACAGTTTCCTTTCTTAATATGCATATACATTTTTTTTGGCACCCTCTATATATCCTTTTTTTAAACTTTTTATCCATTCATCTGTCAATGGACACTTGGGTTTTTTCCATTTTTTGGCTATTGTGACTAATGCTGCAATGAACATGGGTGTACAAATATCTCTTTGAGTCCTTGTTTTCAACTCTTTTGGATATATACCCAGAAGTGGAATTTCTGGACCATACGGTAATTCTAATTTTAATATTTTGAGGAACCACCATACTGTTTTTCATAGCAGCTGTACCATTTTCCATTCCCACCAGTAGTGTACAAGGGTTCCAATTTCTCCACATCCTGGCCAACACTTGTATTTTCTGTTTTTTGAAAGCAGCAACCCTCATGGCTGTGACGTGGCTCTAGAGCTCTTTTTAAACTGTTCTATAGACCTTGTTTTTTTTAAGAGCAGTTTTAGATACCATTGGGACAATTGGAGAAATGGGATCATGGGCTATGTGTTTGATAATGGCATTCTATCAATGTTAAATTCACTAATTGTGACAATTGTAGTGTGGTTATGAGGGAGAATGCCTCACTGGCTAAAGGGTTTAGGACAATGTCATGAGGTCTGCAAGTAACTCTCAAATGGTTCAGCAAAAGTAAACAAACATAAGTAAGGGTATACACACATATACAGAGAGAGCCCAAATGTGGCAAAAAATGTTAACAGTTGGTAAATCTAGGTGGAAGGTACAAGGGTGCTCATTGTCCTATTCATGAAATTTATTTGAAGATATGACAAAAAAAATTTTTTTTTTTTATTGGAGGAGAGGGAACTCTTGAACAAGTCTCCTTTGTGCCTGCAAGTCCTTGCAGTTGATTTTTAATCACTGTGTAATTTAATTGCTGCCTTATATCCTTTTTGGAATAAGAAGTGCGGAGTATAAATAATTTTTAAATAGCAGCTTCTTTCCAGACATGTTTAGTGGAGACAGTGGAAAGTGTGATTAAAAACAAAAACAAAACCTCCAGCTGCCTTGTTATTTAAACATAAAAATACCTACTCTAAGAAAGACAAAGCTATAGAGGCAAAATTCTGAACAGGGATTGCCAGGGCCTGAGGCCAGGGGAGGAGACTGCCTTACAAAGGGGCACGTGGGAACTTCGGGGGTGATGAAAATATTCTGTATCGCGGTGATAGTGGAACAACTGTATGTATTTGTCAAAAGCCTAGAACTGTATACCTAAAAAAAAGGTGAATGCTACTGTGTACAAACTATACCTCAACAAGCCTGACTAAACACAAACAAAAGAAGAGAAAAACACTCTTTTCAACCTCTTCCTACTCGCTTGCAGGGGGTCACTCCCAGGAGTTCGTCTACTTGCCGCAAACAAGGAAGAAAGGAGTGCAAATCAAGAAAGGCAGGCAGGGCAAAGCAAAAACACACTTAGGGAGAAAGATCAGAGCGCTGAATCTAGGAGGAAAGTTAATTGTCCGCACGGTAGCCATGGTAGGAATGCTTCCCACACCCAGTGCCACGTCCGCCTCAGTTCTCAATGCAGGGAGGGACATTGGCTTCTGTGTGCCAGCGGAGCCAGAGCCTGTCCCGGCAGTGACACTGGAAGGTTTCCTCAGAGCCCCATGTGTAGCAAACTTCTGTCCACTAACTTCCCTTTGGGCCACTCTCCCCTCTCTCTCATCTGCACTCCAGGTCCCACCACTGGTCCCAGTTTTGAACTGGACATAAAAACAAGGATCCCTTGTCAGGAAGCCATTAGGAAGAGTGTTCATGGTTTTCCTGGATGTGGAAGATAGTTTCTTGCCTTTTTTTTTCATCTATATTCAATAAATATTTTCCAAGTCTCTACCAGACACCGTGCTGTGTACTCAGCATTGGAGATTAATGAGCAGAATTCGAATCATAACAGGTCAAGATTCAGCAGAATCATAGCATTTAGAGCTAAAAGACTTTGGGGATGCTGCCGTTTGATGCCTTTATTTCATAAGTGGGGAAACTAAGTCTTATAGGCTGGATGTTTCCGCCCTCCCCCCAAAATGCATGTCTTGAAATCCTAAGCCCCAATGTGATGGTATTAGGCGGTGGGGCTTTGGGAGGTGATTAGGTCCTGAGGATGGAGCCCTCAGGAATGGGGTTAGTCCTACATGCGGGTCCTATTATGAACAGGACTGGTCCCATGAATAGGTCTTAGAGTCCTTTATAAGAAGAGACAGAGTGAGATGATGTGTCTCTCTGACGATACAATGACAAAACAGGCGTCTACAAACCAGCAAGAGGCTCCTCACCAAGAGCCCAGCCATGTTGACACCCTGATCTCAGATGTGCAGCCTCCAAGACAGTGAGAAATAAATGTCTGCTGTGCACGCCACCCAGCCCCTGGTATTCTGTTACAGCTGCCTGGACGGACTAAGGGGCTGAAGCCCAGAACGATGCAGGGATTTGCTCGAGGCCGTGTAGCAGGTTAGCTGGTCAGTGAAGAGCTGAAGCCAGTGGACTTCTACCAATGCACAGAACACCATCCACAAACTTACCGTGGGAGGCAGGACCACCTCAGGGTAAGAGTTGGAGCTTTAGAGCTGGACACAGTCAGATCTGAGCTCAGCCTCGCAGTGTGCTGGCTGGCAGCGGGCCTTGGGTCCCGATCTGCACAACGGGAATGACAGGCCCCTCATCGCAGGGTCTCTGGTAAGAACTAGAATAATTTATGCCAAGTCCCTGTCATACAGTAGGCTACTCTTCTGAGCCATTGAGGGAGACACAGGGAATGTGGACCAGTCAAGGGGCAAGAGTCCTCAGAAAGATTCTGAAAAGGAAGTGGGCTGAGGACGTGTAGAGATCTCTGACGAACTGCACCGATGTCACAGCTCTGCTTGGGGCTGGTCACGGATATATTAACTACATGTGTTGAGGTGAAGCTGTATTAGAGACTGTTCCAAATGATGTTTTACAACTAATACTCTTCTCTGAAAGGCAGAGAAGAGAGGGCAGGTTATTCTGACAGCCAAAGAGTGTTCTGAATATTGGAAAAATGCATGCAGCATTGGCTAGACATTATTTAGGGTTACCTGGAAATCTAAATTAATGGAAAGCTCAGGTTCCGACCACGTGACACAGGCAAGGAGGTGCTTTCAGATCCCTAGAGTCACTCTAACTGGGCTCCACTTGTCAGGTTGGGCCCTTTTGGGATCTGCTCTAAGAAAGAGATGGGACCGTGTTATTTACCAAAGCAACATGTCTGAATGTAAAAGAGGGCCTGGGGGGTGGCCAAGAACAGATTATTTCCCAAAAGATCAAAAAGGTCATTGGCAGCCTCCTTCAGACAGTCAGGCATTGCACACTTATGGAGCAGGCTGGATTCAAGAGTCCCTTACACCTCCTTCAGGACTACGCACGTGGAATACACAGGCAATTATGCGTTTATTGACACCTTTGCTAAAAGCTGGAGCAGTTTGGCCCTGAACTGTAAGACCGTGAAGCGAAACAAGTTCTCCTTTCTCTAGATACTGTCCCAAATGGATAAGGATTTGCTCTCGGCTCCATCCCGCGTCCTCCCTGGTCAGGCTCTATGGACCAGCTTAGCAGCTGTGGTCCTGGCATCTCTGAGCACATACCTGGCCCCTCCATCACTGGCCAGCAAAGTTGGCACCACGTCCCACCCCTTTGCATCCAGGTGACAGGTACCTCTTCTAGTGGGTAGGGACCTGGTCCCTACGTAATGTTTCCAAAAACATGGAAGGTGTTCATCGTCCTGGGTCAGAGGCTGGGCTTTCTTTAGTGTCTGGTTTGAGTCCTGGCTTAGCCGTCCACCAACTTGAGTCCTTACGCGCAAGCTAACATCCCTACACCTGCCTGCATTTCCCCCATCTGTATAATGGAGAGAATGATCTGCATGATGGAGAAAATGATAATAATAGTAGCAAACATCTGCACTTGTTTTCTCTCCAGCAGACACAGTTCTGAGCACTTTGTGTACATATCAACCGGCTAATCCTCGCACAGTAATAGTGGAACTCTTATCCCCCTCGTCCCTACCTCACAGTGAGGATTAAGTAAATGCACACTCATGAAGGGATTGGAACAATTCCTGACCCACAGCCTTCAACAAATGACATGAAATGATTTGAGAGATCGATAAGCGTTTTTAAGCTCACAGCATGCACTTATTATTGTATAAAAAAGTGCATATTAGAAACCATATACTTTGCCCACGGTTTCATGGATATTATTGCCTAAATTGAGGATAAGAATAGTATTTAAGTCAAAATATAGAGTTTTTAAAAGATAATGTAAACAACAGCATAGATAGTAATGAGATTCAGCAGAAATCACTAAGGTGGAGTGCAAATACTCAAACATTAGGACCCCAAACTGCCGAAACAGTGCCTGCTTTTTGTAGCTGTCTTCCCGCTTCTCCTAGTTTACAAATGCCCACCTCTACCTGGCTCAGCAGTCAAGAAAGAAGTCGGCTGGCACTCATCCCATTCCCTCCCTGAAACCAGCCTGTCCTTTTTAGCTCATGCTATTTCCCGGGTGAAGGCCACACCCTCAGGAAGAGACAAAGAGTGTATTTCCCACACCCTAATCTAGAGGTGAGCTGGAGGGAGTTCCCCCTAGACCTGTCTGCCGAGCCCACGGATGGTAACTGCGTGGGTGGCTGCGGCACCGGAGGAGGACACACCACCAGTCCCACTAATGACAGGACCAGTGCAGCCCAAAGCCCTAATTGCTCCTCTGGCCCTCACTGAAGTTCACTCCGCACTTAACCGCTAACAAGCCCCTTCGCAAGGAAATTGGGAGCCACTTGAGTTGTTGGCTAGAGCCCTTGAAGACGGAGGAAAGAGGGTGGCAGGAATGGCCACACTGATCTTGAAAACATTTCCAAATAGGTAATTCTTCAGCTTTTCAATAAGATTTTGAACCATGAGGGACTTGTGGAGGCTCTGTCAGGGGTATAACAAGCCTTGGTGGAGGGTTTTTTTTCCCCTGAAGAAAAGCATGTGGATGTCCCACCAGTTCAGACTTCTGCACGAGTTGGGTTTCCACAGAACACTGCCTCACCTTGTAGCTGCCCAGGCTGCTATCTTTCCAACTCGCACCCAGCATCACCCTCACAGATTTACTTTCATTCCCAGAAGAAAACATGGATAGAAAAACAGAAATAACTTCCCTTTAAAGGGTTGCAAACCTTGTGCCACCAAAAAAACTAGAATTCCCGGTCTCTCGGGTTTGCAGTGTCCCAATGCTATTATTGTTTTCACTTCTTCCGGGGACATGAATTGAGTCCCGCAGGTAATTACTCTGCCCACAGTAATCCCTGAGGCCTACTGGTTCAGACTCAATGCTTGGCTGCTTACCAAGTACCAAAGACGCTGCTAAGTGCGTTTCGAACCTCATTTCATGCAAACCTCACAATAACCTTCTGAGTTTGGGTTCATTTTTCCCCCTGTGTTCAAGGAAATCTCTTCATCTGGAGTTAACATTCAGGACAGGTTCAATGACTCCACCTGCCTTCAGTATGCCTGGTCCTCAATCTTTCCTCCTTGTCCTTCTTTTCCAAGGAAACAGGGGTTCAAAGAGCTGAAGCCACTTGCCACAAATCATGAAGCTAGTGAAAGGAAGCGATGATATTTGAACCAAGAATGCCTACCTCCAAAACTCTGCCATGCCAGCTGGAATCTCTCTGTGGATAGAATAGGGAACAGGAATGACAGACGGATGTGCCAGCTCAGCCTCAGGGGCCCCAGAAGTTCCCTCCACCACAACCCCTGTCTGAGTCTCACACCCAGGGAGGGCTTGGACCAGTAACTAGGAATCTAGGACCCTGTTTGGGCATCGGCTCACATCCCTGCCTGATGCAGCTCCTACACACTCCCCAACCCAGGACTTCAAACTCCAGACCCTCCTCATACAGCATTGTCAGATTTAGGGAGAAAACAAAACAGAACAAAACAGAACTCCAGTTACATGTGAACTTCAGATACAAAGGAAAATGTTTTAGTGTAAGTACAGACTTACACTAAGTCTGGATGCACGTTATTTCATCCATTCAATGAAATAACAGGCAGTTTAGAAAAAATGATTCATTAAAATAATATTATCACAGTGCTTTGATCTCCCAGGAAACAAACTAGGTAAGCATAAAACATTATGACTTTAATATACTATTATTCTTTTATGTTGTGAGATTAATCTAATCTTAATACACTAAAATGATATAGGTGTGAACCAAAGACATTAATGAACCTAGAGTGTGAGATTGTAAAGACCGTAACGCAGATAACTTATTGTGCAGTACAATGCTAAGAATCAATGTCACGGTACAGTATATAGTAAATCTTTTTCTCATATGATTTACTGGAGCTGAAAGGAAAAAAGCAAGTCTTTGAAGCTATTTTATAAACCTGTTACAAATATCAAAAACTGAATAAAAAGATGCTAAAAGTGATCGATCTCACTAATAATCAAAAAAGGAAAACAATAACATATTACTTTTCATTTATTAAATGAAAACATAAATTAAATCAATTCAATAAATAATGTTGACAATGGCTAGTATTGTGATGGAGGTGGGTAGACTGTGGTAGAGTATTCACATTCAGCACAATAGAGGAAAAATCTGAACCTTCTCAAGAGCAATTTGATGAAATACATCAAAAGTCTTAGAAATGGGCATACGCTCTGACACAAAAATACTTCTAGGAATTCGTCCTAAGAAAATTATGCAAAGATTTTACTACAAAGATGTCCACTGCAGCATTGTTTATATATATATATATTATATATATATATGTATATATATAACATATATATATATAATATATATGTATATATATAATATATATTATATATAATATATATATATCATTATAGGTAATTACATGTTACTATTGGTAATATATACACATATATGTGTGTTTATATGTTATACATCAGATACACACCATACCTATACATATATATATGCATTATACATCACATATACACCATATGTACACTACACACACACCCACACACACACACACACACACACACACGAAATATATACACATCCCAATGGGGGAAGAGGTAAATAAATTTTGGCACACCTATTCAAAGGTAAGCATTTCAACTGATGTCGTAGAAGAATATTTCCAGAAATGAAAGTGTTGACAAGTGCCTCCCTTCTTCCTTCCATGCACCTGAGCCTGGAGGTGAAATAGCCCTCCTGCAACCATGAGGTGGCAAGCACAAGGACACAAGCCACATGCTAAGGATGGCGAGGAGGAAAGACGGCAGACCAGACATACTGAGGACACTGGGAGCCAATACACCAGACCTGAACTGTAACTCCAGACTTCTTATCAAGTGATTTGGCTTTTCTCACTGGGAGATTTTAGAATTTCCATTTCAAAAGAATATATAGAGCACATCTAGGCGATCCATCGCTTAAAAGATGCACAAGATGTGCGTAAAGAAAAATATTGACTCTTGTTAAAGGACACAAAGACTTGAACTTGTATTTTCTCCCAGTCCTCATAGCAATGCTTTAAGACATATTATTTTATCTTTCTACACCCAGGAAGATTAATTAAGGGGCTCGAGTGCCCAGTGTCACAGGACTGAAATTCACACCTCTGTCTGCCAGTCTTGCATTTGTGTTTGTGCAGTAACCCAGGCTAGCCCAGAGGAACTGATATAAATTAATGAGATGACAAAATGTGACTTCAAGTGTTCCTTTACCCCAAGATTACTCCTCTATGCATGTTGACAATTACAGGCTCACAAACTACATGAGGTTTCTCTTTTGGTTGTAAAGCAGTGTGAATTTTATATTGGTGACAAGAACCGTCTAACAAGGAAAGGGCATTTAGAGATGTGTGGAGTAAATGTTGATAAGATTCTAAAAATGATTGATAAGGAAGTGCCTCCGTGTCTTTGCACTTGGTACCTCTACCTGGAAAGCTCTTCCTCCCAGATACTGACATAGCTAGCTGCACCCTCACTTCTTCACGTATTTGTTTCAATATTACCTTCACCAAGTGTTCTTCCCTGACCACGCCATTCAAAATTGTCACCTCTCCTGGCTTTGTTGTTCTCCATAGCACCAATCACTCTCTACCATACTATATAATGTGCGTGCTTATTTTACTTACTGTCTTCTCCCCAGCACCCACCTCTCCCCAGAAAGGTTAACTCCAGGATGGAAGCAGGATTTGTGTCTGTTTTGCCATCAGCATCAAGGACAGGGCCGTGCATGGAGTTGGCCCTTGGAACTTATTGAATGAATGAATGAACAAATGACACCAGAAGCACACAGTGTAAGCACTACTCAGAGCAGGGCCTGTGCTACCAAATTAAGCCCTTGGCTCCAAGGTCATCTCAGAATGGCAACAGAGAATGATGGAAAAAGAGGAACACAGAACTGATTGACTCTGAATATAGTATAGTTCTACCTGCTTTTGCACTGTATATAAATAATTCATTCTTTACATGTCCTTTTGTGACTTGCTTCTGTCACTCACATTCTGACTGCAGGGTTTATATGTGCTGTCATGTGCAGCTGTAAATTTTATTCATTTCTATGGCTGTATCAAATAGCATTGCAAGCGGAGTATAAAATGTATTCTTCTGTTTCAGATATTTGGGTTGATAGCAGTTTGGGGCGGTTTTGACCCATCTTGGTGTGAGCGTTCTCGTCAAGTTTCAGGTGTGCACGTGTAAGAATTTCTCTAGAAGGGCTGGTACTTCTGTTTTGCCAAATACTACACAACTGGGACTCGGAGTGGTCGCTCTAACTAACATTCCCACCAGCAATGTATAGGAGTCACTGGTACGCCACATTCTTGCCAAGCTTGGTATTCTCAGATCCTTGCTCAAATTTTTGCCATTTTGATGAGAGTAAAGTGGCATCTCCCTGTAGTTTTATTTTGAATATTCCTGATTATAATGAGGTTCACAGACTCTTGGTAAGATGCAATTCTTTTTTAATTTTCTTTTTTTCTGTGTTTAGTATTATCATTACCTTACGCGTACCCAGCCATCTCTATTTTCTTCATTCATATGCATTAGCAAAGAAATAGGCACGCAAGTAACTTAAAAGCAATTTTAATTGAACTTTGGAATTATCAGTGTTTGGTCTCTACACTTCCCTTTTTAAATCAATTCTGCTTAGTCAGTCATGACATCTGATTTAGAATCAGAGATTTTAGAAGTGGAAATAGTGATAGCTAACATTCGTTGAGTGTTTACTATGTGTTAGCCACTGTGTTTGGGGCTTTACATATATAAAGGAATGAGGAACTTGTTACTTAAAACAACAACTTCCTTCTAAGGAGAGGGAGTCTTTTTTCTGGAAAGCCCTATTCTGCCAAGCACCTTGGTTCAAGTACACAAAGTGAGGGTTGGTGGAAGTAGATTTGATGCTCAAAGCTAGAGAGAGCTCAATGCTCTGCCTCATGAAGTGAGAAGAATGTGAATTCTTGTATAATCACAGGGAGAGGGGATGAGGAGAGAGATGGGAGGCGGCAGAGGGAAGAGGTGGATGGATGTCAAGTTGCTGAAATGACCAAGAAATTCTTCAATTTTTAGCTTAACGACTCTTTCTTTGTGTCTGTTATACAATGCACAGCTCCTTATGAGGAGTTTATGTTGTTTGTTTGTTTGCAAAATTTTCTCATCTGGGATAACACAGTGTAGGAGACGAACAGCATGTTCAGGATTTAGAGACAATTCTTAAACAGAACAAATTCACGGATGTTGAAACTCAGAAACAGAAGCGAGCAGAAGAATGTAAGCTCCCCCACCTGCCCATTCACGACACGTGGAATGGTGTTTGAAGACATTTTTCTAAACTTAAATGGGCAGCAAGACCCTAGATGAGCTCACAGTATCAAATTACTAATCTCACAAAGTAAATAGCTCCTGTGAGGGAAAATCAGCAAAGACAATAAATGCAACAAAATTTAGAACCAAAAACTACAGATATGAAACAATCTCAGTGACCTTAAAAATTATATAATTCAAACATGCAATAATATAAAGGACTAAAATGCATGAAAGTAAGAAAGAAAATAAAATGAAAGACCATGACACCAAGAGAGGGACTATGAAATTTTTAACAAGAATTCAACCGAGCTTCTAGACAAAAAAAAAAAAAAAAGTCATTAAAATTAAAATTTCAATGTACTCTCTTCTGAAGAGAGAACTAATACATTGAATGGTAAATTTGAGGAAATTATCCAGAATGCAGCTCATAGCAATAAAGAGGTGGAAAGAATGAAAGAAGTTAAGAGATGTATAATGTAGAATGAAAAGATTCAGCATACATTTAACAGGAGGTCTACAGAATGGAGAAAGATAATAGGAGATAGTATAATATTAGGAGTCCAGGCCAAATCATTATGCAGGAGTGAACAGGTAAAGATATTTTAGACATATAAAAGTCGAAGATAATTTACTGTAACATTCCCTTACTAAAAGCAATACCAAAGGTGATAGCTCAGCAAGAAAGAAACTCAATCCAGAAGGGAGTGGTGGGATGCAAAAAGCAATGGTAAACCAAGAAATTGATGAGAAAGTTGATAAATCTAAATAATACTGACTGTAAAATTATAACAATGAAGATGACCAAAATGGGATTTTTTTAAATAAAAAGGTGGAACTAAAATATTACCCAACAATAATATAGAAGATGAAAGAGGTTTTAGGAGTTAAAGCATTCTGAGTTCCTAGTGTGGTTTGAAAAAATATTAGGGATATTGATTAGATTTAAACCTTGAATCATGTGTGCTAACAAGTAAACACCAAATGAGTAGAAATCGAATGTTTAACTTCTAAACAATTAAGGGGAAAGAGGTGGATGGAGAAGCAAAAGAAAAAAAAAAGTGAATAGAAAAAGAAACATAAAATAAGCTAGTAAAAATAAGTCAGTAATCCTAAGAAATATACATGACCATAGAGAAACTCTCCCACATATGCCCAAGAAAAAAATCTATTAGGAGGTTCATCACAGTATTGTTTGTAATAGAAAAAAATTAGAAATAACTCAAATTTAGCATTCTTAGGAGACTTGATAAATACATTGTGGTCTATTTATAAATTGGAGCTCTCTAGAAGAGTTTAAAATGAATGAAATTAAATGTCAATATGGATAGGGCCCAAAAATATGTTAATAAATGAAAAAAGCAAGTTTCAGAATGATATATACAGTATAATTTCATTTGTTTACATTGAACGCTCAAACAATGCTACATATTACTTATAACTAGTGAACCACAAAAATATGGATGGGAAAGACACACGTGCTTCTGGGGATAGAGGGAGAGGGAAAAGAGGAGGGCTGTGAAGAAAACTTCGATTGTTTCTTTAATATTTTATTTCCTTAAAAATATATGAAGCGAATACAGCAAAAGGTTAACTAAGTGTGCATTCCAATTGGTGGTTTATAACACCCTCTGCTCTTTTCTGAATGTTTAAAATATGTCGTAATAAAAAATGTATTCCTGACTCCAAATATCATAGAGCTGGGCTATCCAATAATTAAATTAAATTTGCTTTTAAATTGTAACTTAATTAAAATTCAGTTCCTCGGTCGCATTAGCCACTCAATAGGCAGAGGTGGCTACGGTAGTGGACAAAGCACTGTTAGAACATTTCCATCATCACAGAAAGTTCTATTGGGAAGTAATAGAGAGCCTAAAAACCATCCTGGTTCACATCACTTCTCAGGGTTTAATACTATACGTAGATATCAGAGATAGTCATACGCAAAATGTAGACCAAATGCACACTGAGCATAGAGCATATCTACACACCCCTGTGGGAATTTGGTTGTTTTTTTTGTGTGTGTTATGTTGTGTTTCATCAAATTACTTGAAGTTTCTGGGAGGCTGATATCTAGTTAATTGAGATTTTCCTGTACGATTTCAATTGAAAACAGCCATAGTAATTTAGAGCTGGTAATAATAATAAGGTACTTCCAGCCACTAGATGTTTAATTCCCCAACTTATTCCAATTCCATCCAGTGCCTTCCCAAGATATAAATCTAGTAAAATTAACACAAAAAAGACATTTCCCAGATTTTTTTTTTTAAGATTTTTTTTTTATTATTATTATTGGGGAAGGGGAACAGGACTTTATTGGGGAACAGTGTGTACTTCCAGGCCTGTTTTCCAAGTCAAGTTGTTGTCCTTTCAGTCTTAGTTGTGGAGGGCGCAGCTCAACTCCAGGTCCAGTTGCCGTTGCTAGTTGCAGGGGGCACAGCCCACCATCCCTTGCGGGAGTCGAACCGGCAACCTTATGGTTGAGAGGACGCGCACCAACCAACTGAGCCATTCGGGAGGCAGCTCAGCTCAAGGTGCCGTGATGTTCAATCTTAGTTGCAGGGGGCAGAGCCCACCATCCCTTGCGGGACTCGAGGAATTGAACTGGCAACCTTGTGGTTGAGAGCCCACTGGCCCATGTGGGAATCCAACCGGCAGCCTTCGGAGTTAGGAGCACGGAGCTCTAACCGCCTGAGCCACCTGGCCGGCCCATCCCAGATTTTTTTCATTTACTAAAGTTAAGTGCTTTAAACAGTTATCTAAATGGCCAGTATTTCACTAGAATTTCAATATTAACAACAACAACAAAAACCCATTACAAAAGCATTAAGACAGTTGGAAAAAGCAAGCATTGGCTTTAGGAAGGGAGAGACTTGAGTCTTTGCATTCAGAGCTCAGAATTACTGCAGGTCATTAAATTCTTTCTACTGGGGCTTTAATTGATTTTCTCACTGGCACCAATTTTCTGACATCTCCTCTAGCTGTCTAATCAAGGATGACCTATGAAATACACCAAAGCAAAAGTGAACTGTATATAGACGGGTAGCAAAATACAGTAGTTTTACAAGATATCATCATGTTACACATGGACAGTTCTTTGGGCTGCCCAAGGCTTTGGGGGGATATAAAATCACCACTGATGGATGTCTAAGGAGCAAGTCAATTTCAATACTATGATTTCATGAATGGGTGAGAGCTATTCATTCATTTGACAGTTCTATTTTGAGCATCTACTGGGCATCACACACCTGCTTAGGGAAATCAAAATATAGAGACAGACGTGGTCCCTGCCCCTTATGTAGCCAAGAATCCACAGAGACGAGCTGTTGTCCTGGCCTGCGGCATTGGGGAACTCATGAGTTAAGCCTAGCCAACCAAAATGCTAACAAAGTGCTTTGAGGACTGGCCTGTTGTGGAGTCAGCAGGTCTCTGTCAAGACCTGGGGTCTTTGTCAAAGGTGAAGCTGAATTTCTTCCAAAATTCTAAGTCTCAGTGAAGAAAACCTCACCCTGGCTCTGCCACCCTTTGAGCCTATGCATGGTTTTTATTCAACACCAAAATCTCCCTAAGCCTGCTGGGATAAATATGCTGGTACCACCCTTCAGACTGAGGAGGACTCAAATTCTAACCAAGGGATCTAATTAAAAGGAGAAATGAGATGTTCTACTGTGGGTCAAAGCCAAAGACAACGGTTTTGAGAGAAGAAAGCACTGCAGACGTGTGTGTCCCTGTGGAGAGGGGGCTACTTTATTCTCTCCATGGTTTCAGTCATTCAATCCTCCAACCGTTCGGCAAAGTGGGCATTCTCAGGCCTACCTTACCATTTGAAGAAAACAACGTTCAGAGAGCCACCAACTAGTGAAATAAGGTCAGAACCCAGGCGTGCCAGCTTGGGCTTCATGTCCTTTAATCCACCTGCTCTGATTTACAGGTAAGGACAACCTCTAAGGTTCCTTCCAGTGTCTCTGGATCAATGACGGCCTCCTGTTTTACAGCGGGAAGTCAAAGGGAAGTCAGGAGCAGCCTTTAAGCTGCTGGTAATTAAGGGATTAGAACTGTAAACCAAATGAGCATTGTTTCGTGAGTCTCCTTTTATTACTTCCAAGTTTTATTCACTTGATAAGGTAATGGGAGAATAAAACCAATCAAAATGTCTTCGGTTCCCTCAGTACACAGGAAGCAGTGACATCTTCATTATTGTATTTTGTGGACAGATTAAGCGTTAAATTATAAAACTAATCTCCTCTGATATCAGGAATAAGGTCAACTTTGATAGAGCGTTGCGTGCTATGAAGTTTGCTTTCAAAATGGCCTGATCAGATTCAATGAATATTTAACAATTGATTTTCTGGCAGAAACACTAAAGAATAAAAGACAGCATCTCCCAAGATAATCTTGGGAGGAAAGATTTCCTTTTCCCTGAGACTTTTATTTCACCTTAGGTTTGATGGGGAGATCCCACCATTTGTCCTCATTAGTGCCTGACAGATCTGAGATTTACAGCTTTTCAAGTAAATGCTGTTTATTTTGGTGTGAAGGTATATATCCAAATCCCTGTCCAGGGCATCAAGAGAAGGGATGCTTCCAGGGGCCTCAAACCTGGCCCAGGCGCAGGACTACAGACACAAAGGTATATGGTCTCTACCCTGGCAGAACTGAAGGTCTGGGGGGCAGAAGCAGCAGACAGAGAAATGAATGTGGGGTGAGAAATGCTGTGGGAGCCCAGGAGAGGGACTGTTACTTCACACTGGGGTGTCAGGGATGCTTCTGGGAAAAGTAGGGGAGGCATAGGGAGTGGCAAGTCTGGGAGGAGAGAGACAGCATGGCTTCTGCAGGGAACTGCCTGGATCTGAGCCAGCCTGGAGCACAGGATGTGAGTCGGGCACAGGCCACGTCGAAGACAGGCCTCTAAACCTGGGAAGAAGAAGCTTCGTCTTTCTCCCAAAGGTTTTGATTCAACAGGTTTGGGATGGGGTGCAGGAATCTGAATTTTTTAAAAAATCACCCTGTGAGAAAGGACTCCATTTTTCTGACCTCATGCTTCCATGTGGTCCTCCAATAGGACAGAAGTACACCCAAACCTTCATTTTTATAAGATATAGTTTATAATACTACATTTGCTATTCTGAAATGGAACACACAGGTCATATTACCTACCCAAGAAAAAAATACTTGAAAAATTACTATGCTACCTGAACTGTAATGTAAGGGAGAAAAAGAGAGTAACTTTTCATAAAAATGCTTTTAGATATGTAAATATCTCAGCACATGTTTACTAGAAGCCAAAGAGGAGCAGTCAGCTATTTGTACCTATACGTGGAAATGCAGTGAATGCAACCACCACAGATAATGGCCAACACAGAAATGACAGTCATATTGTTGTATTGAATTGGTGGTGAAAATACTACAGGAGTCATTATCATGACTGACATAATTTTCTGAAATATTAACACCCCTCGGATAAATTCTCAACTTGCCCAACTGTCATCAATACTCAATTCCCTGAATATTTGCTTCTCTAGAACAGTCAGTGTAAATGTATATTAAAACCATTCAGAAAGCACTTTCACTACGTAAAACCAGGGCTGTGATTCAGAGGCAGAAGTTTAGGACCTGTAAGAATGTCTGGTGGGACACTGGACATTCATGCAGGACCAGGGAGAGCTCTTTGAGCGGCAGAAGTGTTCCGTGTTCTGGAATGCCCAGCACCACTGGCCGCCATCCACTACCAGCCTGAACACCCCACAAAGTACAAAGCAGCCCAGGGAAAGGAACCACCCTGTTGGTGGAGGCTAACGTGCCTGGTCTCTGTCCCCAGCCCTTCCTGCCTTTTCCCCCTGGGAGAAGGAGTGGTATTTTTAATTGGTGGGTTTGAGAGAATGTTACCCCTTGTAGCTTCTCTAGTGCAGTACGCATACTGGAGGAATATGCCTTCTGGACTGTCCTCCATGTAGGCAGAAACACTTGCAAGAGTCCAGTGTATCCCAGGATTGGTGAGTGAGTTAACTCTGGGAAGAATAGCAAGCCCATTTGGGTGAAGATTTAAAGCCACGCTTCCCTAACCAGCCTTGTCAGTAATAAAGCTGACGTTTGTTCTCTGTCTCCTGTATCTCATCTCTTAATTGCTTGAAAGAATTGGGGGAAGAAAAGGGTGTTGTTTGTGACCCTCCCCTCACACCACATGTGGCAAAAGGATAGTAATTGTTACCCCTAGGAAGGAGGAGACCATCCAGGGAGGGAAATGGGAAGAGGCCAAGTCAGAGCCCTGAAGAACCTCAACATGTAAGGCTGTGGTTTGCCAACAGCGCTTCTCAGAGCCTCAGGATCTGGAGAAGTGCCCTCAGGGCTTTTGGGAGAGGAGCCAGGGGAAGGGAAAGGGCTTCTCCTGGCACCGCCAGCCCCCAAGAACCACCATCAACCTCTATTCCAAACACAGCAGTTATGATTTTGGTTTGTATTGGGCTTGAATATATATAAAATTTCACTTGTTAAAAAAAAAAAGATTCTATCAAAAAAAAATGGTCAGAGAAAAGAGCAACTCACAAAGGAGAACGAGAAGGATCTGTCAGAAAGCAAGAGGAAGACAGAAGGTTTGCTGACCAGGAAGCCTAAGGAATGGAACTTTTCAAGAGGGAGGGAGTGGTCAAAGGCACCACAAGCCCAAGGGAGCTCGAGGGGGAGGAAGACAGAAGAGTGACCGGTGGGGTCTACTGGCATAGTCATCTTGGCAGGAATAGGCTCAATGGACGGCCGAGGGCCAATCCCAAATGGCAGTGGATTAAGAGGTGAGTAAAAAAGATGATCGAGATTGCATGGTATCTGTTTCCCCAACGTCTTCAGGTTGTCAAAAGAGTCCACACACAAGGAAATCCAATCACGGCGATGTGCTGGACAATAGAGCATTATTCACGGTAGAATGGAGAAATCCTTCTTTAAACAGTGCGGCAGAAATTGGAGAAGAAGGGGACAAGGTGTGTGGGCACGTCCTTGGCCTCTTTCCAGGAAGGGCTCTGTGGCTTGGATCTTTTTTTTCTTTTTTCATATTGAAGAGAACATGAATCTTTCTAGGAAGTCCATGTCTCAGATGGGAGCTGCAGTTAACAGTAAATGAACGTCGGACCAGGAGGAGAGAATGACTCCTTCCCCCAGACTATCCCCCAGAATCAATAGTCTGCTGGCAGCAAGGACATAAATGTTGCTGATTGGCTGCCTAATGGCCCATGGAAGTCACTGAGGTGACATTCTTAGCGTTGGAGACCTCAAAAGGGTTTGCTCCTTCATTCTTAGAGAAAAGTACTGGAAGGAAACAGAAAGCAATAGGGAGACAGAATGAAAACTCCCGAAGTTAAGAAACACTGGGAAAGTTACAGGGGAAATAATTAAGAATCTTAAGCGTCATTTTGCTAAGTACAGCTCTGGAATTCAAATTATGTTTGCTATCTCCCAATAAACGAGATGGGATTACAGATAATTTCTTCTTCCTTTTTTTTTTTTTTACACTTTCTCCTGTTTCCAAAAGTTCCTTCAATTAGCACTCATGATTTTTAGAATTAAAATATACGTCAAGGGGCAGCCGGATGGCTCAGTTGGTTAGAGCATGGGCTCTGAACAACAGGGTTGCCAGTTCAATTCCTGCATGAGATGGTGGGCTGTGCCCCCTGCAACTGAAGATTGAAAACGGTGACTGGACTTGGAGCTGAGCTGCGTCCTCCACAACTAGATTGAAGCACAATGACTTGGAGCTGATGGGCCCTGGAGAAACACACTGTTCCCCAATATTTCCCAATGAAGTTAAATATATATATCTCAAACTTCCCATTGTTACTTGCCGAAATCCACCCACCAGAGCTAATCTTTCTGTAGGGCTCCGTACGCTCAGAAACCTCAGGTGAGGTTTTCCATGGAAACCCTGGCTCCCTGGGCATGGTTTCCCGTTGTACAACACCACACCATTTACCTCGTCCCTTGAACGGACTGGCTAGAGGCTTGAGGCAGCACCACTAACATCCGCTTTCTTCCTGACTTGGTACTTTCCAGAGTCAGGGCTTAGAACTAGGGGATGAGGGCTCCCTACACATAACGCAGCTACGGCCCTCCCAGGGTGTGCTGGTTCCCTGAGGGAACCCTGAGAGCCAGCTCTAGCATCCATGAGGAGATCACTGCTCTCCTGCTGACCCCCACAGAACTGGAATTAGAATTAATATCTACGCGTGGTTTTACAGTGGCCCCCTCCATGCCTCTTTGGAGCCTCTCAACAGCTCTTATCCTATTTAACACAGGAGCAAACTGAGGATCCAGAGGTCACATGACCTCCCCAAGTCTCATGACTAAAAAAGAGCAGAAGTAGAACCTGAACTTCAGATCTTCTGGTTCTATAAATCCCTGTGCCTTCCAGTGCAGCACTCTGCTGCCCGGGGATTCCTTTCAGGGACACATCCTGAGGGCTTCATGGACCACCAAGAGCCACCCTAGGCTGGTTTACAGATCTGTCATGCTGGTCACACATAGCCACTTTGGTGACAGACAAGGTGTTAACAAGAGTGTAATGCTCAATTTCCTTGGAAGGAGCCTAAATCTCAGAATAGCAACCAGTACCTCTGGCAAAGCTGAGTAAGATCATCAATAACACCAGGAACAATTTCTAAAACTGAATTTATGCCTCTGAGATGGAGGAAAAAACCAATAGTCCAAACCCAATAACAACTCAATAGCAATACTTATCAGGGAAATGCAAATTAAAATCATTGTGAAATAATCCCTACACATCTATCAGAATGGCTACAATTTTAAAGACTGACAGTTCCAAGTGTTGGCAAGGAAGTGGGGCAATGGAGCTCTCAAACACTGCAGATAGAAGGGTATATTGGCTCAACCACTTGGTAAAACTATTTGGCATAATCTGCTATAGACAAACATACCTCCTACCTACTATCTGGAAAATCCACTCCTAGGTATATATACAAGAGAAACGAGGGCATATGTCCACTAAAACATATGTACATGAATGATCATAGCTGCTTTACTAACTAGTGGCAAAAAAAAAAAGAAAAGAAAAGAAAGAAAGAAAGAAAGAAAGAAAGAAAGAAAGAAAGAAAGAAAGAAAGAAAAGAAAAGAAAAAAGGGAAATAGCCCAAAGGATATCAACAGAAAAATGAATAAATAAATTACAGTATATCCATGCAATGGACTACTACACAGTAATCCAAAAGAAGGAGGATGGGGGTGGGAAGGAAGAAAAAGAAGGAGAAGGAGAAGGAGGAAGAGGAAGAGGAGGAGGAGGAGGAAGAAGAGGAGGAGGAGGAGGAGAAGAAGAAGAAGTAGTAGTAGTAGTAGAGGAAGGAGGAGGTGATTCACAGAATAAAAGGGATGAAACTCACAGACATTATATTGGTTGAAAGAAAGAAGCCAGGTGCAAAAGATTAGAACACAGTGAATGATTCCGCTCATAATATTAACAACTCATGAAAACTTACTGTCATATTTTCAGTAATCTTGCAAACAAATTGTTAAATAGAGCCTTTGTTAAAAGTTATACAAATTTACAATGACATAAATTATATTTAAAGCAAAGGTATTTCTTCAACTTTGAATTCTTTACTATTTTTCTGCTATTATCTATGCAACTGAGGCTATTTACATCTACTGTATCTGTATGGTGGAAGTGCCATCTAATTGTGTTCTACTGCACGTCTATCTAGTCCTGGCTCCATGTTCAAAGACCTCACCTAGTTAGCTTCAAATCAGTGGTGGGGACTGCCAGGGAAATTGGCAAAAGCTACAAATCAGGGTGTTTTGTTTTGTTTTTTCTAATTTGGGGAGCTGGTTATCCAGCATTTACCAACACAGTACCGATGTGATTCCAATTTTATGAATCTCAAGAATAGGAAAAATTAATCTATGGTAGTAGAAGTCAGAAAGGAGATTACCTGGCGGGGAAGCCTCCTGCCTGGGACGTGATAAGGTCCCATCTACCTTTTCATCATGGTGGTGGTACCATGAGTGTAAACGTATGTATGCACTTTTCTATATGTGTACATAGGTGATACCTCAGTTTAAAAAATAAATTGAAAAAAGTTTTTTCCAAAACACCTACCCTTCAGAGAGTACCTCTGCAGGAAGGTGGGAGGTTTGACAGTCCCACAAGTATCTCCTGTTCCGTCTCCATGGGACAACCTGAGTTATGAGAGACCCTAGAAAGAGAAAGAAACTCTAGTAACTATTTCCTGTGACTTCCGGAAAATAGGATCTGCATTGGATTAAGCTTTATAACTGGCCATATATATAGTACAGATAATAACTATGCTTCCTGAGCACTGTTCTAACACCCTGAAGGGATTTTATGATCCCCATTTTTCAATTAAGGGAGTGAGGTTAAGGGCTCCAGGTCACAGAGCTGGGAGGTGGCAGTGTGAGGGTTTCCAGGCAAGGAACCTCCCTTCAATGCCTGGGTTTATCACTCCACCTTCTTACAATAAATAATCAAAATAAGCTAGAACGTTGTCAAATATCACCCAGATAGCATGGCATGGTGCCCACTTCTGTGTCTGTATTACTTGTGTCTGTGAAAAGAGACAGGAGAAGATCCCAACGTCTGGCCTCAGTGAGCTGCTTTCTTATCTGATGTGAAGTTAAACTAAGGGGCAGTAAACGTGGCCGGTTGTAAACGACCCAAAAGGGGAACCGCGACCGGCAGTCTCAGGAGAGCAATTTGGCTAGCTGTGCCCAGTGAGGCCACCTGTTCCATCAGGGAAATGGAAACTCAAAGATACCACATTATCACTGAACTTGCCCAGCTGAGTCCAGCCTCTCTGGCAAGAGAAATATCCAGATCTGAAGGTGTGGCCCATTGCCTCTGGAAATTAATGACTCTGATTCCACCCTGAGCACGCGACCCTTCCAATACACAAATTAATCTGCACAACACCTGTGAACAATGAAATCCACTCACCTCTGAATTTGTCTGGTGATTTATGGAGCAACAGGTGAGCAGAGCTGGGAGGTGCTGTCAGACTCATAGGGCCCTTGCTTTCATGGGTGGAAGACCGCAGAGAGGGGTTGTCCAAGAGACACTCTGAAACTGGTGAAAGAACTCCCCATCCAGCCTGCTGCACCGTCTTATGTGATTGGTGCCAGGAAGCACACCTCCAGTGTCTGACAACATGCCCTCTGTGGGCAGGCCTCACCAAGGGCTGCATCCACCCTGGTCTCTTAGTTTCAGCGACGATACTTGTTGAATGCCTATTTTGTGCCACCACTGTCCCTGGCAGGCTTGTCAGTTACTGTATCTTGTCAATAAAATTGCCCTGTCTAGTGCCAGTTGCAAAGGGGACTGTGGGGAGAATGCAGATGGGTCCAAAACATCTGAGAAAGCAAACCAGAGCCAGTCTCAGTCCTGCTGCTGGTGGTAGTGGGCTCAGCAGTGTGGCCGCAAGCAGGTTTGCATGGATCCAGCTCCTGGAACTAGAGCCAAAGCCGAGAGGCGGGCAGGGTAGAGTCCAGTAGGATTCTGGCAGGCTGAAAACACCATCTCCTCTTAGCCTTCCTCCAAACCCTCATGCAACCTCTTATCTTCTTGGGTCTTGTCTCTTCTCTTCATCTCTCTACTATTTCCCTTTCTCCTCCTGAGAGAACAGAAATAAATCAGAGTGACATGCTGCAAAAGAGGTGGCTCTGGTGTTACGTTAGACGTATATCTAAGACCCCGACCAGCTTACCTATCGTTCTCTAAGTGATCCTGAACTATAAATTGGGGCATTTTCTAGGGCTTTTACAGGGTTGGAAAGACATGATAGACATGTAAATATATATACACACACATATACACTATTCGTTCTAACGTGATAGGCTCACCAGGAAAAAAAAAAAGAAACCGTCCCTTCTTATCTCTACCCTCAACCTTCCGCCATTCCCAGAAGGAAAAATTTAAGTTTTTGATCCTGTAATTTTGCCCCTGGACCCACCCGAAGGGCATTTTGGACTTTCAGGGTCTTTGATCTCCCAGCTTTTACATAAAATGGTCCTTCATCCTAGAACTACTTTTTCCTTCTCCTTCTTTAGCTGGTTAATTCTTACTAATATATTAAGACTCAGGTCAAGTGTCTCTTCTTCCTAGAATCCATTCCCTTATGTTCCCAGAGATACCTTCTTCCACCCAGAGTCCCTAAACTGACCTCTTTCTAGTCATGTCCTTAACCCCAAGGACACAGCCTCATAATTGGGAATTTCTGCTTCGTGGTCCCTTTCTGGACCTGTATTCACAGATCTAGCAGGGTACCTGGCACACAGAGTGGGGACGTGCCTGTGAAAGAACGTCCCTCAAGTCAGTAACAAAACAATAAAACGCACTGATTTACACTGAAGAATTAGTGTCTTAAAATTGCCTTTCTCAGGTAACTTTGCTTAAAAGAGGACAAAGGAAAAGGCAACAGAGAAAGATAAACTGCTAGTGGTGGAATTTTAGGAGGATGTGGTCCTTCCTATGGCTCCTAAGATTAGACCCAGAAATTTTCCAACAGAAAGGAACCTGAGAGATCATTAGGGTTTGGACGTTTTCAAACCGTGCTCTGTGGATGCTTTGAGGTCCCTGGAAAGTGGGGAGGAAAGATAAGGCTTGGGGGATAGGGCTCCAGATTCCCTCCACCCAACCAAGAAAGGAAGCTCTGCTACTGTTTTCCATATTGGGAGTATGTGCATGATTTTGCCTGAAAAAAGGGTTCTGCGAAAGGGGAAAAAAATGCATCAGGTCCAACTCACCTATTTTATAGACGAGGACAGTAAAGCTCAGAAAGTTAATGCCAGTTGCCTAAAACAACACCGTGGGTGGGCAGATCTTTTTATTCTGCCATTAGTGCTTATTTCAGTACCTGCCTTGTACTTCTCACTCCCCAGCCCTTCCCAAATCACCCTCCCTTAAAGGAGAGGGGAAAGCTGATATGGGGAAATCAAAAGGATCTTGTGATTCCCTTTTTTAGATGACAAAAACCAGGGTTCCGATTCTGAAGCTCATCCTTGGTAGACCCCAGGCTGATCCAAAGTGAGGAAAAACATGACAGCTGGAGTGAACTTCAGAATTGTAACAGCTTTTTCCTGAGACTCTCTAAAAACATTGCTGTGATCACTCGGACCTCCTGCCAAGATGATTTGGAACAGTGTCATTCTTTCTCTAAGTGTTAAAGTCCTTCTGGGTCCTTATATCAAATTAAATGTTGCCTACCGACTCAGGCCTGCCTGCGACTAAGCCAAAGAGGCAACACGAATAAAAGGTACAAAGGGTCCTGTCCTGCTGGGGGATGTTCTTTTTATTTGTGTCTTTTGGAAACCACCTGACAGAAGACAATAGGCCTTTAAAGATTTACCACCAACTGGAACTGCAAATTACAGTAGGTGCCTCTCGAAAGCCCAAGACGGAAACACCCCACAGGGAGAAAATGAACAAGAGCTATTTCATTTTATGTGGATTCTGACTCTTGAAGGGCCCTTCCCTTCTAATAAGATTTTTTGCATTCCTCCCTCTCCCTCTCCCCATGCTTTCAATTTGTCTGCCTTATTGTTACTGTAGGAAACTTGGTCCTTTGATCTGAGCCCAAATCAGGAGCCAACTGAGGCATGTGAAGCATGCACAAAAAAAATAATCATAAAAGAGCTAGTATTGAATGCTTGGCACATGCCAGATGCTCCTCCACATGATTTGAGGGTGAGAATGTATTTCAGCCGCACAGGAACTCTATGGGGACAAATACTGTCATCATAGTCTTCATTTCACAGGGGAAGAGCTTGAGGCACAGAGAGGTTAAGCAACTTGTCCAAGGGCACACAGCTTGTTAAGCTCCAAGCACAGGGAGCTCTGGGTCCAAAGACACAGCCTTAAGTGCTGTGCTAATTTGCATCAGTATTTAGTAAAACTACGGATCAGGGTCTCGCCACAGGAATTCAGCAGAACACAAAACAGTGAGACATTTGGGCATTAGGAATTTGGCTGGCCTGATCAACAAAGGTGAGCAAACATTCCTTTGGGGAGGGACTTATTTATTCTAAATCCTAGCACAGAGCCCCTGGGGCGAGTCAGAGACTTAGGAGGATGGCAGGAGACTCTCCAGCCCGCTGCCTGGAGAACAGGAGACCAAGAGAGAGCAGGACTCTGCACATAGACAGACTGTACCCCCGTTTCTCCACTCACTAGTCATTCGCTTTTGGGAAATTGTACAATTCTCTGTGTCTGGATTTTGTCATTTGCGAAGTGGGGAAACTACTATGAATCTCAAAGGGCTGCCATGCGAACTAAAGGAGAAGACACAGAGAGATGCCCAGACCTCAGCGTGAGGCATCAGAAGGCCTGATGGCCTTTCCTTTCCCAGGGATGTGCCTGCTCTCCAGCGTACCCACCTTGAACCAGGCATCAGCACCTTCACCTTGAGGAGTTCCCCCTCATAATCAGGATGCACTTTGTTACACTACCTCCCAGACTCAGCGGGCCTTCATAGAAAACATGTGGACTTTGAAATCAAACCAATATAAATGGGAAGCCTGGCTTTGACATTGACTAGTGCGAGCAAGTGGCTTTCTCTCGCCGAGCCTCCCTTTCCTAGTGGTGAAATGGAGATGCCGGACTGGATGACTTAAACAACAGAAATTTATTGTCTCCCAGTTCTGGGGCTGGAAGTCCGAGGTCAGGGTGTGGGTAGGGTCAGTTCCTCCCAAGGCCTTTGGGGGAGAAGCTGTCATGCCTCTGTCCTAGTTTCTGGGTGGCCTCAGGCATTCTTTATAGACGATCTTCTCCTCCTCGGGTCTTCCCTCCATGCACGGCTATCTTGGCGTCCGAATTTCCCCTTTTCATCAGGACACCAATCATATGGGATGTGGGTTCCCCCTAGTGACCTCATCGTAACTCGAGCATCTGCAAAAACCTTATTTCCAAATACGGCCATGGTTACAGGTAGCGGAAGTTAGGACTTCAACACTTTTTAGGGGCCATGCCCTATGGAATCATGCCAATTATCGAACTCTGTGTACTTACTATGCCCTCAATTACTATATAAATTTAACCCTGTACTAAATAAAGTCCATTAGTTTTTTTTTAAGCTGTGGTCTGAACACATGCAAAAATACAGAGTAAAGGAAGAGGGTACTTCTAGTAGGGAGTACTAGAAGTTCAGGAAGTTCAGGAAGAAGAAACCGTTGAGAGGAACGTGAGTACAGGTGAAGCTGACTTCGGTCAGGTGGAAATGAATCCACGGGCCGATAGCAGCAGGCGAAATAGTATTACTAGGAAGAAATATAGGGGAATGAATTCCAAGAGATGCTGGGAGGTAAGGAGAGCAGAGGAGCTCAAAGAGGGCACTCGTAGAAGTTTTGCAAAGAGCTTTCATCATAAAATAGAAAAGCCACAACAGTACAAGGAGGGGAAGGAAAGGGAACCAAGCTGTGCCCAAATTTAAAAGGACGTTCAGGCTAGAAACAAGAGAGACGCTAATCAATGCACACAGCAGAATGTAGGAGTCAGAAGTTGGGAGGCAGTGACATGCAATTTTTAATACCCTTCTCCCAGACGCAACTAAGTAGAATTAGTTTTATGAGTTTTCCCAGCTATCCTGAACTAGGAAAAATAATAATGAAAAAAGGAACATTTTATTACACCTCGATTCATTATAGGTGTTCAAACAGCGGATAAGTTTCTCATGTGAGGACTTGAAAAGCCACAGCTTGCAATGCACAGACGTGTGAGGAAAGAAACGTGTAAGTTGACAGCGACAGTGACCTCATCGACCCAGGAGCCACACAAGTGGACTGAGTCTTATAGGTACAATGCTGACTGAAAGAATCCAGATGCAAAAAATAATTACTAAAGGATTCCACTGGTACAAAGCAAAGAGCCAGCAAATTTGATGATGGTGGAGATCAAAAAAGGTTACTTTTGGGGTATTCACTGCGAAAGGCATAAAAGACACTTGGGGGGACCTAGTAATGTTCTACATAAGATCTGGGTGGTGGTGACTTGTATATAGGAAAATAATATGTAAAATGTAAAGAAAAAATGTCAAGTATAAAAATTAACCCACCTGTGCCCTTAATCTTTTTACTTCATTTTACTGCAAGCCAAACATACTTCAACCTTAAAAAGTAAGTAAAGTGAAAAAAGCGACCTGTTCTTGCCCAAAATGTATAGTTTCAAAATATACATCGATAATGGCCAAAGGGAGGAAAAGAAGGTTAGGGGTGGAAGGGGAGGGGTCTTGACAGCTGCGTGGCTGGCCCCATCATGTCTCAGCCACTGGAATCCGAGGCCACCCGCCATCTCTACCCCTAATCCACTGTCACACCCTCTTGTTTTAATTTTCTTTATTAGCACTTCCTAACAGAATTGGACATTATCCCATTTTCTGTCTGCTTACTGGTCTAATGTCTGCCTCCACTCCCATGAGATGGTGGCATCCATCGTAGCGACCCAAGCCCAGCACATGCCTGGCTCACAATAAGCCCTAATCAGTATTTATCGAGTACATGCATAAGTGAATGAAGGAGGAAAGGATCACATGTCTGATACTGCGTTGGAAAACGAGGAACACATAGATGAAGAAAAACCCATTTCTCTCCCACAAGGAGATTCTGGTGGTCAGTTCTGGTTGTTTCTACCTTAAAAGTGTCCTTAGAAACACTCCCTTCCATCTGATCCATTCTCCTGGACTTGTTCAGCAGCCCCCTACCTAGTCTTTCTGTTTGGGGGTTCTTCCACACCCGTTCCCCCTCCCTGACAGACACATACACACCTCTGTATGGCCACCAGTTGACTTACTGAAAACAAATTCTGATCCTGTTGCCCCACTGCTTCCAACCTCCTTTGGTTCCTCTCTCCACATCTGAACTGCTCCAAACGCCACAGGCTGGCTCCCAGCTGCCTGCCACCACTCCCCTCCCAGCCCCATCAGCCTCCTCTTCATCTCGTCTCCAAGCCTCTCTCACTACATTCGGCCCCCCACACCACCCTCTGGTCCTCCTGGATCCTTGGACTCTTTTTCAGCCCCAAACTCCTTAGGAGGCTGCCTCTCTGACCATGGCCTAAGGGCTGGAATGATTGCAGCACGGCTGAAACCAGAGAGGCTCCTCTCCATTGGTTTCATCAACTTTTGTTGTTTTCTCCTGGTTTTTCTCAAAATGCCCATGGCTATTTTAGCTTATTGAGAGAAGGGGGGAAAAACAAGGAAAGAAAACAGGAGTCATATTTTACCACCCAGACATCACCACTGTTAATGTTTCAGTAACCAGAATTGCAATGAACAAATGACTCAGAGTCATTGTCTCTATGGTTTTAGTTTCTTATAGTCACCTGAAGATTACAATTGTCCACTCTGTTTTCTCTCTGCGTGTTTGTCTTGTTTTGTTTTACAAACAAAGAAAGAGAAGGAGAAGAAGAGAGAGTGGGAGGGAGGGAGAGAGGGAAGGAGGGAGGGAAGGAGGGAGGGAAGGAGGGAGGGAAGGAGGGAGGGAAGGAGGGTGGGAAGGAAGGAAAACTATCTTTCCTCGTCTTGTAAACATCTTGTCTTGTGAACTGCCTTTCTCCAAAATATAGACATTGTAAGTGTTTGTTTTGAATGTAGAATTGCGTGTAGCAGATGTACACAGTCCAACCAGATCCTTGAAAATCAAACCATTAGACACTACATCTAGATAAAAAATGATGCATGAAAATGTATTTCGGGGGCACTTCAAGAAGAATTAGTACTATCTCAAGACAGAGAGAGGAGGTCAAGTTTATTTAGGGTTTTACTCTTTAGTCTTTATTCTTTCAGTATGTACCCCAAGAGCTGAGTTCATAGAGTCAGGGTGATAGATAGCCTCGTTCAATTTCAGCTGAGCACTTGATATTCACCACGTACTGATACAGGGCTGGTACAGAGCAGCCATAAAAATAAATGTCAAGTCGAATAGGACCCCATTAACCTCAACTTCAATCTGACAGTCCCTAATCTCTTTGTTCTCCATCTACTCAGACTAGAAAACTTTGACTCGTCCCTTTCCTTTACTACCTTGACTCCGAAATCGAGTGATTCTTCCCTTCCTATAGCTCTTCATTCACCTCCTCTGTGTTCCCATCACCTTTACAAACCCTTAGGAACCCAGGCCCAGATTTCTGCCCCTGGTCCTGCCTGGCCCCTGGGCTCTCCAACCCCCATCCACCATGTATGTTCTTGTCACTTAACCTTTCCAAACCGAGGAGTTCTTCCCAGCATCCTCTGTGAAAGAATATGAGTGTCCTCTTTGCCCAAGATACAGATCAAATTCCTTAGCTTGCAATCCAGAGTACTACAGAAACTAGATTCATAATCCAATGTGCAAGCCACAGGCCACGTGTGACTACTGAGCACCAGAGATGAGGCTGGTGAGAGACAGTCTCACCAGAGTGAGAAACGCTCCTGTTTTTCCGTTGACACGACTTTAGTGTTTTGCTAAAACTATACTTCATTTTAACCATTGCATCACATAAAGTATTATTGTAGTGTGCGTGTAGGGTGCAAACTAGGTATTTCTAATATTACTTAAACACATCAATGAATTGTTTCAGTTCTAATGTTGTTTTCCTGTGCATCTATGTCACACTGTACTGTTTATTTGCATATTATCTGCAAACATAATATTCTCTCTCTGTAGAGAGATCTGTGTAAATCATAATTGTAATTAAATTGAAATAGTATTTCAATTATAATGTAATGAAAATTTTCTCAGCTAAAAAAGGTATGGACAAATTTAAAAGCTGTAAAGAAAAGAATACCAATGATGTAGAATTAGGTAGAGATGTAGAAGCTAGTACTACGATAGGCAGAGTAAAGCAAAAAAGGATGAAGAAAAGCATTGCAACTTGCTACAGCAGATTGTGAAAGAAAAATTTAAGATGATAAAGTGGACAATATTAAGAAACATTTTCAGAAAATGCATTGTGGATTTGATAAGAAGTTTCCTTCCAATAGTCAAAAAAGAATCAATGAAATCAGTTGCCAGAAAACAGAATCAAATAGTCAACAAAAAATTTTAAGTGGTTTTAATTTAAATTATTTTTTAATTCAAAAAAAGTTTTAACTAAATTTAAGCAGGATCTGCACTTTTAAATTTGGCCACCTATAAAAGAGCATGGATTCTTGCACAAAAGAAAAACCCTTTTAGGTGAAGAAATGGTAAAATAAATTATTTTTAGTAATGGAAGTATTGTTAGGAAATTCCGAGGAAAAGACTAAAACAGATGTTTTACAAAAAGTGAAAGTTCTTCAAATACATCACCAAATAATTGCCCAAAACATACAAGACTTTTCTAACAATAGCAAAGATCCATCAATAAGCTTGAAAAATCACAAGTGCTTTTCTTTAGATGAGTCATGCAATATAAAGTAATAGTCACTGCTCAAATAATGCTTTGGGTACATTTTGTCTCAAAGGACTTCCAGTTTGCAAAGAAATGTTGTCAATTCACAGCCTTAAAAAAAATCTAATACATGACAAACATTTTTAGGGGCCGGCCCGGTGGCTCAGGCAGTTAGAGCTCCAGGCTCTTAACTCCGAAGGCTGCCGGTTCGATTCCCACATGGGCCAGTAGGCTCTCAACCACAAAACTGCCAGTTCAATTCCTTGAGTCCCGCAAGGGATGGTGGGCAGCGCCCCCTGCAACTAAAATTGAACACGGCACCTTGAGCTGAGCTGCCGCTGAGCTCCCAGATGGCTCAGTTGGTTGGAGCACGTCCTCTCAACCACAAGGTTGCCGGTTCGACTCCCGCAGGGGATGGTGGGCTGTGCTCCCTACAACTAGCAATGGCAACTGAACCTGGAGCTGAGCTGCGCCCTCCACAACTAAGACTGAAAGGACAACAACTTGAAGCTGAACAGCACCCTCCACAACTAAGATTGAAAGGACAATTTAACTTGGAAAAAAAAAAAAAGGCCTGGAATACACACTGTTCCCCAATAAAGTCCTGTTCCCCTTCCCCAATAAAATCTTTAAAAATAGAAACATACTTTTAAATCTTTTACATCTGTCAACAAAAAAATTCCAGCTGGATAAGAAAAAATTAATTTCTGTCACTTCACATGGTAATTATGCCATGCTAGGTCACAAATTCATATTAATAGGGAGGAATGTTCAAATAAGAAACTGATATTTCCCTCATTGCTTATTCCATTATATGATACATACTGAAAATATCTGTGCTTTGTTTTCTGCAGCACACTCTATGAAAACCATCACGGATATAGTTGTTCAAGTTGTTGGTTATATACACTTAAATACTATGAATCGTCTCCAGTTTATGGAGCTGAAAAAATAGAAGATGATGAATAATATGACCTTGTATTCTTTGCCAGTGCTCTTTGGGTCATGCTCTTTGGGCCAGTGCATTTTTAACTCCAATTCAAGATTTTCTTGATACAAAGGGAATGCTTGCCAAATATTCAATAATCAAAGACAGAAAATGCCTGTACGATGTATGTTTTCTCATTGAAATCATACTGTGTGTGAATGAGTTAAATTTAAAACTACAAGAAAAGCTGATTTGTGATATCACTAGGCAGGTATGAGAATTTATCTTGAAACTGATACTTTTATAATACAAATCAATAATAGTGATTTTACACCTTTTTCTAACATGAATCAATATGCAAGTTACTTTCATTGTAATTGATGGCTGCTATGTAAATTGGCTGCAAAGACTAAAAAAATAAGTCAAGGACATTTCATTGTCATTGGTCAATTTTGCATTCCCTTTCAATTTATGCAAACCAAGAGTTGGTGAATTTACCTCACTTTACAGATACAGTATTGAAACTGATAGGCTTTGCTCCAAAGTCAAATCAATTCTTCTAGAATAGATGAACAAGTGTTGTCAATATAGATGCAAATATAAACAAAAAAATTTGGGAGTATTTTTTCAGTTACTGAAAAACTTTTACGTATATTTGGAATAGTAAGTATATAAAACTACTTTTTCAGCTGCAAATCATATGAAATGCAGTACAGATCAAGTATATCCAAGGACAATTTTGTTTGAATCAAGATGTGCTGTAAAAAACACTAAACACTGAATTTCCAAGACTTAGTATAAAAAAGCATATAAAATATCTCATTAATAATTATTTATATCAGTCACATGTTGAAATAACATATTGGATATGTTAGGTTAAATAAAATATACCATTCAAGTCAATTTCACCTATTTCTTTTTACTTTTTTAAAAATGTGGGTACTGGATATTTTAAAACTACACATGTGGCTCACATTATACTTCATTGGATAATTCTGATCTAGAATGTAATTGCCATGATAATATGACAAAGATGACATGACCTTTGTTTTGTTTATTCTTGTATTCCCAGAGCTCAAAACCATTGCCGGGCACATACTAGATGCTCAGAAAATACTGACTACATAAATGAATCTAACCATACATACCTCAGTAGTACCAGTATGGGCTCAGTAGCAGGAAACAGAAACCACTCCAATTATTTCAAGCAGAAAGGGATTTAATCTGGGGAATTAGGAATTTACAAAAAATTATTGGAAAGGCTGGAGTAGCAGGCTCTCGACCAGGCCCCCAGGAATGGAGCCCAGGACAACACGACAGAACCAGCCTGCCAGGAGAGCTGCCACCTCTGCCACCATCAGGAAAGCAGGACTAAATAAGCCATCCCTGGAGCTGCTGGCTTCAGGAATACACCTCTTCAAGCATCAAGTGTTAGATTTCAGGCACACCACACTTAAGACGTCTAATCTAGTGAAACATAAATGGCTTGCACTCTCCCTCTTGACTCCCTAGAAGCTGCTGCCTCGATGCTGGAACACACTGCAGAAAAACTAGCAATGCTATACCATGCATGGCACATGCAAATACCTTCCAGTTCTCAGGCAGGTGCACCTAATTTATGAAGCCTAAATCACATCCAAAAACCACTTCTAAGAAATCTCTCCCATCTCCACACCAGGCAAATGCCTTCAAATTAAACATCCCTTCCTCCAGGAAGCTTTCCCTGACTTTCCCAAGACTATGTTATGTTGGCTCTCCATGTACTTTATGTACATTCTTGGCTCACTTCATTAAATTTATTTTTTCTAAGTGTTTATTGTCTTTCTCTTTGATAGGTCATTAGCTCCATCGTCAGGGCTGTGTCTACTTATTCACTATTGTATTCTCCCCACCTAGTGGTTAGAAGCTAAATTCACGCGTTGAATGAATGAATGAACACAGGGCACAAAGCGTCGGGGATTTGAACTCATCTTTCCCCATGCCACAAACCCTCTCATAAAACACCCAGGTGCCCTCATAGATATCCAGCACCTGCCAGAGGAAGACCGTGGTTGGCACACCCATCACTAGAACACAAATTTGTACTCTCAAGGAGGATGGCCTGGGCTCTTTCTAAGAAACAGGAAGGGACTATTGTCTGGGCAACGACTTTCAGGAAAATGCTATGGGTCATTGAGGGGCTGGGCCTGAGCCCAGGCTGCAGATCAGCCAAGGAAAGATGGGGCCAAAGTGTTATGGTGCACACTGCACAGAACTCGCCAGCCATGTTCCTCTCAACAAGGAAGACATGTGGGCACTTAAGTGAGGGACCCGGAAGAGGATTGGGGTCACGCAATGACACTTACACAAAAGCATGTCCACAGTGTATGAAACTCCTCACATGCATTCATCATTATCACTCCTCCTCCCCCCATTTTATAGATGAGGAAACCAAAGCACAGCAAGGTTAGCAACTTTTCCAAGGGCACGTGTCCAATCCAGGTCTCCAGCCCAAGCAGCACAGTGCTGTGGTTACAACACACGCTGCAGCACCAGACAGAGCCAAGTTCAAAGTCATCTTTCACCACACACCGGCCAGATGATCTTGGGCAAGTCACTCTCCGAGTTTCTGTTTCCTCATACATAAGATGAAGATGGTACCGTCTAACTCACAGGGGTGTTGTGAACATTAAATGAAATGCTTTTGCAAAGAACTGAGCTCAGCCCTTTGTGCAGAATAAGGATTCAGCATTTTGTATCGCTTTACTATTATTGTCGCTATTCAAAGTTTAAGACTTTTGCGGTTATCTCAGATTGCCATTTGGTTGTACAAATCTTGTTATAGCCTTAATAATTTTCTCTAAAGTAGTCCAGGAAAGCCAGTAGAATATGAATGAGGGAGAGGTGTTCATGAGCACTCAGAAGAGGCGGCTAGTCACCTGGATTAGGCAGCATACTCCAGGCCTGGTGAGCGGTCATGAAATCCCAAAGATCCCACCCCAGAGGACAGTACCATAAACATACGCTCTATGTCCAATCGTGATCCCCAGAGACTTTGCTAATCCACATAATAAATGTTAAACATGAGCTTCTATTAGGGTACTCAGTGACTTGTTAATCACATAATGGACGCACCAAATGGGCTCCATTGATAAAAATAGTGGTATTCAATCCACAGAGTGAAGTTCAAGATGAAATATCCTAGAGACACTTCCTGCCTTTACTTGATCCTTAACCCTTAACCCTCAGGGGTGGCACACAGCGGGGAGGTGGCACCATCAGGGTAGGACTTCTGGCCTTTTTTAGCTCCAACTCCAGTGCTCAGGTCACTCAGGCAAGCTATCCTGGCTCACTTGGGGAACTTTTTGAAAATACAGATTCTTGAGCGTCCTCCCAGACCTACCGGATCCAAACCTTCAGAGACGGTTTTTATTTTTGAAGTTTTCCCTACTTGGAATGATAATCACCAAATTCCAGATAAAGTTACATTTGGGTTGGGGGGAGAGGGAGATCCAATGGGGGAGAGGCACCCAAGGACTTCAGCTGCCCTGGGAAAGCGTGCCTTCTTAAGCTGGGTGAAATGTACAGAGACGTAGTTCTATTAGCCCTTACACTGTTAGCCCTTAGATGTCTGACCTCATTCATCATAAAATGTTAAAGCCCCCTATCGACACTGTAAGCAGCCACTAGATGGTCTGTAGGGCATTTCCACTCTAAAATGATCTGACCTAACGCAGTTGGAATTTGGAGGCAACTTCCGTAGACCCACTGAGCTCTCTTGTCAGTAAATAGATTCAGTTGCCACCAGGTTTACCAGTCACCGTCGTTCATGCAGTGTCCACCAGGCTCTTCCCAGGACAGAGTCAAGGTTTAACTGACACTCCTGACATGTCACTCATTCTACCCGTTCTGAGGAAGCCAGTTGCTTTCAGCATTTCCAGGATTCTGGAGCATCTGAGGGGATCTACATAGTCTCCAGGGGTTGGCCCCACGTCAAGAAGAGCAGCTGCTGGCAGCAAAGGATTCAGGCGATGTGAGCATGCTGAAAACCTGTCTTTCGGTAGTTGTGCTCTAATCCGCTGTTAGCATGCTTGATTAAAATGATGACTGGTTTCAGAGCACAGCCTGGCATGCAGCTGTCCCCTGTCTCCCTGGCTTTGAGCTGGGTGGGAGTTGCTTCAGCCAGTGGTGGCAAATGCAACGCAAGGAGAAAAGCCCAGGCACTGGTCCATCCTGTATAATGACTGGGCGGGACTGACCAGGAGGCCACACACTCAGTGGCCTGACATCCAGCCTGATCTGATTACCGTTTACAAGCAGTGAAGTTACGCTTTGTGTAGAAATGAGACTGCACATCATCCAGGTATGGGGGCAGCCCTCCAGGCTTTACAAGGTACCTCAAGAACCAGAATACTTAGGGACGTGGGGTATTCCTGTCATTGCCGAAGCCAGCAATCTTCAGAGTGGGGGTGAATGCACCCCAGTATTCACGAGATAATCCATGAGTGTTAAGGAGCATATAAGACCTTTTATTTCTATTTGCTTTCTATCTCAATCTTAAAATTTATATTTTCTTTATATTTTATAATACACCTATTTTATTGCATACTAGACATAATAGCTAATGTCACTGAGTTCTTCCTCCATGCCAGGCATTATTCTAAGAGCTTACATATATCATTTTATTTAACTTCTAAACAACCCTATGAGGTAGGTATTATTAGTTCTACTTCACAGGCACAGAGCAGTCAAGTGATTCTTCCAATGTCATACAGCTGGCAAGTGGCAGAGCTGGGATTTGAACCCTAGTCTATCTACAGTTTATATTCATAACTGTTACGCTATTCCTTCTCTCACAGAGAAATATAACATTTAAACAAACATAAATTGGGGTTGAATGCTCAAGTTTTTGTTTTGTTTTTAACTGAAGAAGTTGTTCATTGAAAAAAAAACTTTGGAGGATACTGGTAAGTAAGTTCAGATAAAACAAAAACAAAAACTTAATCTACTTCCACGGGAGCTCTGGGCAAGGAGGGATAACTGTCAGGATGCTCAAATCTTAGGGTGTCACCATGAGTTCAAGTGCTACTCGACCTGTGTCTTCCAAGACCAATCATTTGTATGCCGTCTTCACAATTTTTGCCATGTTTTTCAGCACTTTTTCTAATTCCAATTTTTCTTTCAATCATCTCACTTTCTAAAACTTAATGAATTTTCAAAATAAATACTGTGTCACCACAACAAATGGAAAACCAGTACCCCTTGCAGAAAACCATTTCATTATAAAGTATTATAAAAATTCTACTCAAAAGACCTGGTTTTTATAAAAATAGTAATAGCTAATATTTTATAATGCTAGGTATTTTACAGTGCCAGGTACTACTCCAAGTTTTGGAAATATATTGAGCTGCCAACAGTCCCACTAGTCAAGCGTTTATATTATCCCCATTTTACAAATGTGGAGCCGGGATTTTCAGCAGCTTGTAAAACTTGACATAGCTGTTGAGGTGGGGGTAGGATTTGAACCCAGGCAGCCCAGCAGCAGTCTCAACGTGGTTGCCCACTACGTACACAGTGATACTGCCTGTGGCTCTTGGTGCACCAAGGTAGAGGGCTGGAAGGGAGCACCCTCCTACTCTTAGCTCAGTAATGAAGCATCTACTCGACCTCACCAAAAGTGGGGAGCACCTGCAGGTGGCCCTCCATGGACTGCCTAACTTTCTAAGGCCAAAGCAGGGAAGTCACTGCACTCTCCTCCTCCAGTGATGGGTCAAAAGCAAGACTGAACTCCCCTCTAACACCAGGAACAGACAACAACTTGCAATAGGAATGTTGGCCTGGGTTGGTTTAGAAGGGCTCCTCCAAAGATGGCGGCCTACAGCTGGAGAGGACACTGGTGGTAAGAGATGGTGGCGGTCACCACAGAGGGAGATACTGAGGTGGATGGGGAGCAAGGCACAGGAAGTGTCTGGCATCCCGAGTCTCAGGGGGTTAGCTCTCCCCCCATCTCCTGCTTCCAGCCTGAGGGAGAGGAGGCTTCCAGATTGAGAAGCTGGCTGCCACTGCTGCTTCCCAGACCAGAGGTCTGAAGACAGGGAGAGATGCCATGCCTTCATCCTCATTCAGAGGACAGGGGAAGGAAAATCCCACACGACACTTTTAAAGGGACTTTTATGATTACATCCAAAGAATCACCCCAGTATCATTAGTCAAATAGGTCAGCCATTTCCCAGTGACTTAAGTTACACTTAGTCTCCATACGTGCTGAGGCGTATTTCCAGATTCTCTATTCAGGTCCAATTGCTTTATTTGATCATCCCTGTATCAATACCACAATGTTATAACTACAGTAACCTTGGAGAAAGTTTTGATATATCTAGGGCAAATTCTCTACCCCTTCATTATACTTTTCCAATAACTTACTAGAATTCTTTGAATCTTCTCTTCTAGATGAATTTTTGAATCCATTTATTGAGTTCCATGAAAAATTGCATTGGCTTTTTTTATTGAGATGACAGTGAGTTTATATATTATTTATAGAGAACTGATCTATTAACAATATTAAATGTTCCCATCCTGGAGCATAAGATGTCTCTCGGTTTATTCAAGTGTCCTTTGTGTACTTATACATTTCTTTAGGTATATTCTTAGGGTTTTTGTTTGTTTGTTTTGGTTTGGTTTAGACACTTTTATGAATGGGATTTTTAAATTTTTTATAATTGATTATTGGTGGTGTAGAAAAACCTATCAATATTTTTAACACTGATGCTATATCCAGCAATCTTACTCAATTTTCATTAGTTTTAATAGGCTTTAAAAAATTAATTACCTTGGGTTCTTAGCAAATAGTGATATCATCTGCAAATAATGTCAATTTTGATAGTCACATGAAATTATATATTTCACATAATTTTTATGTATTTATATATAATTTTTTGTAATATTTATATATTATATACTTTATTTTATATGAAGTTTTGACTTCACAGTTTCACATCCTCTCACTTAAGCGCCACTGTAATCATCTCCCATTAGATCTAAATGTTTATTTAGATCTTTTGTGTTTTACATTATGCATCACATTTAGATTTAACATTATCTTTACATGTTATTTGGCTTACTAGTATTTCTCATAACCCTCATCTTTGTGTCTCTTATATTTATTTTTGACTTTACTGGAACATATCCCTAAGTAGTCTTTTCAAAGAGTCTGTGGGTGCTAAATTTTCTGCTCTTACATGTCTCAAAATATCTACTTTGCTTTTCTAATTGAAAGCCAGTTTACCTGAGTATAGAATGCCAAACTCAAGGTACTTTTTCTCAGAAATTTGAAAATATTTCACTGTTGTCTTCTAGTCTTTGGAGCTGCCACTAAGAAGCCTGATGCCAGTCTGATTCTTCCTTACTTATAAGGAGATTGCATTTTACTCTTGGAACTTTAAGAATTTTCTCTTACTCTTTGGAATTTTGAAATTTCACCAGGATAATAATCCATTTGTGCTTATATATCTTCTTTCATCATGGGCCCAGTTATTAGTACCTGTTCATGAATTTTTTAACAAAAACTGTAAGTTCTCCTCCTCCCTCTCACAGTATCCTACTTTCTTTCTGCTTTAAGATGCAAATTCCTCATAAAGGAAGGTAGTCTGTTCTTATGGAAGCAAAGAGAAGATCAATCTACATCCCAGGCATCTGCTTGCCGCCAGCGCCTAACAGGGTACCTGCTACCAGACATGAATAAATATTTAAAGAATTAATGAATGGATTATGTTGCTGCAGCCTGGATATCCTGAAGCATCCTCTTGCTATTAAAAACAAACAAACATCAATAAATCAACAAACAATGCTGGCAAGGATGTGGAGAAAAGGGAACCCTTGTGCACTGTTGGTGGGATTGCAGATTGGTGCAGCCACTATGGAAAACAGTATGGAGGTATCTCACAAAACTGAAATGGAACTACCTTATGACCCAGTAATTCCACTCCTGGGTATCTATCCAGAGAAATCCAAAACTCTTATTCGAAAAAATTTATGCACCCCTATGTTTATTGCAGCACTATACACAATAGCCAAGACATGGAAACAACCGAAATGCCCATTGGTAGACGACTGGATTAAGAAACTGTGGTACATTTATACAATGGAGTATTACGCAGCCATAAAGAAGAATGAAATCTTACCATTTGCTACAATATGGATGGACCTAGAGAACATTATGCTAAGTGAAATAAGTCAGACAGAGAAAGACAACACCATACGATCTCACTTATATGTGGAGTCAGAAACAGTCTCAGAAACATAGAGGAAAAATTGAAAGGTGCTAGATGGGAGTAGGGGTGGAGATAAGGGGGAAGGTGAGGGGATTAGAAAGCACAATTGGTAACCACAAGATGGCCATGGGGATACGAAAGTCAATTTGGGGAATGTAATCAATAATGTAAAGACTGTGTAGGGTATCCGATGGACACTTGTCTCATTAGGGAGACCACCTCAGGGATGATGTAGATGCCTGATCACTGCACTGTACACCTGAAGCTGAAGCTGAACAATAATGAATGTCAACTACAATTTTATATATATATATATATATATATATATATATATATATATATATATGATATATAATGTGTATATATATATTATATATATACAAGAAGTAGAGTACAGCATTAAGAATAGAGACAGTGGAAATATAATGGCTGTGTGCGATGTCAGAGGGGTAGTAGATGGGGAGAGCGGTGTTATCACTGTGTAAGGGATATAAATGATAAATGTCTAACTATTACATTGTTTTATACACCTGAAACTAAAAACAAACAAACAAAAAAAACTTTAAGAACAAACAAAAACTTAAAAGTGATACGAGTATATATTTTTTTAAAATTTAAGTATTTTTAAAATGCATGACTGAGATGGACAGAAATTAAGACAGATACCCAGAATCCAAAGATGAGATGGGAGCCAGAATCCAAGTAAGTCAGCAAGAGCTGGAAGCAGCGGTATCTTCTGATTCCCTGTGACCTACAGCAAAAATTTTAACTGGTTTCATAAGGGAGAAGAGGCACAGTGTAGGGGTTCGGCAAGGTGAAGGGCAAATTGAAGACCACTGCACAAAGCTCAGAGCCGCAACATTGAGACTCTCAGTAAAAGGATGATCTATAAAAATATACCTCTGCTAAACAGAGATATATTTATCTGCCACAAGCTTGATTTGTGGATAGTCTCCTCTGAGACTGAATATCCACAGCCAGACTTCATCCATGTCTTTACAGAACAATATATACTACCTTTTTTGAAAAAAATTGACTTTGCAAAGCAGAAGCAACTTCTCTCAGGGACGATCCAGACTTCCAAGAATTCCAACAGACAAAGTTCCTCAAAAATCAAAGATCACACAGTACGGTAGTCCCCCCTTATCCACAGTTTTGCTTTCCATGGTTTCAGTTACCCACGGTCAACCATGGTCTAAAAATATTAAAGGGGAAAATTATACACATAAACAATTCATGAGTTTTAAATTGCACACCATTCTGAGTAGCGCGATGAAATCTTGTGCCATCTTGTCCAGTGTATTTGCACTGTACATGCTCCCTGCCTATTAGCTATTTAGTAGCCATCTCAGTTATCAGATTGATTGTAGTGGTATCACAGTGCTTGCGTTTAAGTAATTCTTACTTTACTTAATAATGGCCCCAAATGCAAGAGTAGTGACCCTGGCAACTCAGATATACCACAGAGAATCTGTAAATTGCTTCAAGTGAAAAGGCACATATGCGTTGGAAAAAACATAGTACGTATAGGGCTTGGTGCGACTCATGGTTTCAGGCATTCACTAGGGGTCATGGAACATGTCCCTGTGGGTAAGGGGGAGAGGGGACTACTATACACAAAAAAACGAGGTGCCAAGAACAGTATCAACACAGTTGAAGAGAAAGTGAGTTAGAAAACAAATCTGAGGACAGAACATAAAGATGAAAATGAAAAACATCAGAGATTATAAAGCTGGGAGGCTGGGCTGATAAGGTTTAAAACATATTAAACTGGAGTTCCACAAGGAAAGAATAGAGGAGACACAATATTTGAAGAGATGACATCTGAGATTTTTCTGGAAAAAGACAAATTCTCAAGCAGATAAATGGGAAAAAAAATGTATACGAGTATAGCAACAAAATGAGAGAACTTCAAAACAAAGAGAATCATCTTAAAAAACAACCAGAAAGAAAAACCAGATTATTTTCTATATAGCCAGAAGATAATTAAACAATATTTTCAAAATTATGAGAGACAATAACTGCCAATCTAGGATTGTATACACAACAAAGTCACCTTTTATAAAGAGGGAAAATAAAGACACTTCCAGATTAAAAAACAAACAGACTCCTAGAACTAAAAGAACTTCTAGACTGTACATCAGATGCAAAAGTGAGCTATGGGCAAACAATGAATGAAGAAGTTAAGGGGTTGGTAAGGGAGGAGACAACTGACTGCCATGAATTCCAATGGCCCTGTACAAATTCCACTTTGCCTTATTCTTTCCTTACCTCTTTTTACTAATGACTTACGTTTACTGAGCACTTCACTAAGTATGAAACTGTGCTAAGCCCTTGATACACATCATGTTACTAGGCTTTAAACAACACCATGAGGAAAAGGTTATTGTCCCCACCTTACAGATAAGGAAATGGGGGCTTATTTTGCCTGATGTCAGAGAATATCTGACTGATGTATAACCAGTCCAGAGGGACAGACAGTCAAGGCATGTAAGCACGGGCTAAACTTGTAATTTGGTCCAAACTCACTTGGAATCAGAGGCAATAAGATTTAATCCCCAAATACAATGAAAAGCCTTTATGTAAATATTCTTCTGAGGAGAGAAACGAAGAGAGAATAGGAGAGGACCAGGAAACGTAAACATAGAATACCAGACATGACTTCCATTTCTGAATATAATGAAGTAGACTGTACCAGACCAATCTTCCCATAAAGAACAACCAGAAAAGCCAAATAAAATGTAAAAAACTTGAAGCATTAGAAAGATGTTGAGGGACGAGGACTTAATGGGTAAAACTTCTGGAAAAAAAGGAGCTGCAAAAAGGTGAGTTAACGTTCTGCAGTCTTTTTTTTCCCCTCAAAGTATTTACAAATTCTAATTGTAGAGAAGGAGGCAAAAAAATCCTGGTCACACCAGTCACAGAGCTCCTGTTAAGAGACAAAGAAAGCAGCAAATCTTTTGGCCGTCTGTGGGGAGAGAGAGACAAAATTAGAGGCATAGGGACCAGAACCCCAGTGAGAAAGAAGGAGCAGAGAACTGAGCCCAATACTACCAGTTTTCCCAGAAGACATCTGTTACATTCTGAAGCTGTCTGGGCAGGAAGCTAAGAAGGCAAACAGAAAGCCCCAGAAACTAAAAGCAGGGTTTTAGCAGTCTCACAATGGCAAGGATACAGTATGAGAGTTCATGCCCTACCAAAAGAGAGACTCCCTGGTTAATACCTCACAGTTGGTACTCCTGGAAAGATCTACCCTAAAACTGGGGGAATGTACTATAAGAGGCTTTGCAAAACTGCAATCCAGCCTAAAGTTGGCTTAGTCTCTGACTGTCTTAAGACAATCAGTCCTCATTCTTCCTGAACAGCTAAGGAAAATAAAACTCCCTCCAGAGGAAGACAACATCATTTACAGTCTTGACATTTTGTTTTCATACAAAATGTCCATCATTCATCTAAAAATTACCAGGCACATTAAGAGACAAGTCCAAATAACCAAAAACCAAGAGGAGAAAAAAGAGAGTAGAAAAAGACACACAAATGACTCAGTTATTGGAGTTCTTTTAAACAGCTAATGTTTTATTTTTAAATAGCAAAATAAATTAAAAAAATAAAAAAGATAAATAGATGAAAGAGAGTTTCACCAGATACTTAGAATCTATAAACAGAATCAAATCAAAATGGTAGGACTGAAAAATTCAACTGAAAATTTGAAATTCAACTGATGGGTTTAAGAGTACATTTAGACACAGATTAGTGAACTGGATTAGTTAACTTGGATTAGCCACTGGATTAGTGAAATAGAGACAACAGAAAATATCTAGACTAAAGACAAAGAGAAGAATGGATGAAAAATATAGGAAAAAAGTGTAAGAGATAAAAGGAACACAGTGAAAAGGGATATGTATAATTCGAGATATGGAAAGATAAATTAGGGCAGAAGCAATATTTGAAAAGGCAATAGACAAGAATTTTCTGATGAAATATGGTATAATTCTGATTCAAAAAGTTCACTGAATTCAATCACAATGAAAACAAAGAAAACCACATTGAGGCATTTTGTAGGAAAACTGTTCTCAAACTGCTGAAAAAAACCCACAGGCAAAGATAAAAGCTTAAAAGTAGAGAGAAACTTCAATGGAGCCACATTAAGACTGAGAAGTGATTTTCAACAGAAACAATAAAACTCAGAAGACAAGGTGCTGAAAGAAAATAACTGCCACTTAGGATCATGTACTCAATGAAATTATCCTTTGAAACTAAAGGTCAAAAGACAAGCAAAACCAAGAAAATTCTCAGCCAGCAAAGCTACACTAAAAGGAACACTGAAGGGAGTTATTCAGAGAGAAGGAATATTATTCCCAGTAGGAATACAGAAATGCAGAAAGGAATGAAAAACCCACAGAAAAAGTAAATAAAAATGAATACTGACTTACAAAACAATAATAAAGATACATATGCCTTTCAGGCAGCAATTCCACTTCTAGAAATTCCCATATACTATACATATGCTCCACTCCCACCCCAGATCCATTTTCTGTTCTTCTCTGCCCACATCTGTGCCAGAACAGTGACCACTATGGTCATCTGTGTCCCTTGCCTTCTGGCCTCTGTGGTTGGGTTTGGCTAATAGAAAGCACTGGCAGGAGATTGCAGGGCAAGGAGAGAGAGTGGTGGAGGTATTTTTGTTTTCCTGCTCCCTCTATCCTTTGTGATGTTTCTGGAAATACACAGCTCCTGCTAGGTGGCCCTTCCTTTGTGCACCTGCTCTCCAGAGGCTCCAGTGGCACCATTTTCCCCTTCAGTCCTGGGGATAGTAACAGCTTCTTGTTGTTGTCAGTTCCTCAACATCCATGGATGGCTCCTGAACCCTGCTCACAAATCTGGAAAGGAGTCCCTTTCATAAGTCTCGTCGTTTCAACCTTCTGAGTTTCAGAACTGCTTCCTTCCAGAACCCTGGCTGATGCAGACTCAAATTTTATTGATTTCATCAATACATTGTAACAGCAAAACACTGGAGACAGCCTAACATCTACTAGCTGGGAAACTGGATACATAAATGATGGCACTCATATAACAGAATGCCATTCCACATTTTCAAAGAATAAAGTAGCTTAACAGGAATTCATAGGGAATGTTCTCCAAGATGCATTAAGTGAAAAAAAGCAAGGGAAGAATTTGTATCAGAAATTCTCATTTATATAACGAAAAGTATTTATGTCTGTGTACAAGTATTAATATCTCTGCAATAATATACAAAAATGTGGCATTATTGGTTGACTCTTTTTGCCCTGTTTGAATTTTGTTTTACCATGTGGAAGAATTACTTTTTCAAAAATCCTTTTAAACATCTTTTAAAGAAGGAAATCCTTTACTAGAGTCAAAACCACCTCTTGATTGTTTGGCAAATCAGCTTCCTCTTCCCTTCTCGCCTAGTTTCACGCTCTTAAAAATACACCATCAGCCAAACTAAACTTCTCACTTAAGTGGTACCTCAAAGAAACTTGAATAAGTCAAAGAAAGAGAGACAAACAAAGGATGCAGATTTCAATGACCTTTGCCAGATTTCTTTGTAACTTTCCTCTTTAGCAGTGGAGATAAGACTTAAAGATTGATAAAGGTTCTGGAGAGGGCAGAAGGACAGGAACCGACTATGTTACATTCCTCTCCCCACCCAATTCTGCCCTTGAGTGAGTGTCCCGTAACCTGTAACTAGTGACTTCTGGTTTGGATAAATTTCTGGTCACCTCTGGTGATAGATGAGTGAAGATTTGCACAAAATTAAGTTCCCTCCAAAATAGCTAAGGGGTTACCAAGTAGTCACCCTACCAAGCAGCATGAAGACTAAAGCAGGTGGCTTCAGTGTCATCTTTGTCCTTGAAAAAGAACCAGGGCTTCTTCTGAGAAATTGGCATGTCTTCGACTAATGAACTGGGTGGGTCTCATAACTAGCGGTGTTCCACTCTTTGCGTTGGCTTCCAGGGAGCTCAGACATGAATTTGCTGCCCACCTTCAAAATTTTAATGCAGCCTTTGTGCCAGGCACATCTGGACAGTGATTCTCTGTGCTTTATCATCCTATTCAATTCTCTTTTCCTTTCAATCTGATTTGTTGCTGTTCTTTTTAAATCATTCTGCAGTGTATATACTTCTGGAGCCACCTCAAATACTGTTTTAGAAAAAAAGTAAATTTAATCCATAAATGTAAACAGGAGCTGATTGACCCTATTGCTCAGGTGATTTACATAGTCCATGAGAAGGAACTCAAACTTATTTTATTTATTGATTTTTAGCTTAGCAAATATGTATCGAGCACCTACTATATACCAGGCATTGTTCTGGCACCAAGGATGTAACAAAGAAAAAAACAAAGCCCTGCCTTCATGGAACTTCCATTCTAGTGGGGAAATAGATAAGAAGTACATAAAATGTAAATATATACTATGACAGATGGCAATAATGCTAAAGAGAAAAATATAGCAAGTGAAGAAAGGAGAGTAGGTGGGACGGGAATATTTTATATAGAGTGGTCAAGCCAGGTCTCTCCAATACGGTGATGTTACTGATGAGGAGGACGTTTTAATCTCTCCTCTTCTCTCTGTTCCACGTGCCATCGTCCTCACTTATTCTGCCCGGGTCTTCCCTCGGTGAACACAATAAACATTAATAACTGATCTCCCCATGTCCTACTTCTTCTTAAAGTCTATTCCGTTGTCCATATTGAAGCCAGAAGGATCTGCTTAGCTCAAATCCCTGATAAAGTTCCTATTTTTCATCTGCATTTAAGATCCTTCAAGGTCTGGCTCCAACGTGCCTTACTCTGAACGCACAGTTCGCCACACATGCCCTAGCCTTCCACATCCGCGGTCCTGCTCATGCCATTTCCTCTGCATCCTTCGGAATCCAACTCAAACATCACCACCTCTGGGCAGCCTTCCGCAGTGCCCCAAGCAGAATGAATCTGCCTTGCCTTTGCATTCCTAGAACCTTGTTCAGATAACTACGTATTAACAGCTCTATAGACATCATCTAGTGGTCAGTTATGTAGATACGTAACATGTATGTGTGTCTGTTTTCCTTCAGGATTATGAGTTTCTGGAAGGTCTTGCACGTAGCGGGCATTCAATAAGCTGTGACTGAATTCATAATTAAAAAACATCTGAAATTGTGTCGTTCCCTAACACCCACACCACCTGTAGCTCACAGAGCTCCAGCTGAAGGAAAAGGAGGGTAAGTAAGAAAATCTTTCTCCCAAGGCTGGTACAAAGCCGACTGCGCACAAATCAACCTGGGTAAAGCAGGGAGGAAGCAACTGACTACCAAAGCCACTCGCAAGAGTGCGCCCTCTACTGGAGAGGTGAAGAGACCGCATGGTATTAGAAGTCCACTGAACTTCTGATTCACAAACCTCCCTTCAGCGCCTGGTGTGAGGGAGAAATTGCTCAGGACTTCAAAATATATCTGCACGTCCAGAGTGCAGCTATCGATGCTTTACAGGACGCAAGTGAGTCCTATCTGGCCGACCTTTTTGAAGACACCAACCTGTGTGCTATCCATGCCAAACGTATAACAATTATGCCAAAGGACATCCAGCTAGCACGCCGCAGGCATGGAGAATATGCTCAAGAATCTAAGATGGGAAACATTTCATTGTTTTAAAATAATTTTCTTTTCTTCCTGTTGTTGCTAGTGCTAAACGTTAGATTTATCCCGCCATGGGGTCAAAAGGTACCTATGTATATAATTGCCAAGTAGAAAAATAGGGGACAGAAATCAGGTATTGGCAGTTTTTTCATTTTCATTTGTGTGTGAATTTTTAATATAAATTCAGGGACATAAAGCATTAATGCAAGTCAAAATGTTTCAGTGAACAAGTTTCAGCAATTCAACTTGACAACAATTATAAATAAACCTGTTACATTTTTCTTGACAATGCCAGCATTGGGAATTTTTTAAAACACGTAATTCTCTTATTGGTGGCAACTAAATGGTGTTTGTAGCATTTTTATCATCTAGTAGATTCCATCCATTCTCTTAACTTTTCTAACTGGGTTGTCCTACATGCAAGTACATGTTTTTAATAACTGTCTTCAGTGTTGCTCCTGTAAGTTTGCTATTAAAATACATGAAACTATTAAAAAATCACTTGAGTTAAGTATGGTCATGTGATTAAGTTCTGACTGATGACTTATAAATAAACATCTCATGTTTAACTTTCTAGAAGAGGGTTTGCCCTCCTTTTAGTCCCCTTCCTCTTTCCTTTTAGCTGGAAAACTTCTTTCACACACATGACAGGGAAATAACCTTTTATTTTATTTAAGCCACTGTTATTTTGAGTATTTACTATCACTCAAAATTAAAGACATAGATTGAAAAAACTAACAAAGCCACTTTCACTTTAGCTAAGAGAAAATACATAGAAGCAAAGAACTTTTAAATTTTGTTAAAAGCATATTTTTGGATCTTACAATTCTGCCTTTTTTGGTTTTTATTATCTAAAATGCTTAAATTTATTAGTCACTGCTGATAGGACTCAGTTAATAATTATAATAGCATATCAGAGGCCTCATTTTGCATAACGCCTGCAAGGCACGTTTGTTGCATTATTTAAGAATATTCAACTTTCAAAGTTAATAACTTCACAGTTCACAGATATCTCTTTACATTCTCACATTAACCCTATGAAATAGTAAAGGTGCCTATTTTTCTATTTGCTGGATAAGGAAACTGAGGGTCAGACAGGCTGTGGAATTTGTGGCTAATAACTGCAGAGCTCAGTCTAAGAATCTGAGTCTACTTCCCGGACCACACAGGCTGGCTCTGCTTAAGCACAACGTTGCCAAGAAGCAGGAAGGGCAAAGCACAAAAGAATTCCAAACATTGCCCACATAATAGCAAGAAGTGCAGAGGTACTAGAATGGTTCAAAGAGAATGGTCTTAAAAATGAAGCAACCAACCAACTAAGAAGCCTACTGCAACGTGTGCAATAAAACCAGTGTTACCTTTCGGTAGTAATGTTAGGGGCCTGTACCAATGGGAAGTAAGCTGGAAGGAGAAACCCTGGCGTTACTGTCACAGGGACAGGACCAAAGTCTTGTCAGCTGGAGGAATATGCCTGCCTCATAAGAGGATGACCATCATCCTGGTTTGCCCAGGACTGGAGACTTTTTTTTTTTTTACTTTTTTTTTTTTTTTTAACTTTTTTTTTTTTTAGTTGTGTTTTTCCAGGACCCATCAGCTCCAAGTCAAGTAGTTGTTTCAATCTAGTTGTGGAGGGCGCAGCTCACAGTGGCCCATGTGGGGATCCAACCGGCAACCTTGTTGTTCAGAGCACCGCGCTCTAACCAACTGAGCTAACCGGACGCCCCCTGGGACTGGAGACTTTCAGTGCTAAAACAGAAAACGTTCCAGCAAACCAGGACAGGTTGGTCACCTGCAAAGAAGACTCCCTGTTTCTAGGAAAGAATAATGTTCACCTTGGGAAATGCGCTTTAGAATTCCTCTCTAAAGTTTGCCATCCAAGCCAGTTTATGGCCCAAGCAAGAAAAATAGCTTTGTTATTTGAGTAACACTTTGCTTTTGAACAAAAATGGCATTATCTCAATGAAATCTGAATGATTTCATGTCTTTAAAAAAAAAAGTATATCCCCTTTAAAAAAGATTTTTCACCAATAAGGATATCTGAAAGAATGTGCCAAGAACTAGGAAGGCAAGTCCCCAAAAGATGTCCCAAAGTGTTCAGGGACTCCCCAAGGATGCCAGAGTGGCTCTTCTGAAGGGCTCCCTCATTCGAATGCTTGTCTCTGGAATATTTATTTATTAAAATATAAAAAAAGATCCGCTTCATTATCTTATAGCCACCCTTTGCAAATATTCAGTAGATATGAAAAGACCTTCGAGTTACATTCAATTATTAAAGCAATAAGCAGGCTCGCTTCGGCAGCACATATACTAGAAAAGCAATAAGCAAAGATGGCAGGCCGCCAAAGGCTCAGTCACATTGCTGGTGTCCTATGAATACCAATATTTTAATATGCACACGAGAGATCCTGTCCGAGGCATCCTTAGAAAGGAAGAGCTGTGGCCAAATTCGTTTATCATGACTGATTTATCTGACCACAAACAAAACCAATATTTTGTGTGTTTTTACATGTAAAGCAATCGATCTTGAGTCACAGGTAAATAAAAATGTTTGAGGCATTTGCATTTCCATAGGCATGCTTCATTTTTACAGATCTCACATTTCAAAGAAGAGACCCTTGGATGTGGGCAACACTTTCATGTGCTGAAACTTGTGTTTAATGCCAGAGATCTTAAGTCAATGAATAACTATTCTTCATATAGGAACCTTGTGCATTCAAATGCTAATTTACCTTCCAGGATACCACATAAGCCCATGTTTGGTGTTTGACTGTAAACTATCTGTGGAGCAATAGCAAGCCAAATAAATAAATGGAGGAAAGCTACGATGATGAGCCTCCAAAGAGACAAACCCTTATGATTCACCTTCTAATTTTAAGAACAGCTATTTATTGAGTGCTTACTTAGTGTGCCAGGCAGGATTCTAAGCGTTTCATGCTTATGACTTCATTTACTCTCCCTAACAACCCAATGAAGTAGATTCTGGTTTTTATCCCTGATTTTACAGAGGGGAAAACGGAGGCACAGAGATCAAGCAACACGGCCAAGGTCAATGAATTTGAGGCCAGGCAGTCAAATGCTGTACTCTGGCTCTCAAGGTTGGGGGTCCGCCCTTCTCTTTTTCAGGGATTTGAGTCCCTCCGTCAACTCGAGCCATCACCACCACCTACCTCTTCCCCCGCACTAATTACTCCCAAAGCTTTCCCTTTGTCCGTCTTGACTGGCATCTCAGGGCATCTTCATTCAACTCAACATGGACCAAAATGAACACATCCCCTCTGCCTCCAGATGTACAGCTCCTCTTTGTCCCATGCATCTGGTGTTGTGGTTTACAATTCCCCATCCCCCACCTCTCCATTCCAAGTGACGTTATGTCACGTGGACTCTCCCTCTACTACAAAATTATTCTTATCCACCCTTCCTGTCCTCCTCAGCAGTCCTCGTCTATGATCACGGCAACCGCCTGCCAGCAGGTCACCCCAGCCCCCCTGGTTCCCCACTCCAACCCAGCTTACACCCCTATGCCTGGTTAATCTTTCCAAAAGGGAACTCTGATGGGTGAGAGCACCAAAAACAGTCTTACGATTTATGAACTAGTCCAGAACACAGGACTTCCCAACTTTCCCAAACACAGCTTCTGTAAGATGTACTATTCTCGTTCTACAAAGAAGTCTGGTGTCAGACGGAAGGCCACACTGCAAATGAAACCCCAGGCACCTTCCACTGTAATATATGCTGCCTCTCACTCAGCAAAAATGCATGTGTACGCATTTTCCAACGTGTTTGGAATTAAGGAGAAACTCACTCTGGCATCCGATGTCCTTCCACAGCTTGGTCCCAATGGGCCTTTCCGATGTCATCTTCCACCTAGTCCCTGCTCAATGCCCTTAACATGTGTTCTAAGCTGGAAAAAAAAAAAAATGGAGAGAGAGGATGGACGTAAAAAAGACATTAAGTAGAAAGGCTATTATTTTACCCTAATACAAGGACATTTTAAGCCAAAATTCAATATTATTTTTCCTCCTAGTGAAGAAATATATCTTAAAGGCTATTCTCTCTGGCTCTATAAACAGTCTAAGGAAATGGATGCTTCAGCTGTATTTCCTGTTCCCCTTGTTTTTTCTAGAATGATTCCTTAATCAGTCCATTAAATGAGACGTCCGCCACATCCTTTTTATGAAAAAAATGCACAAAATCTCTCCTCAAGGAGCCACCCAGTGAAAGACTTCCTGCATGTGTATGAAGTTACCCCAGAGCTACTGGACATTTCCTTCTCCAAGATCAGGGGTGAGGTTCCGGCAAGTGTTAGGTGAACAACGCTGTACGCTCCAGGGTGTTGATTCCCAGTCAAGGTTGTGTTTCTTCTTCATTATAGTGAAAAAGTATTCATTAAGTTTTTTTAAATGGGTATAGATTCCTCTAAATTCTGCTATCCCTAGAATATAAATTTCAAATGTTTGCTAAGTGAGGGAATAATTGCATTCCATGCTCAGCTGAAGCAAGCTAGCTCTTGTTCCTAATTGAGCAATTTCGCCTTCAGGTAATGGTCACTTCCTTTTCTCAGTGCCACAAATCACCTGCTTAATAATCCTTTCTAGAGTTTTGCTGAGCACATGGCCAAATTTTTTCCATGCATTTTTGGTGTTGTTATTGATAAGAATAATAGCCACAGACCTCATCTCATTTAATTCCATAACAACCCAAGGAAGGCTGTTTTAATCCCATTTTACAGTTGAGAAAATAGAGTCAAAGGTGGGAGGCAGCTTGCCCAAAATTCCACAGCTGCCAAATGCTGGAGCTGGGGTAGTCTGACTCCGAGGTCTTACGTCTGAAGTTCTCTTATTGAAGAGATGTTTTTTGTGTGTATGCGTGTTTTTTTTAACCCCAAAGATGTTAAGTGCCTCCTGGTCATATGAATAAGTATCTTGTTGTTCACTGCCAGCACCCAGGCCAGGACATAGCTTGTTAAATGATAAATTAGGGTTCCCCACGATGGTGTCCAAAATATCTTAAATTCTGCTTGATTCAGAATCCATACTGGAGTCTTGTATCGTGCCTCTTACAAATGTTGAAAATGCTCATGTTGATTCAAAATACCTGCTATGGACTGAAATATGTTCATCTAAAATTCATGTGTTGAAGCTCAAACCCCACTGTGTCTCTATTTGTAGTAAAGAAGTCATTAAGGTTAAACGGGGTCATAAGGGTGGAGCCGTGACCCAGTAGGATTAGTGCCCCTAGGAGAAGAGACACCAGAGAGGTCATCCTTCCTCTCTCTCCCTCTGCCATGTGAGGACACAGTGGGAAGGCGGCCATCTGCAAGCCAGGGAGACAGCCCTCACCAGGAACTCCATCAGCAGGCACCTTGACCTTGGACTTCCAGCCTCCAGAACTGGGAGAAATAAACTTCTATTGTTTAGTCGCCCACTCTGTGGTATTTCACGGCAGCCCAAGCAGACTGAGACAATACTCAAACACTTTTTCTCAGCTATTCTTCTTAAAACGTCATGTCTGCAATCCTGAGATGTGAGATCACCACTTTTACAGCAAAGACCTTCAGGGATGCTCTTAGAAATGGTGCACAGAAACCACCATTTTACACAACACCAACTCAGCATAAATCTAATTAATGGGCCCCCTGTTAACAGAATTTGAGCCCATCCAAATGTCTCTTTATGCTCAACGGGTGGACAATACATTTTTACTTACTCCTGCTTTCCTCTTCCTCTGAGATGGATACGTGGTGCTGAGAGCCACAATGACTTCAGTTAAACATCCTATTTATTTAGCGAATGGATTTCCAATGTATTCCAGCTTTAATGCTTGCTTAACTTAGAAGTTTTTAAAAGAATTATTAGTTTTGTTTCTTTGCAAACATGAACTTTGCTTTATTTCACAAAGGCTATATTTTTCTTTTTAAAAAAACATCATATCCACCCAGAACCTTACAGTATGACATTCCTTGGAAATACAGTCTTTGAAACTATAATTTAGTTAAGGATCTTGAGATGGAACCATCCTTGATTTAGGATGAGCCCTAAATCCAATGACTGGTGTCCTTGCAAGACGGGAAGACAAAGAATCCCAGAGGAGAAAACAATGTGAAGAAGAGTTAGAGATCGGAATGACGTCATCTATAAACCAGTAGGCACTAGGAGCCACCACAAGTGGGAAGAGGCGAGGAAAACTTCTCCCCTAGAGCTTCAGAAGGAGCCCGGCCCTGCCAGCGCCTGGCCTCCAGAACTGTGAGAGAATCAATGCCAGTTGTTTCAAAGCACCACGTGTGTGGTCATTTGTCAGAGCAGCCCTAGGAAACTAAGGCAAATAGTTAATACATGCACATGGTTAAATCATGGCACGAAGTGAAAAGGCTCCGTCATGCCTATCTCCAGGTACCTGATACCCAACTCCTCTCTCTCTCTCTACACACGTGCATGCACACACACACACACACACACACACACGTGGTCTGACAATTAAGTTCATGAACTCATCCTAGAAAAAGTGCTACATACCCCATGGCTGAATATCACTACGGTCACCTTCGAAGGACTTTGGAAATGAAAAGGCTAACCTTAGAAACCCAGCTGTGCATTCAACAGCTGAGGAGCCTGGTATGATCTCATCACTTCTCCACGAGCAAGTTTCCTTGTCTATTGTACTTATCGCAGGCGTGGCTGTGACAGTTACATGAGATGAGCATGGGGGAGAGACAGGGGGAGGGGGAGCCCCAAGGAAACAGACAAGCCAGTCCTAAGTCCAGGTGGAGGCCAAGCTGACAGAGGGTGCTTGTGACGATGCTCACATCCCCTCCTGGACCTGCCACCGAAGGCAACAACTCTACAATATCCCACCCACCCCACCCCACCCCACCCCAGGCTTCATGAAACACCTGGAACTGGTTTTGCAAGCATTTTTCCTCCAACATTCAGATGTCAATTAACATTAGTGTTTGGCTGAAGAAATTTGGCCAAGCTCTTCCTGCTCCAGATTCAGCCGGGCTTAGGCAACCCCAGTGTCTGGACCTGCTGAGGCCCTCTGACATCAAATGCAGAACAATTCAACGAGCAGAGAAGCCCACCCCTGGTGGTGGAGGGGCGGGGCATCTGTCTTCAACACAAACCAAATCTGCATTTGGTCATTCATCCCTCCAACAAATATTTTTCTAAACCCTCGATGTGAAGGGTGTTGTTAGGCGAGGTACACAAATGGCAACGAGTCGCTGTCTTTTTCACATACTAGCTCCTTCCCCTGGAACGTCCTACCTCTCCCACCACCATCACCACCAACCCACCTGCCTACCTTCTTTCATCTGGTGAATTTCATTCCTCAAGGCTAAGTTCAACTACATCTCCTCTTGGCCTTCTCTCCCACTCTCGCAGTCCCTGCCAGATGCCCCTCTGCTATGTTCCCACATGACCCCACCCTGTGATTAGCTCTGCCCTGCACTTGGCCTGCTGTGTGGCAACCACCTGCCTCTTGGTCTTCCATTTTCATTACACTGTGACATTCTAGAGGGCAGGTAATGGCTTTTACTCTCTATATACCCAATACCCCCCTAGTGCCTCGCAATGTAGTTGAAGCTTGCTAAATATGTGTTGAATGGGTATTTTTGAACCAACCTCTCCATTACAGATTCAAAAAGTGCTATATCTGAATAACTGGTCCATAATGTATAGAAAAGAACCCCTGATCTCTGTCCTGAAAGTTTTCAGCTAAAATGCTTGTAAAGGCTGTGTATGTAAAATACCCCACAATGCTAAGCACGTGGCAGGAACTGAGAAGCTGTTATGTTATTGTTGTTGTTATCACGTTGACGATGTTAATGATATTCATGATAAAAGAGACCTAAATTTGGCTGCAGAAGGGACTGAAGGCCAAGAGACCATGACTTTCCAACCAGCACTGTAGCCTTGGACAAGTCCCGTTGGTTCCTGTAATATCGTCATCTGTAAATAGGAAGCAGGGCTCTAGTTCACGTCTGAGGCCCTTCCAAGTCCATCTGAGTTTGTGACAGGTAACACAGTCTAAAACTGTAGCCCTCATCATTCTTCCCTTCTAGGCCCAAGCACCAATTTAACTCCGTTTTGAGCCAGGTCAACAGCACACTCTCCATCTCAGGTTCTACAGAGCTATCCATGATGACATCCTGCCCCTCTTCTAGTGTGTGTTGTGCAGACACCTGTTTTCCCAATCATGCATTTCTCAAGGCACATGGCTGGCGACGATCCTACCATGGTTCTGAAAGCCACCCAGAAAAAGTCACTGCTGTCACTGATGCTTGAATTGCTGTTGGGTGTCCTTTGAAGAGCCCTAAACTGGGTCACAGTGAGGAGCCACATGGAGTGACCCAGCCAGCCAGCCAGCCAGCATGGTGCAGGCAGCAAAATACAGGCTGCTTGTTACATGCTGAAAAGCAAGGACCATAGCCTTTGGGGGAAGTAGTGATACCACACCCATCATTCTACAGCCCAAGTTTTCTGGGGGCATTTAGAACAATGCTCCGAGGACCTGGTGTCATCCCACTCTGTCCTTCCATCCAGAAACTTGGGGCTTGGGTGAAGTATCTGAGACATTTGGGGGTAAAGTTCTTTGGTGGAAACCAGTAAAGCCATCATGGTTCTATTGAGGAATCTATTGACCCATGTTGCCCTCTGGGTCTCCCAGGCCGGCCCCTCAGAGGAGCTCTAAAGCTCCCAGAACAGTCCTATGTCAGAAGAGGAAGGGAAAATGAAGAAGAAACAGGAGGGATTTGAAGGCCCAGAGCCCCCATAGTAGACCTAGAGGCCAAGCCAACCTGCCCTCTCCACCTGACCTTGGAACTAAACTTCTCTAGAAAATCTGCATTACTCTCCACAGATCTCCCTGCAGGGCCAGGATGTCGCTTCCTCCAGGAAGCCCTCGCTGACCTGGTTGCATAAGCTTCCTTGGTTTCGGCGTCTATCCTCCGGCTCCCCACACCGCCTGTGCATTCATGTCACAGAATCCTAAGTGCCCATTTGTGAGTTCATTCCCCACACTAGTCTGGGAGCTCTAGCAGGTAAGAACTTTCTTTTAATCATCTAAACAAAGATAAACAGAGTAAGAAATAGAGTCAAGCCAGAGCAATGCCCTGGCCTGGGGCACAGCTGGCAGAGTTGAAAAGCCATGCACAATGGAAACTAGAGGTGCTAGGAGAAAATGTACTTATTGAATGGTGAGACCGTCCTTCTTTTATGCCCCTATGACACTACATACCCTCAGCTTCCAAAACACTGGCAGCCAGGCTTTATGTGCCCCAGGCCGAAGTCTGGGGGTGACTTTACTGGAGGAATCGAGCTAAGAAAAGAGCCTAGGAGAAAACACCCACAGATAGTGCATTTGGAGTTTTCACAACAAAAAACCCTGGCCACCGGGCAATTGCCCTATAGTGAGTGGATCCCACTGGTCCACCATTAGCTTGTTAGTGCCTTGTTCTTAGACATGGATAGGCAACCAAGGAGACATGCGAGGAAGGCCTCCCACGAGAAAGACGGAGACAAACACATGCCAAGAAGAAACTCAAAGAAGCAGACAGTTCAGGAAGCAGAAGGAATCTTTGGAAAGGCCACCAGTAGAACCTCACAAATTAAAGAACACAGGCTGCACCCAAAGATCAAGAACAGGATGCTTGAAAGAGGGACACTCAGAAAACAGAAAAAGACCCTTGGAAATGAAAATGATAGTAACAGAAGTAAAAAAAATAAATAATTAGTAGAAGAGAGTACAGAAAATTGGAGAAAAGACAATTATGAAAGAAATGAGAAAATTGTTCCCAAAGTGAAAAACAACATTGTCCAGATTTAAAGGGATCACAGTGAATAAAAAAGTGCTACATAGAAAAGTGACGGAGGTGTTAGCTCACACTACAGTGAGAATCACATTGCAGTATATAAATTATCAAATCAACAGGTTGTACACTCTACACTTACACAATGTTACACGTCAATTACAATTCAATTTAAAAAAATTAAAAAGGCTTATTGTCATGAAATTTCAGAACAAAAGGGTTAAAAAAATTTTAAAGCACCCTAAATGGGAATGTTGGGGAGCAGGGGAGAACTCCCCACCCCTATACCCTTCTTATGTCTGGACTAGTTCTAAAATTGACAATTGACACAAAACTAGATTAACAGGAGAAAAAAAGACAAGTTAGTATGTGCACATGGGAGAAGCACAATATGATACTTCGGATCACTAAATGAGGCTCCAAGAAATGATGGAACCGGGTGCCTTTTAATACTTTTTAGACAAAGAATACATTTGTGAGAAACTGCCAGGACAAAGAAAGTTAGTGCTCACTAGAAAGGAACTGAAGCAAGAGTTGGGTGTTCCTTTGTGAGGAATCTCAGCCAAGTTTGGGCTTGGGTAGTAAATTAGTAAAGGCATTACAAGGGGGGGTGCACACCAGCTTTTCAACTCTGGAGTTTATAACTCTTGTGATAAGGTTGTGTCTCAGCCCTCAGAAGCGGGGAGGGCACCTACTCGGGAGCATTATTTCCTGCTTTTAGTGGGGCAGAGGCGAGTCAGAGAGCTCTTCCTGCTCCTGCTGATTTGTAGGGAATTTGAAATAATCAATATACCATTGTGGGGCATCTTGGGGTGGCCTGCCCTGGACCCGAATGGAACCAGAACTGAATCATGGGACTTCTCAGTGATGAACCGGAAGCCAGAAGATAATGGGCAAAGCCGTCAAACTTCTGATGGGAAATTACTTGTAACCCAGATCCCACATCCAGTCAAACAATCAAAAAAGTGACAGGATGGACTACAGATAGTTGCAGACGTGCACGACGCCATCCATTCCTCCCGGGCTTTCCTCTATCCCACAACCAGGTTGAGCCCTGAGGCCTGTTTCCCAGGTCTCCACGGCACTTGGCTTCCAGCTCGCTATTTTCTATCCATTCTCAACTGGGGCCAGCTAACCTCCAAACAGGCAAAAATTGGTTATAGGGGATGAAAAAAATCTTTTAATATAAAGTTTTAATATAAAGCACAACTATATCAATACATAAACAGCTATGCGGTATTATCCATGGTATGAAACTCTGGTTTAGTCAATGGAAGACACTGGTAGGAGATTGGAGAGAGAAGCCATTGGAGAAGAAAGGCCTTTCTCCCCTCTGCCTCTCTCTTCCCTCCCCCTCTCCTCCCTCCCCTCCTGGCAGCACCCCCGGAAGTGGCCACATCTCTGCCTGGAATCTTGCTGATGCTGGAGCTACCCAGCACCTGGCCCCAGCTGCACTGTCTCCCATCCGTCTCCAGACGGGGGTGGTAGCAGCATCCTCTTATTGCTAATTCAAGTTGCCTCACCAACCTGCTTCGCTTCTTAGCTGTTCCATCACTTCCGTAATCGTTCCCTTGATTAAATTCCCTCTGTTAATAATGGAAGGGACACAAAGCAGCCCTATTTGACTTCATAAGCTCTGTATATTATTGTAAAAAAAAAAAAAAAACATTTAAAAAATTTAATTAAAATATTTTAAAACTCCCAGAAGGAATAGTGGTTCGCATTTTAAATTAAAATAATAATAGGTGGCCCAAACCAAAAGGGGTGGGAGGCAGAGTGGAATGAAGACAATGAAGAAGCCGTGTTTTCGGTTCCTGAGGACAGAGACGATGTGTCACTTCACTGGGTCTCCTGGAGCCCAGCACAGTGTCCACAGAGCACATGGCAGGTTCTAATTAACACATAGTGGGTGACACGAGGTGGTGCAGGTGGGTCAGAGCTCTAAGGCCTGGCGACACCAGTGGCTTCCCGGTGCCAACAAACCCTTCTTGGGGCCAAGAGCCTTTCCGTTCGATTGGCATGGTGCCCCCATAAATAAACTGCGTGTTTCCCGCTCAGGAACCCCTTTCCCACTTCCTTCCACCCGACCTTCCTGGACAGATGCATGAAGGTACTTAAAAGAATTTGAGGTGGTTGTACTCTTTCTTGTTTAAGACAATGACAAGAAGTTCTGCTTCTCCTTTTTAAACATAAGGAACCTGCATAATATCCCAGGGCAAGGTAAGCTTGTCCTTCATTGATGAATCCGTCCCCTCCTCTGAGGATTTCTTTTTTTAAAGAGGGGAAAAGGTCCTTTCAAAAAACTATTCTTGTTCCTACAGTGAGTGGCAAGACTCAGTTTGGCTCCATAGTCTTTCCTCACTTCTATTACCCGAGCTGGTAACCACGTGAAAAGCAAGTTGGGATGTCCCCTTGCTCCGCCTACTTACCCAACCGTTCCCATTTGTTTAAGAAAAATAAGAAGAAAAGAAAGAGAGAGAGAGAGAGGGAAGGAAAGATACAGACTTAGATCTATGGGCTCAGAAACAGACTTGGCAGTTGTGGATCATTTTTATCTTCTTTCTTTTTGTTTGTATTCATTTATTTGCTTATGTGTATTTTCTAATTTAGTCCAAAATTAAGGGGGAAAAGGAAGAGCCCCAATGGGACTAAAAACCCCAGTGGGAAGCATAAAGCGTATACACCAACAATCCCTGAAGAGAAATAACTCATGCAGACACAGGAACCCTCCTTCCCTTCCTGGGGTACAGGTGGGGAGTTTCCAAAAATGCACATGGGTCAAGAAATTAGCAAAACGAGAGGGCAGCAAACTGAGGGTGACTGTTTACAACATGCTATCAGGTGTCAAGATGGGACTTACTTTCCCATATACTTCTGGGTTTAAATACCCCACCCCTGCACTCTGTCTCCTCGTTATAGCCAGGATTGTCAGTGTCTAACGCTCCTTTGCATCCACTACACTTATTCCAAATCACTGAGCCCCTGGGGCCTTCGTGGCTCTCAGTGCATGCCATGTACATGATGCGGCCTTTCCCTGGCCAAGCCCTGGTGAAGAAGACCCACAAGCATCACAAGAGAAACAATAATTCTTCCCTAGGCTGCAGTTTGGCTGCCAGATTTCCGGTTATATCAGCAAAACCCAGGTGGCCTCTTCACTGCCTGACCAGATGCTGAAATTCAGGCTGAGCGCTAAACATGGTTTACAGTCTTTTAAGAGGCTTTGGAAAGAACTGCCACTGGGTGGGTGTCTACACCCAACGCTTAGATAAGGTTCTGCTGTCACTGTCACTGCTCTGCAGGGCGAGGTGAATCAAGTGGCATCAGCTGTTGGAGGGCTCAGAGGAGTCAGGATGAGCAAGAACCAAAAACAGGGAGGCCCATCCTTCACGCTGCACGAACACCCAAGCTTTGGAATGGTGGGCTTGAGTTCAAATCCTGGCTCTACCACAGCTGTGATTTTGAGCAATGACCTCGCCCTGCTGACAATCAGTGTCCTGGCCTTCAACATGGCACGTTAACAGTACTCACCTACTCGCCGTGTAGGGGGCTGTATGGGTTTCATTGCTAAGACGAGCCAAGTTTCAGACACCAAGGAGCGCTGCTCGATCAATGTCAGTCTCCATTCCTTTCCCGGTGAGGTTGGTATTTATGATGACTCTAAACATCGCTGATGGAATTCCAGGTCCAACCGAGCTGGAATCAGGTTTAATATAAATCAAGTCCCCGTCTCCCACCTGCCACCCTGGAACAGAGGAAACAGGAAAGGAGACAATGAGAGGAACAGCTCTCCAGACCCATCAGGGATCTTCTGGAAGGCAATCAAGGTCCTTCAAGATCTGCCAGGGCCTCTTCTGAGGACCCAAACATCCTCATTGCTCCCATGCACTAACTAACTGGGTTCTCCTAAAGGTCGGTGCTCTTTAAGGCCTCTGGGCCTTTGCACATGCTGTTCCCTCTGCCTAGAAAACCCTTCCTCTTCTTCACCTGGACATTCCTTAGAACTAAGTTCAGGGGGCTGACTTTTCTCCAGGAAGACTTCCCAGCCCCACTGCAGCTGGGCTGCGTGATCCCCCTGTGTTCACCACTATCCTGGCACTCAGGGGACAGGGCTGTAAATATATGCTTGCTTGTGTCTCCTGGCTGGACCAGGAGCCTGGAGCCAGGGACTAGCTTCCACTGATAGATTAACATCTCCAGGGTCTGGCACATAGAAAACACCTAACAGCTGTTTGATTCATTCATGCAAGTATTTACTGAGCACCTGCTATGTGCCTGGCACCTGGACACTACACTTAACAAAAAGTCCAACTCCCTGCCATCATGCAGCCAAGAGACAGACAATAACAAAATTAATCAAATAAGAATAGTACACGTCAAGTCATAATAAGTGCCAAGAAGAAAAGCTAACGCAGGTAACAGGAATGGGGAGTGTGCTGGGAAGAGGCGACTGCTATGTTTTGCACTGTTGAACCATCAGCCACTAGCACAGCGTCTAGTACACAGGAGGTGCTCAATATTTGCTGACTGGCTGGGTGAAGGAAGGAATGAATGAATGAATGAATGAATGACTCCCCCTCCCGGACAGAAGAAACCTCCCCTATGGTTCCTGATGTGTAGCTTGCCTATAGTGACTCCCAAGAGGCCACATATTGAAGTCATTTCTTTAATTGTGGTAAAATACACATAACATAAAATTTACCAATTTATCCATTTTTAAGAGTACCGTTGAGTGGCATTAAATGCATTCACACTGTTGTGCAACCATCACCACTACCCATCTCTAAGAACTGCTTGTCTTGCAAAACTGAAACTCGATACCAATTAAACAAAAACACCGCATTCCCTCCTTCCCCCACCATTTGGCAACTATCATTCTACTTTCTGTCTCTATGAATTTGACTATTCTACGTACTTCATGTAACTGGATTCGTACAATATGTCTTTTTATGACTGGCTTATTTCACTTAGCATAATGTCCTCAAGTTTCATTCATATTGTAGTATGTGTCCTTTTTAAGGCTGAATAAAATTCCACGTATGTACCACATTTTGTTTATCTATTGATCAATTGATGGACACTTGGATTTCTTCCACCTTTTGGCTACTTGTGAATAATGCTGCTATCGACACGGGTGTACAAATATCTCTTCAAGTCCCTGCTTTCAATTTTTTAGGTATATAGCCAGAGTTGGAAGTGCTGAATCATATAGTAATTCTATTTTTAATTTTCTGAAACTACCATACTATGTTCCATAGCGACTGCACCATTTTACATTCCTACCAACAATGCACAAGGGTTCCAATTACTCCATATCCTCACAAGCACTTACTACTTTCTGGGGTTTTTGACAGTGGCCATACTACTGGGTGTGACCTGGTCCCTCGTCGTGGTTTGGGTTTGCACTGCCTTAATGATTTGTGACACTGGGCACCTTTTCATGGGCTTATTGGCCATTTGTATGTCTTTGGAGATGTCTATGTAAACCTTTCGACCATTTTTTAACCTGATTGTCTGGTTTTTGTTGTTGTTGATTTGTAGGAATTCTTTACCTCTTCTACATATTAACCCTTATCGTATATGCAATTTACACATATTTTCTCCCATTCCACGGGTTGCTTTTTCACTCTCTTGATTTGTCCTTTGACACATCTAAGTTTTGAATTTTGATGTTACCCAGTTTATCTTCTTTTGTTGTTATCTGTGCTTTTGGGTGTCATAGCCAAGAAACAATCGCCAAATCCAATGTCATCAAGTTTTCCCCTGTGTTTCCTTGGAAGAGTTTCGTAGTTTTAACTCTCAGGTTTAGTTAGGTCTTTTCCATCTCTGCAGTTCTTTTTGCACATGACCTTTTGTGCTACATTGTTTTCTCCCTGAAGCAGGGATCAGGTCTGCATCCCCCACAATATCTAGGACACGACCTGGTGCATAGATGGCACTAATCATCATTGCTGATGATGGCGGTGATTGCCAGCCGGCAGGCATGCTGTCTGCAACTTCCTCACAAGAGGACAGGACTAATAACACCATCCATGGTTAAACCAACCCCCTCCTTCATTTTTTAATCAGCATTTCCTCCCTTGATTAATTAAAAAGCTGAGCCAGACAGGAAGTCAAGGACCGCTGGGTGGGCCTCACGCTGGGCTCGCTCCTCAGGCAGCTGCAGAACCACTCCCGACCTGACTCTACCATGAGGAACGCGCTTTAAAGCGGAAAAGGTCCAAGGAGTCCCAGAACACCGACCCTGCTGCTGTCACTGACCAGCTGCCTGCTAGGCTGCCCGTCAGCTCTCCCCACTCAGTCTCCAGCTCTGGGCAGAACTAACTGTCCAATCTCAGCCACAGCAGTCGGGAGAGGTAGGGAGGGTGGTGGGCATGAGCAAACCAACACACTCCCCCAGGGAAAAACCTCACAGTAATCTTTTGGGGTGAGGCAGAGGGCTCAACTTTCAGACAGAACAAAGAAGGTACAATAGTCTAAAAATAGGACCTGGGAGGAACAAGGCGGGGAGAGAAGGAGATTAGACTGAAAAGTCAAAATAGAAAGGGAATACCAGGGCAGCCCAACCAGCTGCCAGGACCCACTCCTGTGTTTTGGTTATCAAGGGGGCAACTTAAAGGAACATGGGACCCCCTTGGCCAAATCACATGTAGGGCTATTACTGCCCAAATAATGTCCACTCCGTTGCTGGAGTCAGGCATGTCCCAGGCCACGGAGGACAGACCAGGAGAAGCTGTGACACTTCCACAAAGAACTTCAAGTTCCCATACTACAATGTTCTCAATCTCCTCCCCAATCTCCTATCACCACGGCAACCAAATCCTGTGAGAAAAGGGGGTGGGAAGAGATGATTCTATCTCATCCAGTGGCTTTGTCCATGGATAGTTCAAGATTTATGCCCACATCAATTGTTCTGCACTGCATCTGGAAGACCCCAAAGCACCTAAATGTTTGTATCAGTGGAGTTACTTTTCCATCCGTAGGGCTCCAGAAGGAGCAATCTATTCTAAAGCAGTCCATTGGGATATGTATCTGCTCATTCCCAATCAAGGACCTTGAGGAAACTTAACAAAGAACAAAGAGAGGTTGAAAGGAAACTGGGATCTGTTCCTGTCCCTCTGATTTTCCTTATACACCAAGTTTTATATTAGATCACCTTTATATTACTTTAAGTACCATATTACTTTATAACTTTAAATCTGAAGTTATTAAAAATTAATAGCATTCATATTCTCAACAATAATGAGCAGGAATTCCGTAACTCTTGACTGTACCTTGCAAATGTTGGAACCATTAACTCTTGAGTTGACACCTCTGGGTAAATGCAGAGAGCTGGGGCCAGGGCTAGCCGCGGGGTATAACTCTATCCTGGTGCCACCTTCTCATGGCATATTCTGCCGTTGTCCTCCTTCAACTACTAAAAGCCAACACACAGCAGTTAGCCAATACCTGAATGGACACGAGGATGACAAAAGTGTGCCTCAGTTTCCTCATGAGGGGAAATCAATAGCGTGACCTCATAGAGTGTTTTGGAGCACAACACGAGTGATGGGTACAGCTGTCAGAGCGAAGTATGGGGCACCTGTTCGCTGCCACCATTAGTATGTATCAATATATATTCAGTTGGTGCCCACTCACCATACACCAACATGGCAAGATTTCCCATAGAGAAAATGGCCTTCCACTTGGTGGACTGCCTTAAGATGATTATCCCCAGGTCTTACATTTCCTCCTGGAAGGAAAGGAGGAAGAGGGAGGAGGGGGAAGGGAAAACAAGTCATTCTCGGGGCCCACTAAGCAACCTCCTCCTGCGTCACTTTATTGCTGTTACTTCTCATGGAAGCCACACAGAGTACGTTTCATGTTTTATTTTTCCCACTTACGATGAAACTCCCAAGTAAACCTGCAGCCTAGGAAGTTTAAGTAATTCACCCAAGGTCACAGAGTTTGCATAATCTGAACAAAGCTAGGAACACAACAGAGCTTGGAACTGGGCCTTTTCCGAGCTACATCCAGTGCCTTGGGGGGTTAGTGAGAATAAAGGAGGGGGTTTTGAGTCCCTGTCTGGGACTTCAGGAACATCTGAAGTCACCTTCAGTACGTCTTCCTCATCTTCCTCCCTTTAGGTGACCCAGGCCTCCATGTACCTGACACCCGCAACTCCAGCTCCTGTCTTCATCCATCCACTCTGGGGAAGTTCTTTGTCAGCAGTCATGCACTGTGGATCTGTGAATAGCAACCCAGATCTTTTTGTAAAAGCCAAGCCTTAATGCTATGTACACAAAGTGACATTTTATGCTATTTAATGCCATTTGCTCCCCATCTGTGAGCAAAGAGAAGATTCTTATACACATACACATCCCAAGTAAAAGCATCAAAATTATCCCCTCTGCTCAGGGTTCAACTCCACCCACCCCCCAAATAACAAGTAAGATACGTTGGAGTCCTAACCCCTCATTGGTACCTGAGAATGTGACCTTATTTGGAAGTACAGTCTTTACAGCTGTAATTAGTTGCAAGTTAAGATGTAGTATACTGGAGTAGAAGGGGCATTAAGTCTAACAAGACTGGTGTCCTTAGAAGAAGAGCGAGACACAGGGAGAGGACATCCACATGACAACAAAGAGAGACTGGAGTGGTGCATCAACAAACAAAGGCACGCCAAGGATTGACAGCAAACAATCCTAGAAGCTAGAAGAGACAAGGAAAGAGTCTTCCCTACAAGCTTAGGAGGGAGCACGGCCCCGCTGACATCTTGATTTCAGACTGTTAACCTCCTGTGAGAGAGAATACATTTCTGTTGTGATGCTACTTTGTTTGTGGTACTTTGTCCCTAGGGTACACCCTCTATCAGTCAGCAGCCTGTCCACACACAGTCACTTAGGCCAAAGGCTACTGGCTACTCTACTTCCGGAAACGCCCAGCCCCACCACTGGCCACCCCACCCATCTCCCACCACAGCTCCAACTTCTGTTGGACTATCAGGGCTTTGACTTGAGGGGTCCACTCGGCTATTCCCCTGGAGGCCCAGCATTGTGCCCAAATCCACACTACAATCATACAGTTGGGAGCAACGGTTCTCAATCTGTGGTATTCCCCAGATCAGAATCACTTCAGACAAGTGTGTAAAATGTCTCCAAGACAATCGACTCAATATCTGGAGCCCAGGAATCTGAATTTTAATAGACATCTCATGGGCCTCTTATGTACAAAAACGTTTGAGCGAGGATGAGCTCAGATATATTTTCGGAAGGTGCCCATCTCCCTCCCCAAAATGCACTGTGGCCGTGAATACAGGTCTGTCAGCCAGTCAGGGAGTAAGGAAATGTCAACACAGCTTGCTCAGAGCTTTGTAAAAGAGGAAATAGGCCAGGAACAGATATGTCAGGGCTGGGAGGGAGCCAAAAGGGCAAGGGTAATGGGCAAAATGGGGACTGCTTCAGAGGGTGGGACTGGGGGCCTCAGGAAAGAGCCATGTGAAGATTATGAAGACAGGGCAGAGGACATGTCAAGTAAGACAAGCAGACGACTTGCTGTGGGGAGGACACACTGCTGGGAGTTACTACCCAGAGGGCCCAGGGAGAGGGGCGGCGTGGAGCAGGAGGACCCAACTTAACTGCAGCTGTTGGGCTTACCAGCTGTGCAGCGCTGGGGACCTCACTGTCCCTCCGGGAGCCTGCAGTTCCCCATCTGTGAAAAGGAGGTGTTAATGCTGACTTCACAGAGCACCAAGTGAGATGAAGGATATGAAGTAGTAAAGGGCTTTGGCAACTAACTCCAGGGAAGAGAAGGGAAATGGTGAGATGTGAGGAAACCAGAGGCCAACGGGTCACCCACAAAATGGTCAGCGGCCCAGACTCTACAGTTGGAGGACATCACAGCATCTCTACTTACTGTGTCTTCTCGGACAAGTCACTGAACCTCTCTCTGTGCCTTTGTTTCTTCTGCAAAAACAAAGCTAACAATAGTTCTGATGTCACAGCGTTGTTGGGAGAATTAAATGGGTTACTGTTGATAATAGATTTCGGGTCTGACGCACAGGAGCGCTTGTTATTAGGTTGGTGCAAAAGTAATTGCGTGTTTTTTGCAATTTTTTTTTTTAACCTTTTAAACTGCAATTACTTTTCCACCAACCTAGTAAAATATATTGTGGAACAGAGGAGTTGGGGCAGAGGAGCCAATTGTCAAGGAAGCCATGGTGGGGGCATGGATAAGGGCGGGGCTCCCAGGAGGAGAAACGAGCCAACAACATTCGCAGCTCTTGCTGTACTTTTCTCCAGCTGCTCCGTAATTGCTCAGTATTTAATCCCCTTCTCAGTAATTGCACCAAGTTAATGCTGTTACCACCGCTAACCCCTAGAGGGCGCGACTTCTTCCCGTGTCTCCGCCACTGCTCTTCTCCTTCTCCCTCTCCCTGTCCCTCTCTTTTCTCTGACAAAGCTTCTTTGGAAAATACTTATCTTTCTTCTTAGCAAACCCACATAGCTTTGATCTTTCTAAAGCAGTCCTCACCAAGAAACCAAGTCATCTTTTTGATCACACAAGTTCAAACCCAAGGTTAGAGTTTGGGGGCTCCCCCGTGCCCAGATGCCATGCTGACCCAAACCAGCCACCCCACCAGGAGGGACCTGAGAGGTTAGGCCTGGTAATTCCTTGTGTCCTCCCGGAGCTCTGCCCCTCCCCCCACTCACACTTGTTCTGGGAGGAGAAGATGGATTTTGGGTACTGGAGACAGGGACACTCTCCTGACCTCCTCGCCATCTCTTCCTCCTCCCCCAAACTCCCTCTTTTGGAGAGACTGGGGAGACCTCAGGTCCATTAATGGGCCAAGAGTTATTTCCTTCAAGGAGAGCAAAGAGGCTACAAGGCCACCCAGCAGACAGGGGCACAGACTCTACGCCAGAGAACCTTCGCATGTTGCTCTGAGGTGATTTTCCTCCTCGGAAATCCTCCTGCTGTGACCATCCAAGGTGAGTTAGCAATCCAGTGAGACCAGCAATGTGGGGTTTTCCCCCTTTACACAGAGGTTCCCCCTGTGAATGACCCCTCTGTCAAGCCCAGCAGGCAACTGTCCCTTCCGGTGACCTGTAACTAACCTTTTTGGGCACTGGGTCGGTCACGTGAGATTGAAATTCTGAAGTGCTCTGGGCTCCTTGGGTGGGGCTGCTATCCTCTCTCCCTGGCACCCAGCACTGGGTCTGTGTGGCTCACTGGCCATTTAGAAGAGAAGGGGAATGGAGGAAGGGGAGGAGGAGGAGGAGAAAAGAGGAAGGAGGGAAGAGAGAGGGAGGGAGGGAGAGAGAGAAGAAAAGAAGGAGGGGAGAGGGAAGAAGGGAGGAGTGTGGGAGGGTTACTTGCTGTGCTATTCTGCTTGCTGTAGTCGGGCATCAACTCTCAAGGTCTCTAATATTTCATGAAATTCACTCTGGGACCATTGGGCTCAATATTTCCAATCACTCCTTTAATTGACTAACCTCGCTCTCGTGTCCCGAAACACTTCCAACCTGCTTGAAAACCCCACCCTCTCAGCTCTGGAGAGACACTCTTGGTTCTCACCCCACTGCCCTGGAATCTCAGAGAGAGCACTACTGTGAAGTCCAGTGTTTGCTTTGGTTTGTTTTGAGAATCCTCTGATACTCAGGCAGCCCCCAAGAACACTTGACTTACTTCTGCTTCATCACTGAGAGGCTTTGAGCAAGCACTGCAAAAGGATCAGGAAAACACTGTCTTCCTCACCTGGGAACTCTTCCCCCTCCCAGGTACCAGGAAACCTGAGGACACAGGCCAGAAGCAATGGCTTTTCTAGTAACTGTCACACCCAGAGGCTTGGTTTTCCTCAGAGCCCTCAGCTTATCTTATACCCTCAGGAGGCTTCTGGGGGGTATTGGCTGCCTTTGCCAAAAGCAGAAACCAACTCTAGGGTTTCAAGAATTTCACAGTGTGGGCAGAGAATAATACTGCTCCGAGTTACTTCCTGAAATCCACACTGAAAAGGCATTTAAGAAACTATCAATCAGCTTGGCCTTGCGTTCTGACAAGAAAAACCAAAATCTTTCATTTTACCACATCAGAACTCCCCACTCCCACACACATGCATTCTCCTCTGTCTCCTCCAACCCCTTCTAAAAATAAATGAGAACTCGGTAATTCCCTGTGGCATTCAGGGAAGCCAGGACAGAGCCCTGTGAATGCGGGAAGGTGGGCGAGCCTGTCCCGGTCTTGAGGTCATTCATTCATCACTGTGTGCCATGTGGGTGCCTTTGCAAAGGTTGCTACTGCCCTACTGCGTGCCCCCCCGCCCCCATGCACCAAGGGGGCCGCTAACATGCTGGCCAGGGGGCTATCAGTCAGGCCAAGAAACCCTGTCTTGGTGGGCCTTCATTCTACTGGGGGAGGCAGGATGTTTACAATAAACAAGTCGTCACATCAGGTAACTGCAGGTGGAGACACATGTTGGGTGAAGAAGCAAAGTGGGAGAATAGGAGAAGGAATAAGTGGGGTGGGGGAGACCAATATCTCACCCATAGGATCAGGAGGCCTCCTGGGGAGGCAACTTCTGGGCACAGTGGACATATGAACATGCAGTGGGAGCCAGGCTTGGAGACATCTGAGGGGGGAATGGGTCCAAGAAGAGGGACCCGCAAGGTGATGGGAGATGCAGGCGGCGGCGAGACAGCCAGGGGCACATCTCGTCACAGTGCTGTGAGAGCACTGTCATGGCTGCACTTTTACAGATGAAGAAACAGAGTGTCTAGGTTACAAGGCTTGCTAAGGCTACGCAGCTAACAAACCAGGCTGTCTGATTCTGAGCGGCGTTACTCTCCACTGTCTCCTGTCATAGGACACACGCAGAGCCATGTCCCATAATCCAAACCCTGGGCCAGCTGTGGGTCGAAATCCAGAAGGATCTAAGATTGTTCCTGCAGTGTAGTGTGGCATGGTCTGTGAGACACCTGGGGGAGCTAGGACAGCATACAACAACTGAACACATGAGGTCTGACAATTAAATTCGCGAACTCATCTTAGAAAAAGTTGAAAAAGCTACATACCTCATTGCTGAATATCACTACGATAACCTTCAAAGTATTCCCCTTGGGAAGCTATGCACTAACGCCAGTGCCTAGTCCACCCTTCAAAGCAATTTTGGAACTCTTTCTCTGGTATGGCCATCAGAGCTCTTGTCATATTACCCTTGATGTCCTGAATGTCATCAAAATGTCTTCCTTTCAATATTTCCTTGATCTTCAGGTAAAGAGTCATTGGGGGCCAGATCAGGTGAGCAGGGAGGGTATTCCAATACAGTTATTTGTTTATTGGCTGAAAACTCCCTCACAGACAGTGCCGTGTGAGCTGGTGCATTGTCGTGATGCAAGAGCCACAGAATTGTTGGCGAAAAGTTCAGGTCGTCTAACTTTTTCATGCAGCCTTTTCAGCACTTCCAAATGGTAAACTTGGTTAACTGTTTGTCCAGTTGGTGGTACAAATTCGTAATGAATAATCACTCTGACATTTAAAAAAAAAAATAGGTTAGCAACATTGTTGCAACAAGTTCACGAACTTAATTGTCACACCTTATATTAACAACATGATACAATTAAATATATGTATATTTCTGCAGCAAAACAGACTAATATTTATGCTTACAGGGCTAAATAAAGAACTATTAATAGGCTCAGCTCTGATGAGGTTTTACTACCAAATTCAGTCACTTTTTCATGCAAAATCAGTTCCCAGAATAAACAACTTTTAGTTTTAGAGCCTTTAGGATTTCCGCTAAAAGCATGTGTGGGTGGGGCACAGTGTTATAACTTCTGGAAACGACAGCTCTGTGAGACAGGCAGTATAAGCCAGCTGGAAACCAGGTCCCGCCATTCACCTCTTGGCCTGGCCCAGACCTCAGGATTTGCATGCAGCCAAGGGGATGGACGCCTGGGGTGCAAACTTCCTCCTTGGCAAAGGAGCCAATGGCAGCTCGAGAGCAGCTGGCAACATGCAGGAGAAAGGTGATGAGGAAGTCCAAATCCATGGTCAGGTGAGAAAAGATGGTGGTAACACCCAGCTTGATCAAAATGCCCAGCCACCCAAATGAAAGTGTTCGTTTCGGCTCTTATTGCGCCCTTGCTAGAGCAGGGTTGGGTTGGAAAACGTGGCCAGAACCGGAGAAGTTAAAGATGGGAGAAACAGAAAATAATTTCTCTTTCAAAAAAAAGAAAAAATCCCCCTCGTGCCTGAGTCTTGGTCCTCCTGCCTCCATGCCCACTGAGACGTGGGCTCCTCCCCCACGTGGGCTCCTCCCCCACGTGGGCTCCTCCTCCACGCTCTGCCTCAGCTCCTGCCTCATCTGCTCAGCTCCTTGGAAGGGCCAGAGCCAGAGCTAGGCTGAGGGCACTGGGCAAAGGCGCCAGGCTTGCAGACACAAGTTCTTCCTCTGCCACTCAGCGCCGGCAAGAGGCGTTGGCTGTCATCTGCACCCAAGGTCAGGTTGAAACTCACAGGCTACAGCCTCTACTTCTGCCCTAATTAGCTTTAAGATTCACTGAGAATCGAATGGCAGCAGAGGCAAGAAGAAGGAAATGATACAACCCCAGGTTTTCCTTGGGAAATTGGGAAAATAGTTATTCATTCATTCATTTATTCAACAAATGTTTACTCAGCCCCTATGTGTCAGGGTTGGGACACATCAGTGAACAAAACAGGGGAAGTCTTTATCCTCACTAGAGAAAGGAATCCCACTTAGATTCAGAATATCATTATTTGCAAAGGAGATATGTGCCTTGGGGGGGTTAGGGGGGATAGTGGAGTAAGGGAGGTCAGAGTGCCTGGGGAAGGTTTTAAGCAGGATGTCAAATTGAACAGACAGTGGAAGAAGCAGGGAGCCATCCTGAACAGTCTGAGGCAGAGTGTGCCTGGCTAGTTCCAAGCACAGGAGGGAGGCTGGTGCTGAGTGAGTCAAGGGGAAGAAGATGAGTAAGTGGGTGTGGGTGTGGGGGATAGGAGACAGCTTCGCTCAGGGGCTGAGTACTTAGGGCTTTGTCTTTCACTCTGAATCAGAAAAGAAGCCTTTGGACAGTGTTGCGAAAAGCCCACCAGTTGTTGGTTAGAAGAATCACTCTGGTGTCCCCATCAGACTTGGGGAACTGAGTTAAGCGCTAAGCTTCTAAGTGAAGAGGTCCACTATGACCCCAAGATTTTATTACAGTAAGTATGGTTTGGAGAAGAGCTGGGAGCCTGGAAGGCCCCTGAGGTGGCTGCTGGCAATTCTGGCCTGCAGCAACCAGATGGTGGCACTATGAATGGGGGAACAGGGCATGAAACCCAGGGAATATTTTCTACGCATAATCCAGATGGGATACAGCGGATCAATAAGAAGGAAAACAGCAAGGGCGAGCCATGACTTTCTGATCTGGGAATCTGGACTGTGGTGCATATCCATAAAATTCCAGAAGTTCATCAATTGACAGAAACACTTCTTAGATGACACACCCTCCAACCTCATGCCAAGTGTCAAATCCAGTTCTTACACAAAGCACAGTGCTGAGGAGTTCAGGCCTGGATTCGTTCTCCCTGAGCCTGAAATCTGGCTGACTCACAGTGCAGGGGTTTTATTTGCTAGCTAAAATTTTTCTTTAAAAAATTTTTTTTAATTGCAAACACCCACACACCCAGTATCAAACAAAATGTGCACTTGTACACATTTTAAGAAAGGAAACCTGTATTAAAATTGTAATACTCAATATATACTGACAACAAAAGATGAACACAAGTCACATTTGACTTCTGCAATTACAAGAGGGGCTCAAAGTGGTTACCATCCGCGTCCAGACACTTCTGATTACAGTGAACTACTGCTTGAGCAACTGGACCAAAGCGTCCACTTGGATACATTTTTTTTGGCACCCCTGGTACATAGATGAGTACCTATATAACATAAAAGTTGCCATTGTAACTATTTTGAAGCATTCAACTCAGTGGCATTAATTACCTTCATGGAGTTGTGAGTGCTGTGCTTCTTTTTTTTTTAACTTCAATAAGCCTCAGTTTCCTCATCTGTTATGGAGGAATAATAATAAAACCTATGTCTGAGGGCAGCTGCCAGAATTAAACAGGACAATCCAAGTGAAACAGCACCGTGCCCATAACGGACACTCAACTCCTGCTTTATGCCTGACAGCTTGTCGCCGGCCTCCCGTGTCCTCCCGGTCACACTGGCCCTCGTGGTGTCCTCATCACCTCTTGCTGATTAACAGGCCCCCCACTCTTCCCTCTACAGTGCCACCGGAAGCAATTTGAAGTTGCCCAAGTTGGAATTTCTCAAAGAAGCTAATAGTAACATTAGTATCAATAAAGCGGATTTATTGAACAGCTTTTTTAGCTTCCCTCACGTGTATGGCCTCATCAGAAACTCCAAAAATAAACAGATTCTTTCTCAAGCCGGACCCTCACCAAGGCCTTGGTGCTCCCTTCTGCAGAAATCAAATGCAGCGACAGAAACTCCTTCACAGCCTGGCCCCACCATCTCCCTCCAAGCGAGTCGGTCCTTCTGCAGGACATGGGTGGACCAGCCAAGTTACAGTTCAAAAGTTGGCATCTCACCTAATTTTACTACAGAAAAAAGATGTCCTGGTTGGCAGACACCGGATTGCTAGGAAACTGTATTTTCCTTGTAAACCATGACTTTTAAAGACAATTTCTTCACTCCTGAAAGAGCAAGGAGATAACAAGATGTTGGACAGGTGGAAAGGGCCCGGGTTAAGGTGATGATGGTGGTGCTGATGACCCTGGAGAAGACGATGGTCTTTAAAAGGCACCAGAAGTAACGTCAGGCTTAGTGCTTCTTTCAGACCTACAAGTATGAAACGAAAGCTGCAGACACCTTGAGGGTTTAGCTAAATACCAGACACTCAACCCAATTTATGCCTCCTTCCAGGCGTCGGAAGAATTTCTGTCACTTTATTCAGCCTCCTGCTTTTGCTGCAAGCCAGCCAGGAATGGAAATTTGGTCACTGGCTTTCCAGAGTCTGCTTTATGTCACTCTTACCTCCTTCCCCCACTGTCCCTGGCCTCGGGCCCCCAAGGCCTACCCTTTGCCAAGGTGCCCTCTCGTAGGTTTGCATGACCAAACATATCAAGTCCAAACTTATAAATAATAATTTACATTTGTGCGGTAACCTAAGGTTCATGGTTTGCTTTTGCATAAATTATCTGCCTGATTCCTATCCTTGTGAGATGGATATACCCACTTGATAGGTGAGCAGATTGAGTGGCAAAAAGGTAAAGTGACTTACTCAAAATCACACTGAGACACAGCACTGGAAGCTTTTCCATCTATACTGTCGCAGACTCGAAAGGGGGAAATTATCTGCTTAATTCGAAATACTGAGAAGAAGCGAGGCATTGAATTTCATCATTTTTATAAACATTGCCGTGTGGGAAAGGTACTTAAATGAGATTCAGTATAAGTGGAGAGGATTATGCTGCCTCTACCCGACTACTGGGCCATGCGGGGCTGATTCATATAGGTTCAGTAGTGCTATGGCCTGTGGCTTAGAGGGCATTATAGAGGCAACCCTGCCAGATACTGGTGGTGGGGCTAGGAATTCCAACGGCCTGGGGCAAACAACAGCCTTTCCAGGAGTCAGGATGGGCCACAGTTCCTAATGAGCTAGCGTATTTCTTATGTATTCCAGCTCACTTGAGAGACAGAGAGAGCCTCTTGGCAGGCAATATGTCATAAAAAGGAGTTTTACAGCTATGGATATCTCAGAAACAAGGTATTGTTGCCCAGTGACCCTGGAGTTAGTCCTTGCCGATACCAAAAGTTTTCAATAAAATGGTGGCCCCCAAGGTCTCCCTGCTTTACCTTGGCTCATCCCTGACATTCTTCCCCGTCTTACTCCCCAAGGCAAGACCCTAGAACAGGCTCTTCACAAAAGATTTATAAATGGCCAATAAACATATGACAAGGAGTTCAACTTCATGTCATAAGGAAATGCAAATGAAACCACAAGGTGATGCCACTACACACCAAACAGAATGGCTAAAATAAACAGACAGGTAACACCGAACCCTGGCAAAGAGATGGTGCAACTGGAACACTCACATACTGCCAGTGCGAGTGTAAACTGGTACAACCACTTTGAAAAACTGATGGCATGCACCTTATAACCCATTCCTAGGTATACACCAATAGAAATACTTCCATGTGTTAACCAAAATACATGTACAAGAATCATACCAAGTTTATTCCTAATAGCCCCAAACTAGGAACAACTCAAAGCCCATCGAAGGATAGATCAATAAGTGGTGGTATATTTAGACAATGCAATGTAATAAGGCAATGAGAGTAACAGATTGTTGCCACACACAACACAGATTCAGCTCACAAAGATAATGCTGATAGAAAGAAACTAAACACACATCACAGAAGGATGTGTATAGTGCATGTAGGTTTACTTCTGTGAAGTTCAATGGTAGGCAGTAGTGAAGTATGGTCAGCATAGCAGTTACCTTTTGGGGCGGGGCATAAAGTGGGCGTCGAGGTACTGATCATATCCCGTTTCTTAATCTGAGAGCTGGTTAGCTAGGAGTTTTCATTTTATGACAATTCATGAAACTACAAGTATGGTGATAATTTGCTTACTTTTTTCTTGCATGTAATACTTCAGTGAAGGATTTCCAGACTCTAACAGTTTAATAGAAAACAGGATAAATATTTTTTAAATGGTGATGGTTTAGAATTGTATAGACAACCTGGCATATTTTCAAGTTGATGACTCGAGTCGTAGACAGTTGGAGACAGCTTGTAGATGGACTGGCCAGGGCGCTGCAAATATGAACAAATAGTCTGAACAGGAGTCAAAGGACAGTGTGGATGGTAAGTATCAGGAACAGCCTGTGAATAGGCAGGAACAGCCTGCCTGTTGGTCTGCCCACTCCTGCCCTTGCGAATGTGGATCACTGCCACAAGCTCCCTTCCAACAGAACGGACGCCTCTCTAATAGTCCCCCCAGAGGTATCTGCAGAGGCCGGTGTCTGCTGCCCAGATCCATCCACATCTTCTACTCGTTTATCAGTCCATCAGATATTTCCCAAACTAGGTCCCCAAAGGTTCCCTGATGGACGATTTCTGGGGGTCCATGAATAACTTAAGCTTGAGAAATCCTGAACAAGAAGTCCAAAATTTTGTTCTAAAAATCAACAAGGGATACAAAGACACGTAAGCAGAGTCCCTGGAAAATCATGTCCCAATATGCTGTCAAGTAAAAGAGCGAGTTACAAAATAATATGTATTGTACAATCTCAATGTCGCTAAAATATGTATACGTACATAAAAGCAGTGGAAGGACACGCCAAGATGGAGAAACACAGCAGAGGAGCTGCTGGTCACCACCTGAGGACGTTCCCCCGGGTTCCTGAGGAGGCCCTCGGTGCTTGGTGACAGCCCCATCTCCCATTCTACGTAAAAGTTTGAAAACTGCAGCTAGGTCAGGCCCCCACCCAAAACCCCATGCAAGCTTGTTTGGCCATGAGTCCAAAGATGAACACAGGAATGGCTGCTACGTCATTTGCAGGGCCCAGTGCAAAATGAAAACATGGGCCCTTTGTCAAGAATTTAAAGACGGCGATTGCAAAGTCTGAATAGACCAACTACGGTCAATGGCCAGACTAGATAGAAAACAGAACTCAGACCCACACAGCCTGCAGCAAACTGCCCAGGAAACTAAGGCCTTATCTACAATAACCAGTCCAGGAAACCAGCCTACTTTATATAAATTGATTCTTGTAGAAAGTCAGACTTCCATCCAAACAATCCAAACAATAATCTCTGTAACAACTGGCCCCAAAGAGCCAGAACTTGATCAATAACTGACAGCCTTCCTGATTTTTTCCTGCTTCTAAGTTAGAACAAGCCAGAGAGAACTCAACATGCACCCCTAAGCAATCACACAGGATGCCCCCTTCTGGTTAGCCCATCTCCACCTGCCCGGGGCCCAGGGCCTCCTCTCAGGGCACACCGGAAGTCTCCTTCCCTGTCTCCACTCCTCTGTCTGCCCTTGAGTCTCTGCTCCCACGCTCTAGCAAGCTCGGAATAAACAGCCTTTGCTTATTCTCATTTGGTTGGTCTTTGTCTATTTCCACAGAGCCTTAAACCAAGCCCCGGGTCCTTCAGAGCATACCTGTCACAGCCACACGTCATGAAGCCGACCTTGGCACAAACAGTACAAACAAGCGGACTGCTGCCCTCTGCAGGGGCTTTGAATCATCCTCCAACTGGCAAGCCAACAAGCCTTCGGGAATCCAGTGTCCTCAGGGGGACCCTCCCACACGGTCTCCCTCTCTGGGACGTCCTTCCCAGGCTGCTGGGTCTGGCAGAGTACTGCCTGGCAACCCAGTGTCAGCCAGAAAGCCCATGTTGTCCTGGGATTCCTGGATTGAGGCGTCCCCACAGAGCGCCCTCAGAAGGCCGCATAGCCGCAGCGGTGGGGAACAGCTCCCTTCTACTGTGGGTGGTTCAGCTCTGCTGACCTGGCCTGCGGAGCTGGGAGCCTTTGCTGCTGGCCGGCTTAGGACTAGTTAGACTTCTCAGGCACCAGGGGGCGCTATGGCTTCCCAAAAAGGACTCGGCACAGGGTTCATCCATTTCAGGCCCAGGGCTTCCCATAGGGCACAAATCTTTAGTGAGGAATTACAACCAGGCCCCTGGGGGTGCATGCCCTGCAGGAGTTCACGTGCCAGAAGGGAAATATATGTTATCCCTAAGTAATGGGCACAGGTGGTTTGATATCAGAGATGTGCAGGGTCTGATGGAGAACTGGGGCCCCATTCTTTACTAGCTGTGTAACCTAGGGCAAGTTACCTAACCTCTCTGGGCCTCTCTATCCTCCTTGGAACAAAGGGATTAATAATGGTTCCTTTCTCGTGGGTGATGGGGTGGGGCAGCTGAACAATACCCATACCTCATTTATAAGCCCAGGTCCTGGGGGTGGTTAGTGCTCCGTAAACACCATGGTTATGGTGAGAACTCTGTTGAGGCGGAGGCGACAGCCAGCCTGGGGCTGAGGTAGTGGGGTTTGGAGAAGTAAAGGGAAACTCTGAAAAAGGATTTGAATTGAACTCTGGGGCAGATGGAGGGAAGGCACGGGACAAAGCTTCTTTCGTTTTCTAAATCAGGAGGACACATTTCTTACACGTCTCCCCCCAGAGCAAGCATCACTTTTGTTTGCTTCAATCCATAAAATGTACCGTCTTTGTTTTCTTTTCCAGTGTAATGCCATCTTCTCAACCACCTTCTGGCAGCAAACTGTCATCCATCCCTCTGGTTTCTGGAAATGGGGCTGGACCAGGTGGTATATGCCACATGCCTATTACCCAGCCCAGAGTAAGACTAGTTGCAAATTAGTGTTACACTTAATTAAACATAAACAGGCCATTGCGCTAACTAATTTTGAAAGTAAGGGGAATGAAAGCACTGGGTCAGAAATCTGAGAGGTCTAACGCTCATGTTTTAATTGAAATCGCTGAACCAATTTGCAAGTTTGTTCCTTCAACTTCCATTTCTCAGATGGAAACTGCATTGGGATGGGAAACCAGGCTGTCTCACCCCATCAAGTCTCTTTTACATGTTGGATGAGTCGATAGGAAAATTGGCATGTGATGCTCTGAGCTATTTTATGTAAAAACACAAGACGTAATTGTTATTTTCTCGACACTGTATTGCCATAGTTCCTAGCTCACAATTAATGGGCCAACTATGTTTTTCTAGTCCGTATTTCAGAGTCACAGTCTTTCTTGCAGTGTTTACAACTGAGCATTCCGTCTTAGTTTCCCGAGGGCAAACTGTAAATTTGCCCTCTGCTTGGCCCATGTATTCGTTCTGATCATTTCTCTGCCTCTCCCCCAGCTCACCCGCTTTCCCTTTTCCCTGGGAACCTTTACGGGAAGACCAAGAAAATGCAAAATAATCTTGATGAATGGGGAAGCAAGACAGAGGACATCCATAGCACAAACACAGTGGGAAGCTTTCTGGGGAGAGCATGGCTGTCTCTCTATGACACCTAACACACACCGGAGAGCCTCCCAGCAGGCAAAGGAAGAGGACACGGGTAACTGGCTGTGGGCAGTGCTGTCTCGGATGAAACCACACTGACCTTGGGGGTCAGTTTTGGGGTTCTGGACCCAGCTCCACCACATGCCACTTCCATGTCTGCAGGAAAAAAAGAAAGCATTCCTGCCTCTCATGGCCTCCCTCACAGAGCTGACGGCGACTGAACAAAAGAGCTCTGTGAAGAATGAAGGTCGTCACAAGTATGAGCGTTGGCATCACTGTCAGTGCCACGCAGATGTTATAGATGTCAGGCCACTGCAGACACCTGCTCAGGGAGCACGGCCGTGGGCAAGGCAGCCGGGGGCAGAGAGGGAGGGCATGACACAGACCCCAGAAAAAAGGCAGCACAGTAGGTGGGGGAAGCAGGGGTCTTGCACCAGACTGCCTGGCTTCATATTCTATCCTGCCCCCGCTGCCCCTGGAATTCCCATGGACGAGTTAGAAAACGTCCCCATGCCTCAGTTTGTTCATCTGTGAAATGGGGTTGATGCTAATAACAGCACTTACCTTGCAGGGTTGTGGTAGGCTTCCATGAGTTAGCCATGAACTGTGCTTGGAGTGGTGCCTGGCTCAGCAATTATTGTTATCTGGGGCCAGGTCATCTGGTTTGCATCCTGGCTCGACCAGCTACCAGTTGTATGACTGGGACATGTTGAGCCTTTCTGAACTTCTTTTTTTTTCTGTAAAATAAGGAGAGCAGTTCTTTCACTGCAGAGAGGTTCAGAAAATTGTATGAGATGTCTCTAAAGTCTCTCCCGGCTACTCCTCCTCCATGACAGACTTCTGCAGAAAACCTTTAAAAGGCAAATGCAGCTAAGAAAGGGGGTGGGTGGTGGCAGGTGCAGGGAGAGATCCTTTGATCACGAGCAGCCTTGGGTCTGGCCTGGCCCCAGAGCGTATGTGGGCCCAAACATGGGGGATTTCTGTGTACAACGTGGCAGATTCAGAGCTTCCCAGGTCCTGCTGGGTTTGGGACCTCCTGGGTCCCCTAAGTAGCGAGCTGAAGCCATGCTGCCTTCTAGGGGCCTGGGAATGGTCTTGTTGCCCACACAACCAGAGACCCTGTACTGGGCAGTGCCCCCAAGGAATACTTTGGACGACCTAGGAGAGGCTGAGCACCATAGGCCACCCTGGCCCAGAGCTGGGGAAGCCCTGAACTGCACCTTCACACAGGGGTCACGACAGCTGATTCAGTTTATGTTCTGCCAGGACCGAGCGGGGCCTCTGAGAGGCACCCACTCAGGCCCACTCTCCTAAGCAGTTGCGCTGGGCCACCTCCTCACTGCCTGTCATGCAGGGTCTCTGGTCCCGCTCCCCACACAAGAACGTAGGATATGGTGGAGGCCAAAGAGGCACACCAACGAAGCCATAGATAGGAGATTCATACCGCTATATTCTCACTGGTGGCTAATTGAGACACAAAAGCAAACATCCGCCAGTACCCCAAGGAGGGGCCTTCCTGCACCCCCGTCTCGCTGGCAGCTGGGGGAGACACAGGAAGTAGGATCCATATGATCCGCAATCCACAATCCGCTTGCTAACCCCACTTGCTAGCCGCAATCCGCCGTCCGCTTCTCTGCCAACCAACCAATCCCCTAGCCTAGCCATGGCAGTTATATCAGTGGCTAATGGCTAACCGGTAACAGCTGATGGCCACCCAGCCACAGTGGATGGCCTTCTTACAGCTGATGCCCATCTAATAGCCGAGTCTAATAACCTGTCCATGTGAGGCTGCGAGCCTGGAAACTGCTCTCTGGGACTCTATCCCCATGGCAGTGTGGGGACAGAGTCCCAGAGAGGGGTTTCCAGGCTCTCGGCCTCACGTGGAAAGGTGCTGGCTCGGGTAGTGGATGGTCATTAGCGGTGACTAGTTGGACATCAGCTGTCACTGGTTAGCCATTAGCCACTGATACAACTGCCATGGCTAAGCTAGCAATCTGTGGAATGCAGGTTGCGGATTGCAGAGAAGTGGAGGGCAGGTTGCGGATCATGTGGCTCCTGCTTCCTGTGTCTCCAACCCAGCCGCCAGCGAGACTATAGTGGTATGACTCCCCTACCTATGGCTCCGTGGGTGTTCCTTTTTGGCCTCACCATATCCTGCATTCTTATGCGGGGAGCAGGAGCAGAGACCCCGCATGACACCCTGCATGACACACATGCAATCGCTTCTGAGACCAGCAGTGCACTGACAACAAGATTAGCAGAACAGCAACCATAAACACCCAGTTCCCAGAGTCAGTGGGGAGAGTTGCTGAGTCCAGCTATAAAATCCAATCAGAACTGACCACCTCCATCACGGCCTTTAATCTGTGTCCCAGATGTAAGAAGTTCTAACCTGTGGCTGATACAGGAATTAAAACACTAATCACGCTCACGTATCGGCTTAGTATTTTTATTCTGCTCCATATGTTTATAACCATGGGCATCTGTTTCAAGCTCCCTTCAGGCAGTTAGCGTGCGTCTTAGGGGCAAGACCCTGTCTTAGCCCACCTAGGTGTGAATCCCAGCCTCATTCCTAACTAAGTGACCTTAAGTAAGTTACTTACCCTCCTCCTGGCTTTTCAACATCCCGGGAGCCTTGGTAGCACACGCAGCTTTTTCTCCTCCTGTTCGGTCACTGCCATCATCTCATCTCTCTGCCATCATCTCACTGCATGGCCACTCCTCCTCATTCACTGGTGACCTCAGCACCCAACTCACTGTTACTTTCTCCGCCATTACTGCCACCATGTTTTTGGTGATTTTAACAGCCACACAGATGAGCCGTCCAAAAACCCTGGCCACTCCGTTCCTCACCTACTTAGCCCTAGTGATTTTCTTTCCCCAGTTGCAGCCACCACTGCCACAGTTACACCAGTCATCAACTTCACCTCTGTAATAGTCACGGCAAATGAGTCTCTTTGGCACGGCCTCTCCCTATCTTTCCACCCAATTCTAATATTCCACAATTCTCCACCTTCTAGTCCACTGACCCTGTCACTGTTTTACCACCTTTTCCAACCCCCTTGCCCTCTGCCTTGTTGGAAGGGTTTGACAAAACACCAATCCAGATTAAACCCAATGCTCCACCTAAGCCACCCCACACCCAAGCAGCCTGAGAAAATAATTCCATTAATTGGACTCACTTTAAGTTTGTACCACAGATCTCCAGTGGACCCTCAATGCTAACACTTCCTTAGCAAATCCACGTTCTCATTCTGAGGCGACCATTTCACTCCTCTCCTGCCCCCACCCCTCTGCTGAAACCTTAGCACCTATTTCATGGAGAAAATTGTACTGCCACCAGTTTCACCACCAGCCAGCATGTCCCCTGATGCCCGTTAGGATGGAAGAAACATCCTGCTTCAACCTAAGGCTGACCCCTTTGGTCACTGGGTCTCAGCCCTTTTTGCTCAAAGATGTCACTCTCACATATGCTCCCCCTTCTCTCTAGAATGGTCAACTTCTCCCCCTTTAATGGATTACTCCTATGGATGTATAAATATGCCTTTGTATCATTCATCCTTTTTTTTAAAAAAAAGCCTCCTAATGCCCATGTCCTCCCCCATACTGCCACCACTCTTGCTGCAAAACTCAAGCGTTGCCTACATTTGGGGTCCCCACTTCCTCCTCTCCCATCCTCTCCACACCCACTCCCATAAGGCTCCGGTTACAATACCTCCGAAAGTTCCTGTCGGTGTCACCGTGGACCTTTTTAAAACTAACAAACTAACAGTCATCATTTTAATGCATCGTTTCTATTTTAAATTCACAAAAATGAAGTCCTTAAAAATTATGTGGAGGCTGAAAATTGGGAATCTTGATTTGAAAATCGAGGTCTATGGTCACCAATATTTCGCTGGAGAGGAGCTTGCTGATTCGTAATTGTTATTTTCAGTGGGTGCAGGCCTGGACCAACAATGAGTTTTTCTATAGAGAAATGTAATCTGAGAGTCAAATAACCAATCTGCAAAATTTGGAATACAATCCATTGGTGAACAAATTCAATACACTGTAATGTTAAGATTTCAGGATAATTCATCATTTACATTTCAAGCCAGTGTCTACTTCGCTGTGTATTTGGCAATCGAATCATCAGATATTACCTGAGCACCTACTGTGCGCCAGGCACTACGCTAGGCACGTGGGTACAGGGAAATAGCCAAAATGGACATGATCTCTGATGACAGAGTTTATCATCTAATTGAGACACTAAAACAATGAGTACCAAAGTAATACGTAACTACAAACCGTGACGTCTGATATAAAGGGGAACCCGTAAGAGAGACTCCTAAAATGACAGTCGGCTTTTCTGAGAAAGACACATTTAGCTGAGAAATGATGAGCTAAGGAAGCATTAACCTTGTGAAGGGTTAGGAAAGGACATTCCTGGCAAAGGGCACATCCCAAAGCTCTGGAGTCGAATCCAGTTCCTTCGAGAAATGGAAAGAAAGCCAGTCTGAGCGAGACTGCGAGATCCCTGAGTGACGCTGGGGAACAGTGCAGGGCGGAGCCTGCAGAGCCTTGGAGGACACGTTAGAGGTTGCAGTTTCCTCTAAATGCAACCACTGACTCAGTTTTTCACAGATAACGGCCAATTCTCCATCACTCCCTTTCTCCACTGCCTTGCGGCATTTGACATGGCTGCTTCCTGACTAGGCTTCCATTAAACCACTTACCTGGTTCTCCTAGGGCCAACCCCGGCCATCTTTCCAAGTCTCCTTTGTTGGCTCCTCCAGCAGGGAGAAAAGGGTTCTACACATCAGGCAGGCCCCATAGCAAGGTCTCAGCCCTTTCACTACCCACACTCTAGGAAATCTTGACTTTGCATCCCAAAAGAACAAATATATATATAATATATAATATCACACCTTTTTCTGCAACAAATAGGCAGCACAAAATAAGTGGTGGAAAGAAAAAAGGGAAGTAACGTATTTATCCATGTTAGAAAGTTTTGCAGCATCACTTAAAATGGTGACAATTGTTAGTTCATAGCAGCCATCTAATTGGGCTCCTAAATACCCAGTTCTATTCTCTAAACAGTGGAAAAAGTATAATTTAAAATAATAATGTTCACTCTGCAAGAGGAATCAGGAATACAGACATGAATAAAAAGTCCCTCAAGTTTCCAGTTGGGTTGGGGGCACATGAGAACACTGGAAATTGGATGGTAGGAGGCACAAACCACAACGTTGTCTCCTCCTTTTAACATTTAAAACAACATCCATCAAGTCAGTAGACATGTTCTGTAGGCATGTCGAGGTACGGATTTATCATCCATACAGCAGTAAAGCACACGGTACATTTTGTGTCTGGCTGTGCTGTGAGGTCAGTCCAACCACACGCACCTGAGGAAAGGTGACATTTATGAGCTGTAATGGCCTATTACTAACCTGCATGGGCCATACAGACCCAATTTAGCATCTACCACTCAGCCGAATGTGACTTTCTTAAGGCTGAAATGTGGCCTTGCGGGATTCATTGTTCCATGTGCAGAAAGGGAACTGGGGTACAACTGCCCACCATCATGTACAGATTTACGTAGGGGTGAGCATCTTGCGTGTGAAATGAACTACCATTGAAGGTCATTTTTAAAGGAAAAAAAATACATCCATTTTCAATGCATCTAAGGGAGCAGCTTTTAACGTTTTTCACTACCAAAAATGACAAACATTTAATACTGAAAAATAGCATCTACAGAAAGTAATGGTTCTCAACCTTAATGGGCATAAGATCAGGTGAGTTTGTTAAAAATGCAGACCTGGGCCCTATCTTCACACTGATTGAGTGCGCTTGGGTGGCACCTACAAATTGGCATTTTTAATCACTGGTCCAGGCAATTCTGATGTGGTAGTGTGCACGTCACGGAAATCCTGTGCGATTTTACTCAGAAATTGACAAACGTTGATTACCTACCATAGTAACAATTCATTTCTTAGAACCTTTGGAAAGTTGAGAATTTCTGAACTGAATATTCCTCCTAAGAGTTAAAATACTATTTTCTTCTCTAATATATTCCTTGCTCTCACATTATAAGGTTTTTGCGAACTTGACTAAGTGGAATCCTAAGTATTATCTCTCTCTCTGCTCAGTGAGAACTAAAGGTGGTATGTAATACATGTAAACAGTCTACAGATAATTGTCACAACTTACAGAGGTGCCAAAGGGACTGACTTGCCTAAGGTAAAATCATACAAGCTATGATTTCATTTATAGCATCATCTAGAAGTAAGTATTTAGCACATGTCTGCTTGCTGGACTTTTTCAAGAATGGGAAAATATTTAGATTAATTCAGATATATATAGGTTCCCCTACATATGGCATTTATAAACTCAAGACTATACTATAATAGTTTCTTCACATTTATAGTCAAATGTTCTGACTAAAGAAAAAAAATGTTTTAGCATTTTGCTGAGTGTAAAATTTTTATTTTGGAAGAAAATCAAGAACAAAATGAAAAAACTTGGAAGCCAGAGAATTAGAAAGACTATTATTGTCACAGTCTTATTAAGTCTAGGCAAAAAAAAGCAGCTATTTAAATTTCTGAAAAAATACAATTTTGAAAAGAAGCACAGAATATTGTAACAAGAAGTGCTCATCTTGATCAGGTGTCTCATCTGTCAACCACAATTCTCTACCAACACCCTCCATTTAGTCCTCAGACCCTGAGACAGGTACTCAATTATCCCCAATGTACGAAGGTCAGGGACGAGTTCCACCCAGTCAGTAACTGGAGTTCATTCTTCTGCCCAGGGTCCTCTACATCCCCACTCTTTGTTTTGTTTACTAAATTCAAAACACAAATCCAGCATCTGCTAAATATACTAAATATAGTCTAGAGTGATCAAATTGATTCTAAATATTAAAAGCAAAGTTTCTACCGCTATGGAAGGCTGTGTGGAGGTTCCTCAAAAAATTAAGAATAGAATTACCGTATGACCCAGCAATCCCTCTTCTGGGTATCTACCCAAAAAATCTTTATGGAGAAAACATTTATCCATAAAGACATGAATGCTCCAATGTTCACTGCAGCTTTATTTACGGTGGCCAAGACATGGAAACAACCAAAATGTCCTTTGATAGATGAATGGATAAAGTTGTGGTATATATACACAATGGAATACTATTTGGCAGTAAGAAAAGATGAAATAGTACCATTTGTGACAACACGAATGCATTTGAGATTATAATGCTAAGCGAAATAAGTCAGACAGAAAAAGTCGAGAACCATATGATTTCCCTGATATGTTGTATATAAAACTGAAAACAACAAAAGAACAAGACAAACAAATGAAGGAACAAAAACTCACAGACATAGGCAATAGTTTAGGGGTTACCAGAGGGTTAGGGAGGAGGAGAGGTTCTAGAAGATGTTCATGGTCTAATGTATGCTGATGGAAAGAGAACTGACTCTGGGTGGTGAACACCCAATGTGAGATATAGATAATGTATGACAGAATTGTACACCTGAAATCTATGTAACTTTACTAACAATTGTCACCCCAATAAACTTTAACTTAAAAAAAAAAAAAGCAAAGTTTCTAATGGTGTAGAAATTACAGCATATATTTAAAAATACAATGATAAACACAATTATTTGCTCTATACTTCTTATTAAAACCTAAAGAGACACTCAGGCCAGTTTAAACTTTTTCACTTTGATACAAATCCAGTTCCTAAATATTTGATGTATCATATTCATTAAAAGCATTAGTGAAAAAATTATCATCCTATAATTAGGACCCATTCACACTGTTAATTTAACTCAGTGTTAAGGGAAAGCTAGGTACATCAGTTAGAACTATTTCTGATCCCTGGTTCAGGAGAAGGACAGAGTCTGGAAGTCTCAGTTCTGATTTACCCCTGTGCTGGAACCACAGATAGCAAATGTGCACATGCCCAAAAAATCTTTATAAATTGAATGCTGAAGTCACATGGGACAGATTACTGTCTAATAAAGAACTGGTTGATTACTGTGAAATTGTAATTCACTCTAAGAACAAGCTATAATTCTGTGTCCTCCAAATTCATCAGCTATTTAAATGTTATGCGGTAAATCTATGCACTGCATTCACTCTAAAATACTCCACACATTACAAACTATAATTTCTCCGTAATGTCATCCGACAGTTCACCTTTCTCATTCACAAAAGCTAACTTCAGGCATTCTGTACTATGCCATGAACGTTGACCAATCATAAACAAACATTTGTGTAAATTAAATGTTAATTGTGTTTAAGGCTCGCAAGACTACAGACTCCCTAGCATGTAGATCACAATTCTAAACTCCACACTTTTGTACACAACAGTGGATTCTCATCAGCTTTCCTTTCAAAACCAATAAAGATCAGACCAACTGAGACACCTGGAGTATAGAAAGAGCAATGTACCTAAAATCCCAGTGTTAACAGTTACCTATTAAAGAAACAGACAAACGACACAGCAATCCTGCAGTTACCCACTTACCTGTAATGGTGTATCTTCCTGCCCAAAGATACTCAAAGCTTTAAGTGATTCTTTTATGTATCAGTGAACTGATTAGAATTCATACATAAAGTAGAAACTCTGTGAACGTCACATCAGAAGTGGAATACGACTTTAGGAATGAGCATTAGGAAATCAGGAGTGGCTCGTCTGCACTAACGCTAAATTATGTTTAGTTGACCCTTATTTCTCATGTTCCCAAGGAGTCAACCACACAGACAGCCTTATGTCCTTGACCAATTCTAAACAGAGGAAAAAGACACTTCTAAACACCGCTGATTCAGAAACTTCAGAGCTCAAATACAGCACAATGAGAAAACATAATCAGTCGGTGTCAAGCAGTGGTTTTGCTATTTAGATCATAAAGATAGTATCCATCTTTGGTTTATTTAGCATCATAGTAAATCAGTACAATGTATTTTGAAAACATAATTTTGAAAACATTCTGGAGACCTAAAATAAATTAGAAGGTGGAAGATGGAAAAATACGAACAAATGTCTACATTTTAAAAATATCAAATGCATCAAAACTTCCAGTGATGAATGACTATTTAAATGTCATTTCTTCCTGATACAGGAATGATTCCTGATACCTATCTTTTGACAGAAAAGACTGAACTTTTTCTTCACATTCAATTTACGTTTTCTTAAAACACTAGTTCTGCAGACAGTAATAAAAAAGAAATTTCAGCAAAAAGTCTATCGCAATGACTATACCACTAAAAGAAGAGGCAGAGTAAGAAAAAATAAAATTTACTGTTTATTTCTTTGCTACACAAAATTAAAAGTGGTTCAAGACATCTTAGCCTATCTCATTTTTTTTCTGACATAACGAAAACATACAAAACAATGGCAAGCTAGATTACGAGTCTAACTCAGGGTCAAGTTTTTCCACTTTAATGACTATATCTGGAGCTAAAGCAGCAGCTCCAGCTTGTTGGCTCTCCGTCTCTGACTCGGACAACACTTCTTCCTTTATTTTTACGGGCTTATTACTGGCCTCCTCCTCTTCATCTGAAGACTCATCCAGCTCCCACTCATCATCTATGTCCATTTCAAATACTCTCACATGACGGAGATTGGAGCTTAACTGAAGAAAAGGCCAAATAAAGAATTTTTAAATTAATGGCTTAACTAATAAGTTATATGTAAGGAATCAGAAATCAGAAGTTCAAACAAAGAATAATTTTATAGGACAATTGTTTTCCCATCAGTTTACAACAAAATCACTAAATTTATGTAAAATCACTTCATTTTACATAAAAGGATCTCCACATACAACACCAACAATTTCATAATTGAAATCTAGAACTGTTCTTAATTGCTTAGTAAGCTTTCTCAGAACAAGAAGACTAAATAGCTGAGGAGACTAATAAGGTTATAATCAATAAAAGCAATGTATCACAAAATGTTTGCACTGAAAGGACCTTACAGATCTAAAGTCACTTCCGACTATGTTTATAACTCTCAGTCAGTAAACAATTTGTACATACTTACCACACAGGACACTTTTCGAAAGCCATTCCCAGCAACATACTGTGCTTTCATACTTTCCAGTAATCGCCAATGCTTCTCGAAATGCATGGTACGGGTGGGAATCGCACCCCACTGTTCATCTAGCCTAGAGAGGGGAAAAGCCAACCCAGGCGTGAAAAGGGGATCTTCTCCCCGGTTTACTAGGCACGGTATCAGAGTCAACCATGGGTTCGATTTCTACCAAATTCCCATTTCCAATATAATTCTACCAGGCCTGGTATAAAAAAGCTGTGTGCTATATTCTATGAAAATACTGCAATTCCAAATAGGCAGAACATCATTTTATTAAAGTTTCTGATTCTCTTTCAAGGAAAATAAACATTTTTAAATTAGAGAAGGGATCTGCTGACATTTAAATCTCAGTCAACTAAAGCCATCTCTTGGAAATAGCCATGTACCCTCCACCTGGCTACTGAGGGCCTAATTCCGGAAGGAAAACACTAAAGGCAATTTGAAATAATTCTACTATAAACTGGGGTTAATACTACTCTTGAAAAAAGAACTAACAGAAGTCCCATTCTTCACTCCAAATAATTCCCAATCTTGGTCCAGAAAATAGTTCTTAATTTACTAGTAAAGCAAAGGGACAGCCAGCATTTCAACAGCTATGCTGTTGAAGCCAGCATTTTTTAATAAAAAATGGAAGTATTTCTGCTCAGTTGATTTTATAATTATCCCTAGTAACCATTATCTAACATACCTAAAGAACTAGAATGTACAATATACATTAAAAAACATTTATCTGTTATACCTGAAAGACGATCTTACTGATGAGTTAGTTACCTTGCAGAGTAAGTCCCAGTGAATTGATATTCTGCAGAATCTTCACAGTTATATACTAAAGACAATGGCAACTGGACCAAGAGTCTATCTCTTCCTTCACGTCCTACAGTGTCTTTAAGAACTACCGTTACAGTTTCATCATCGTAAAACTGTGCATCTAGGCAACTGTAAGTGCTAGAATTGAAACAAGTTTTGTTATAGCAAAGATGATCATAACTACTGAGAAAATACTTTATGCATAACCTTACACTCGTACCAAGCAAAAAAATGTATAATAAAAAGTCAAGTGACGTTCCAAACAATAACATTTAAAAAATATATCGTTAGTTTGCACTAAAATCACAGTTACCTGTTGTACTGATTATTCACAAATATTTCTAGGCCCTAAAAATAGGTAATCATGAGAACAGAAAAATCTGTGAGGTTGGTTCACAGTTCCCGAACACTCTTGACATTAATGATCAGGCCTTAGGCATATGGAAATGCCATGAACAACATCTTTATGTACTTTGAGTTAACTAGACTGAAAAGTAAAAATACGACTGACGTGAAGGCACAACTTCAAAGATGTTATCAGAGAAAACTTTTATGTAAGGAAAGCGAGGGAGAAAAAGATCAGCCTATGATTAGTGTCAGTTCTTTCCTCTGCAAAGCCTTAGGGGTGCCTTTTGTAGCTTAAGAAAATCCCACGGGACTAAGAATAATGCCACCTTACATTTTTGTTGGTCCTAACAAGAACCTCAGCCACCTGCCCCTGGAACCACATCACTGTCCTAGTAACAGACAGGGAGCACAGGAGTATTAATTATAGGAAACCATGCTACATAAATTCCTGCAGCAGGGTGGTAAGGTTCTTTTCAACTGTAAGTGAAAACATTCTCTATGTATAAAATATGCGACCAATCCTGCCCCTCTGTTGCAAGTGAGAAAGGCCTTCTAGTTATGTCATCACTATAACTAAGTCTAACCATATATTCCTGTAATTTACATTTATTAAACACATACACATATCATTAAACACACACATACACACAAACACACACACACACATCCAAACAAATTTCAAGATTTACCTTCTTCTCACTTTCTCGGTTGTGGCATAAGTGAAGCTCCCAAATTTAATAGCAATTAGTCCGTTACTTACAGATCTTGAAGAAAGAAGGGGGGAAAAAGAGACTTTGTGGAACAACCTGGATAGCCAATAATCTAAATGCTTGAAAGAACATGATTGTCAGTGTTAGTACATTTACCTAAACACCAAATCCCAGACTAAAATACCATTATGCTCACTCTAGAATACTGATAACTATTTTAAACACCTAGATAGGTCAACCTAACATCAAAATCACAACTTGGTTTAAAATCGTATAGTCACCAAATTAGCTAGATATCTTGTAAAGTTAAGGACATCTGAACAACCAAATTATTTCTCTTTGGCTACATCTTGGTCTCAAAAAATGTCCTTGAAATTCAGAATTAAAACCATTTAAGATACTAATAGCATTCCGAATATGATTTACCTCTTAGAACTTTTACTTTGGATTCTCAAAAAATTTCTCTATAGGTGTAGGTGAGGCCTCTTGTTTAATGAAAACCATACTTAACCTGAGGTAATGAGATAAAAATCCTTTCTATAAGACCCAAAATACAGTTTTGAACTTCTACAAGTTCATGCAATGTAATCCGGAGTATTGTGCTCTTGTATTTTTCCTAGCCCTAAAAAAAAATTCTGCATGTAATTGCTATACACCAACACAAAATTAGATAATCGGTTAACTAGAAGGGGTCATGTAGCTTCCTAATTTGGCACTGGGATCAAAATGACATGAAAACTAAGAACAGTTCAGTGACAAGCCTAAAATCACAAGGCAGCTTAATTAAAACTTGAAATGCAGGGAAGGGAAGCTGTACGTTTTATTATTAAAAATAATAAAATCTTATCTCTTCCAATTTAAACTTCAGAGTAATACTTACTGGGAAATATCAGTATGTCTCCTTAAGATGCACATTTTATAAAGTGAATCTTCTAAAATAGTAAAAAGAAGATAATGCAGATTTGAAGTTTTATTATTCCACCTAAGGGAAAAAAATCAATGTCAAAACATGATATTTAGCTATCAATTCACAGAACAAAATTGTATTGCTCACGTGATAGCGGAAAAACACACACTTACAGAAAAGGAAATTTGAACAATCTACGTGTAGAGTCCTCACTAAAACAAAAAGAAAAAAATTAAGAAAAATTTAAATTGGCTGCTGCATTATACTATTAAAAAGGTAAACAGAATTACCTTCTAGCATCTCTATATAATGGAATACAGATTGCTTGATTCATTGATTTTCCAATTACATCCTAAATAAAATAAAATTAAAAACAGTATTAGAGCATTTACATATACACAGACACATAAACATGAAGTGGCTGACCATTACTGGTTAAGTCTAGTAAAAAAAATCACCTATAGCACCAAAACTTTCACACGACACACTTTAATGACAAGCATAGCAGTAAGAAAAAGAAAATTTTGCGCCGAACAGGACTTTGGAGATAAGTGCATGGCAGGTTAAGATATGTAACTAAGACCATTCATAACAAATACTAAAGATGCCAACATCTTTCAATAATCTTTTTATTTTTAATGTATGTAAGAAACTAACAATAAAAGGGAATGTTAGTGCGAACCATATCAGACTGCCATTTTTGTCAGTCAAAAATATTTGAACATCAGCATTTCATATGGGTCACCTTAATAATTATGGTCATTTACATAAATGAGCCACATATAGTAGAGATAATCCTTGCTCCTACACAAAAACATGCATTTCTTTCAAACTTACTGCTGGCTTTTGCAAACATTGATCAATAATGTTCTCCATCCGTCTTTTCACAAAATGCAATGATTTTCGAGGATAATAAGGAAACAGCAAAGGACTTTCTGGTTTCAAACAAAAACAAAGACAAAAACAAAAGCTATAGCAAACCAGATGATTAGGAGAAAACACTATTAGAGCCAGCCCACACAGTTTCTCAGACTGTGGAGCTCTCCGTGGCCACTTCATTATACCTTCACACAACCTCATGGAAAACGACCATAGCCTCGGCCTTTCGCCATCTCCTGCTGCCTGCCCTCTACAAAAACACTTACTTACTACAAACTGAATCCTAGTGGCTTATTATTCTATATGCTATTTTTCCCACCAAAATCCTACAGTGTGTTTCTGTTGGCTCTAACAAGAAAGGGGTGATCTGGGAACCATAAGACATATAATGAAACAAAGTTCATTCTTTTCTATCCTTTGTCACATATGTAGTGACAACCAACAGCAGCCCAGTATTGTTTTGGAAGAGTATGATACTAAAAATAAAAACAGGAGGCAAAAAACTAGTGCTATGAAAATAAGCTCTTTACTTTTAAAAGGCTACTTTATCAGTAGAAAGTAATATATAATTTAGCATTTACGGACACCAACTATGCTAGGTTCTTTTGATATCTGTTATTTCCATTGCTTAAAATAGCTGTACAAAGCAAGCATCATACCTTCCATTTTACAGATAAAAAAAGAGGCTTAAGAGGTTTAGGCAACGTCCACTGTGAAAATGACCAAGTACCTCTGAATCAAACCCAAGTCCAACGCCTTAAGCCCGCCCTCTTGCACTGTGCCCTGCAGGCCTTCCTCGCTTACAGCAGCATCTCATGTCCCAGCTAAGCTGAACAAAATAAATTGCAATCATGTTAACATTTTAAGTTCCCAGCAGGTGACAGCTGCTGTGGTATCACAGAAGGATATTTGGTCTTTCACTCCAGTTTCTGGCAGAGCTGCTAAAACCCATGGAATTTCCTGAGTGATAAGGGTAATAGAAACATCTTTTGTTTAATGAGGCAACGCTTGCCAGGCTCCTAGACAGCTTCAGGATGGGGGCTGGTGCCATAAAGACCAAGCCCTGATTAGAAGCTTGGAACTTTCAGCCCCAACATCCAGGGAGGGAAGGGGAGAGAAGCTGGAGTTGAGTTCAATCGCCAACGGTGAGTGACTTACCCAATCACGCCTGCATAATGAAAACGCCACAAAACCTCCTGAACAACAGGGTGCAGAGGGCCTCCGGGCAAGTGAACACCTGGAGGCTCTGGGCGGTGGTGCACCTGGTGCTCCCTGCCCCTCCCCCCACACGTGCCCTGTGCATCTTTTCCACTGGCTGCTTCCTTAGCTGTATCCTTTATAATAAACCAATACACATAAGTGTTTCTGAGTTTTGTAACCCATTTTTTAGCAAGTTATCAAACCTGAAGACAGGGAGTTGTGGGAACCCCCAAATTTGTAGCCTGGGGATCCAATGCTTGTGACTAAAGTCTGAAGTGGGGGCAGTCCTGTGGGACCGAGCCGTTAAACCGGTGGTCTGGGGCTACCTCTAGGTAGTTAGCATCGGAATTAAATTGTAGGACACACAGATGGTGTCAGTATTGGTTTCATGAGGGAAAACACCTCTCATTTTGGTGCCCGAAGTGTTTTGGGTAAAAACAGCTCAGATGCTAGCAAGACTGCTTATGTGCTCTGTGCCAGGCACTATTCTAAGCGCAATATTTAATTTATTGATTCTTCACAACTTTTTGAGTGAGGCACTATTATCATCCTCGTCTTTAGAGGAGAAAACTGGGCACAGAGACGTTAGGCAACTTGCCCCACCCACACTCCTAGACGGTCGTAGAGCAGGATTCCAAGCCAGGTGTGCAGCGTCCAGAGCACCGACCAGGATGCATCACACGACGCTGACCCTCCCGTGTGCCCTAACAAAGTTCATGCAGTAAGCATTTAGCGCTTCGTTTTTGCAATGTTTGAAAGAAGTTTCACTCAAGTTTTCTTAACAGTTCCAAAATGACAGTCGGTATTACTTCATACTAGACTAAGAAACTGCGAGAATAGTGAGCTTGTTGAAACTCACATACCAGCAAAATCTCCAGCACTTAAGAGATAGAGTTAATCTGGAACGAATCTCTGGTAAATTGGAGGCCAGTAGCTAAGATGAGGCCTCTCTTCTCAGCCGCAGAAAATGTGGAGGAGTACTGGGGTGGGATCTATTTTAGCACAACCGAGTTCCCAGGACGAGCATTAGCACAATACAGCGACAGGGTCCAGGTGCTAACACTCCTGGCACATCCCCTTCTCAGGCATCCTTCCTTACCCCTTGAGCATCCTGATTAAATACAGTAAATGAGTTGAGTTGGCTGTACCTCTATTCTCCCTCCATTCAATAGCTAACTTATATCAGTGTACCTTTCACGTGATCTTAAGACTCTCAAGCAACACAAAATATGTTCTGCCCTGAAAAAGAATTTGGACTTTTAGGGTTAAAAGAGCAAGATGCAACTTCTGGGCCTCAGAGAATTCTCTCCCTCCCTCCTTCATCCAGCCAGTCAGCCAGCCAACCATCCATCCAGATAAGCAACAACCAGATAAAAGTCAGAGACTACTACTGAGTCCAGTGACAAACTCAGGCTCTGTAGTTAGCAGAATCCCAGCTCCATTACTTCCTAGCTTAGATGATCTTGGGCCTTCTTAACCTTCAGTTTCCTCTTTAGTAAAATGAGGGTAACACGTACCTACCCCATAGGTTCTTGTACGGATTACAGGAAGTAATACGTGTATGTGGCTATTATCCTAAGGACCTAAGAAACAGTTAAATTATGGCCAAACTACTCTTTGAGAAAGCAAAGAAATACTTACTTAAAAAATATTTTTATCTAAAATGATGAGGTTCTGACCTACTTAATGATTGCTATTTTGTGTTACATCCCTAATAATGCAGGTTAAATAAAGTTTTACCATATCAACATTTTATGATCTTAGAGAATGAAAGGCATAACAAGTAAACAAAGAGCTACAACTTCAGGAGAATGCAGTGATGCATTATTGTGCTTTTTGGAATTAACACATTGGAACTGGCAAAACAGACTTCTCTGACTAGTGGGCTCTATAGTTGTCTTCTCAGTATCCTACTTTTTAATAGAGTGCAAAACAGACAATATCATACTTAAGAATAAGCAATCTTACTACATCGCGGTAAATATCAGAGTGTTTTTGATCATGGTAATGCCACACATTATTTGTTATTCTGCTGTTTCTCTAATTAAGTAAAATGGACACGCAAGATAACTCTGAAGAACAGATAAGTATTCAGCAAGAGTTCAGCAAAACTGTAAGCTGATGTACTGGTCCCAAGTAAATATAAACACGGCCCAAATCACTCGGTTCATGAAATACCTTTAAGGTGGCTGCTGTTCTGAAGAAAGTCATACCACTGGTTGCCTTCTGTGTTCGGGGGTGATACAAGATCATCATCTTCATCTTTCAAGTACTAGAAATAGAGAATTAAAAATTTTAATGTAGGAAGCCACAGGATTAGGCTTCAAAAGTTGTTTATATTTAACATTATTCTATTTAATAAGTTAGTTTGTTTTACTGGCAAGTCCTCCTGAAAAGTGCAGTGCTAATATTCTAAGTGACCAAAATTTGCTAAATGCCAAGCAACTAAACAAACTGCTAAAAGATTAGAATGCTGGAGATGTAGAGACTATAAATTGACTTTAAATTTTGTGTTCCATTTTCATGAAGCATATTTTAAGCTTATACATGTAAGTTTGTGAATTAATTTGAAAATGTCAACTGCCAATTGACTCTCTGGCAATAGTTCTCAAAGTGAGGTCCACGGACCCCTGAGAGTTCCCAAAATGTTTTTAGGAATGCGTGAAGTCAATACCATTTTTATAATAATACCAAGATGTAATTTGTCCTTTTCACTGTAATGAGACATCTGGACTGAAGATCAAAAGCACAGGTGGGAAAATCTGCTGGCACCACCACCAAGACTCAAGGTAGTGACACCAAACCATACCAGCAGTCATTGTATTCTTTGCCACAGACAGTTTCGCTAATCTCTGATGAAGCTATTAAAATTATTAATTAAATCTCAACCATTGAGTACAAATCTTTTTAATATTCTGCGTGACAGAACTGGGAACTATACATAAAGCACTTCTGCTATACAGCAAAGCATGATGGTTATTATTACAAAGCATTTACAAAAATATAGTTGTGACTTAAGCCAGGCGCTCTTTTGTTGTTAACGGAATTCCATTTTTATTTGAAAGAATGATTGGCAGAAAAACTATGATCATTCATTCTTGGGTATTTGGCAGCTATCTTCTTGAAATAAATAAAATGAGCCTGTCACTTTAAGCAAACAACTGACAGTATTTGTTGCCAATGATAAAATTCAGACATTCATGCAAAAATTAAAATTCCAGAAAACCTGTATCTGCCACTGTGTGCTTGACAGCTTCACAGTATCTAAAGACTGATGAGATTGGTGATGATATTAATAAAATCTGACTTTTGGATACTACATGAAGAAAAGTGTCAGCATATGGAAGATCTGCATAACTCAGCGAAGCAATATTTTCCAAATGGCTAATACATGGTATTATAAAATCATGCATGGGTAAAAGATCCATTCAAAGTGCAAGGTATGAAAGGTCCACTGATGCAATTAAGATCAACACTGAAACTACTGTCACTTGTCAGGATTTAGTGCTGTATCAAAGAATATCCACAATTATCTAAAAAGGTATTAAAATACTTCTCCCTTTCCAACTATACACCTGCATGAGGCTAGACTTTCTTTATATACATTAAACAAAACAACATATCATGACAGCTTGAATGCCAAACCAGATGAGAATCTAGCTGTCTTCTACTAAGCCAGACATCAAGAGATTTGCAAAAATATAAAACTCTTTACTAAGTTTTGTTTTGTGAAAGTTCTTTTTCATTAGAAATATTTATATTAACATGTAATGGTAACTGTTGTTTTAAATAACAATGGTTTTCATTATTTTTAAATAAATTAAGATACAATGTTTTATTCTGTTTAATTTATAATTCCTAATAATATCTACCACTGATAGCTATAATCCACATGAAAGCTCTTTAGGGTCCTCAATAATTTTAAGAATGTAAAAGGGTTCTAAGACCACAAAGTTTAATTAAACTGCTACTCTGGTGTATTTCACTAAAAGGATAGGACTACTATATAACTGGTATTATATTACTTTCTATAAACTCTGGATTATAAAGACTAACACTGCTAATGTTTTAAAATCAGTTTTTTAAAATGAAACAAATTAATAACTAAGTTCAATCCAAAGCCCATACCTGACCAACTTTTTCAACATTAAAGTATTTTCCTTTTCGATTATAAAGGTCTGGAGCCTAAAAAGAATAAACATAGTTTAATTGTTAAGTCAACTCATAATAGAAAAAAAAAAGTCTTATATTCAAACCAAAAACTTTATTTTTTAAGAGAGCAATTAGTGGCATTTACTCCTCTTTTTTTTAATGGACTGACTATATGACACACATACAAAGCAAAGTTCAATTTATAGGCTTTATGTTTAATAAATACATACTGCCATTAATTAGTTCAATGGTTTAAAAAGCATAACTGCTAAGAACTTCAAATGAATTGGATTAAATTTGATTACTTCTTACCATTACCCAGACTTATTGCAATTATTAAGGAAATAAACAGCATCACAGAAATACCAATTTCTTACCTCATTGAAATGTTCAGTAAGAAATTCAGCAACAAATGTGATATCTTTTTGAGTCATCTATCAAAACCAAAAAGAAACAAAAATCAAGATAAAAGAAAGCTTCCCAATAAAAGAAATATTATGTAATAATAAATATGACTTTTTATTTTTACTAGCTACTAAAAGCCACAGGACAAAGAAGCAAAGTTCCTTCGAAGAAATATCAATAGAAATTCACAAGATTATGTAAATCTGAAAATATAAAATGCTGGGGTTCTGAGAAGCATGGAATTAAACATTTAAACCCCTTTTCCAATCAGCCAATCCAATAGCTACAGAACTCCTTATAGCCTAAGGTTCTTTATTATTTTATGCCTGTGCCAAAACTTCATGCGCAAAGTCCCTCCTTTGGGAGTGGGGGACTGGAAACCCAGATAAAAACCTCGGCCTGCGTTAAGGAGCTCAGGGCTGCGAATCAGCAGTGCTGCTTGCTTCAGATTTGGCCTCTGCTTCTTCCAGTGACCTTGCTTCACCCTCCCCCAGTTCTTCAGCCCTCAAAAAAAGTACACATGTAGGTCCTTCCAAATAATTAACATGTTTTAGCTGCCAAAATAAAGAGTGACGTCAGAGAAACAGCTAATGTGAACTTTCCCAGTTTGCAAGGCCAGTCACCTGCAGCACAAAAGATCTACTTTGCATCAAGAGTTGTGATCCCTTACTCTTTTAGTCCACTGAGGCAATTTTAATGCTCTCCTTTTTTTCAGGTTCAAAATTACTTAATCTATCTGAATCAGTTTAGACGGGGACGATGACCGAGCCACAGTAATCGAGGGGGAAGTTTGCCCCTATTCCGTAAGAGCGTCTGAGAAGACTGTACTGCAACTTGTCACAATCCTTACAGACAGAAAGAAACTGGGCTTACTAGGTATCAACAGAGGTACGGATATCTGAGTATTAGATTTGCAAGGAACATAAAAATGCACTTAAGATGTAGGGAAGTTCAAGTAAGGAATACAAACACCCTAAGTTATATAGATTATAAAATCTTACATAAACATGAAAATTCTAAGTTTTGATAGTCATAATAAAGGTATTCTGTGAAATAAAATATATAAACGTATATATAACATGCAAACTTCTTTTGAAAATAAAAGGCTTACTAAGATTTGTCTCGTGTCTACAGCCTGGCATCCTGTTAATAACTAAGAGTACCCAGCTGGCCATCAAAGCTGAGCTCACCAGGGCATTAATTACAACGTTAGGGAAGTATACTATTATATATACTACCTTATTCAGCTCAGGAAGTACGTGGTCTTCTGTCATTCTCAACATCGCTGTAAAGAAAAATTTAAAAACTATTTTTAAAGGAAAACTGCAAACACAACTTTAATTATAGATGCTTTTCTAAGACTAAATGTGTTTCACCGAACTCAAATTGCAATTTTCAATAGTTTCTTTTCACCAAGTAAAACTCATTGTCTTCTAAAAACTAAAGGGTAAAGAATTTAAATTTGATTTATATTTTCAGGTTCAAAATGGTTGGTCTAACCCTCCTAAACTATTATTGTTCATTTTCTCTTTCAATTCAACCATGGGACTCCAAACAAACAAACCTAACTGCTGCCTTGTGCTAAGACTACGTGTGCAGGGATTCCTCCGTCTAAGCTGGACGTTTTTTTTCTTAAATCTTGCCTCCAAAGGCCTTAGGAATAGCAAACAGATGTGTTTCTTTCCCTTGGGCTTCTTCACTACATAAAGATATTAGCACTAAGATTTACACGTGTATACATACACTTGTATCTATATACTGTATTTAATATCTGTGGCTGACTCTTTGTCCTTTCACAGGGTTGTTTTCATCGATACTGTTTTTGTGTCACACCCACCCAAGTCATAACGTACGCTGCGTGTGCTTCTGCTAGTGTCTGAGCATGCTCCTTGTGTTTGGTCAGGAAAAAGCACGTTGGACGTGCTTCTGCAAATACAGATTATTTCAGAGACCATTTTTAAATAATTCAAACTTCTAAATTATCAGAAAAACCAGCCATAATCTAGTTCCATTCATTTATTTATCCATCCAAAAATGACTTATTGAGAGTATACAGGTGCTAGGGATACAGTAAAATAAAAGTCCCTGCCTTCATGGAGATGACATTTTACAAAAGAGTAAACCCAGGTTATAGAGCTAACTAGTGGCAGAGCCAGATTACAATGAGGTCTCCAGTGCCCAAATTCAGTGCGCTTTCTACAGCATTCTGCTCTAATGATAAGGACTCAGAAGTAAATTCATTTCTCTTCTAATCTGGCTTCTTATTACAGTTAGGACATGCAAGAAGAATATAAACTGCCCAAATTACTCAAATAATTGTAAGGAAAACCAAACTACTACTTCTGTAAAAGAAAATTATTCCTAAGGTTTTGCTCAGTTTTAATACTGTAATTTATTCTAATTAACAACCCTTACTAATTAAACAGGCTGGCCTGATGAATGCTCTGGCTCCCCGTTCTGGTTAATGTTGGTACAGTTTTGAGAAAAACTTAACAATTATAAACGTCAACATCTGCAGATCACATTCATTACTTTTCAGAAGCAATTATATTAGGCTGACACATATGCAGTCAGTTTTTAAAATAACAGAATTGAAGATCTGGGCATTTGTTGAAAGGATGCTACTGTGTTTCCCCGAAAATAAGACCTAGCCGGACCATCAGCTCTAATATGTCTTTTGGAGCAAAAATTATTTTACTGTAAGACCGGGTCTTATATAAGATAATATTAGTATAATATAAGACTGGGTCTTATATAAATTTTCGCTCCAAAAGACGCAGTGGAGCTGATGGTCTGGCCAGGTCTTATTTTTGGGGAAACATGGTAGTACATTACTGGTAATTTATTTCCCACTTTACTCTTTAGATTTTTAACAAATGTGGGATAAATTCCATTTACAACCAAGTTTTGCATATGTTGGAGGGAAACGTATGCTGGATTATTTCAAAGACATGAAGAGAGGTCACAGAAAGAAAGTAGAAATGGACCTAAATAAAATATGCATACACTGTAGAGCACTATAATATTTAATATCAAGTTAATACATATTTGTTAATGTGTATGCAAAGATCCTGTGAAGATACAAAAAAGGCCATAAGTGGTCTGCATGCGATTTAGCTAGGGCATCACTGTCCAGTAGAAGTGACAATGGAAATGTTCTAGCTCTGTGCTTTCAACATGGTAGCCACCAACCACACATGGTTACTGAGCACTTCAAAGGTGGATAGTATGGCCAACAAAGTGAATATACAATTTTATATAATTTCAACTCATTTAAGTAGTCACCTGTGACTACTGGCTGCCGTAATAGAGAGCAGAGATCTAGAGACAGACGACTGAAATATAACACAGGAAATAAGCCCCTCAGTGCAGCGGCTGTGTCGTAGTTTTTCTTTTTCTCTCTCTTTTAAAAAACCCTAACACTTAGCAATGCCTAATACACAGCAGGGATTTAAAAATGTATTTTAACCCAAGGAGACATTACAAGGTAAAAAAGGGTTAATAATCAGCGTGTGACAGACAACCAATACTACAAGTCCCACCTGCGGGGAGCTGGGGGCGGATGGGGGAATAGAGTAAGACTAGCTGTGTAGTGAAAACTGCTGAAAATCAGAGAAGAGCAGAAAGGGGTTCATTTATATTATTCTGTTTTATAGGTATCTGAAATTTTACTAGAGTAAATGAAATATTCTAAACTGATACTCCCACAATTTTAAAAGAAGTGTAAATAACAAGAATGTTTTAGTCAATTAACTTACCCACATAAAGCCACCGAAAAAATGCTTTGAAGTTTTTCATACTACTATCTATAACTCTAAAAAAATAAAAATAAATCAGAAATAAAATTATTACATGTGATTCATGTAACACTGTTAAATCGTCGTGGAATATAATAATCCTTACTGTTCTATTATATCCTACCTGGGTGACATTTAAGCCTTTAGCACAGATTTTACAAATCAAACACACACCCAATCATAAAATTTCAAAAGAGCAAATCCTGATTCTTCTCAAAAACAAATAACTCCGATTCTAACTGGCTATAACAGCCTTGCCACAAACTGTGTAATAGTCTCTCCTAGCATTCAGTAAAGTATGAAATCCTTTCTAACTTTGCAAATAAAAGAAACCAGAAAAAAAGAGTTGTCAGCATTATTCTCATTTTAAAAAAAATACTTACTGGTCAGTAAGAAAAAACATCAACCCCAACAGAAAACTATGATTATAAATTTGTACCCTGTCCCTACTTCTGATATACGTAACTAAAAATTATTTTTGGAAGTTGATTTTTTTGTTCTTATAAAAACAGTTCCCAAAAGTTGAATTTCCTTGTTCTTTACACAAATGAACCACCAAAATTAAGCATAACAAGTGGAAAACACCTCCATTTTGATGAAACTGTTTCTGATGTAGAGATGGGTATCATTTAAAAAAATCTCTTTAAACTTACCTCTGTAAGATAATTACTCTAAGCAAATAATAACTGCATTTTTCAATCTCAAATCTCAAAGCCCCTTCCAAGCAGTAAGTTTCAGTAGACGGCTAGAGTTAGGTCACTATCATTAACCTTTCTGTACACAATAAAACCTCTGGCCTAAAAGAGTGCGACATCTCCTACATCGCTAAGCAACATGATCAAAACTCTCCTGCAGCAAAAAGGAAAAAAAGGAAAATCGTTCCTCTGTGTCTTTCCCAATCAATACTCTCACTCTAACCCCAGGTAACCACTGATCTGTTATAGATTAACATCAAAATTCTCACTGCCTCAGTTTCTCCATCTATAAACTAAACTAATGCTATTTTCTACTTATTTCAAAGGAGTGAGAAGTCAAATAAACTACCTTTCAAACATATTGAAAAGTGATCATAGAAAGCTTAATATTTTATATTTACTCTTTGCAAATACGGTGAACCAAAAAAATAATGTAACACACAGGAAAAGCAATGTAACTTTTCCTCTCATTTTGTCTTCTGAGCACACGCATCTATAACCTCTACTTTCTAAAACCCCATTAAAATGATGGTGGATTGGTGGGGAGGGGTGTATGTGTTATAAACACACACTCACACACGAAAAAAGGACAGCAGAAAATAAAATAAACTCCAGAAATGTCAAAAGCCGATAGAGGACGGGTGACTGATGACGCTCAAAAGACGCGGCCTTGTGCCAGACAGTGAACAGGGGGAAGCTAGGAGCCACGTGCCCTGCAGAACCTCAAAGACGCTCAGTCCCCAGGAATGTCAGGTGCAACAGAAGACATCAGGATGACGTGGGGGGCTGGACACAGGAGGACAAACTGATATACACACTGATCAATATGTTATTTCCCCCCAAATACAAATGCCTATGGGTTTACCTTCCAGAGAGACAAAAACAAAACAAAACAGAGTTCTTCAAAGAAAGGGAATGAACTGGGAAGAGCTGAGACAGTTCCACGTGGGCAATGGCCGCACCCAGCACAGCTGGCACACTGGCACTCAGACTGGCTTTGGGCTGGCCCTGCACTCAGAGATTCCAAGCAGCTTTAAATTGCCTCACGAATAAATATGAGTAAACCATTGGGCATAAGGTAGTGGAAGGAAGCCTGCAACAAGAGACGAAGACAAACAGAAAAGTGACCCAGGAAGACGAGATAATTCAGGGAGCAGCAGAGACTTTTGAAAAGTCTAATGAAGGTTCTCGGAGAGATGTGAGAAGATGTCACATCCACAAAGCAAGAGCAAAGCTTTGAAAAATGATTAAAGAAATAAGAAAACGCATTTGGAAATTAAAAGACAGGACTGTCGTAACAAAAACTTCAGGGGAATGATTCCAGTCCACAATCTCATCCTCTGCCCCACTGGTTACTTACTCCAAAGTTCACATCCTAGACTCTGTCATTACAAACTTGAACCTTCTACCAGTCCATTTCAAGCATCCCACTCACCAACCACCACCCCCTATCTTTCCAGTGACCTGTCTTCTGTACCCCAAAATTCATCCCACCAAGACTACCGTCTACTGGTTCTACCACCTTTGACTGTCTCTCACCCCCTCATGTCCTCACTTCCCTCCTCAACCAGTTCAGATTTGAAGTGCATCCTTTTAATCATGTTCTTGCTTCAATTCCCTCGCCTCCCTTTTGCTCTGCTTGCCTCACTAAGCCTAGTAAATCTAACTGCTCACCTATCCTGCGGTCCCCACTACTGACTGGAGAAAACCACACAGCCAGGCTGGCTGGTCTCTCTTGAATGCTCTCATGAATGCTAGGTGGCGCTGAGCACTACCAGCAAACTTCCTGTTTCATGAGCCCGTTCACTTCCCTCCTGTACTAGACAATTGGTTCACAGCTCTTCCGTTATTCTTAAACCTCCAACACCACCTCCCATCCTTACCTTCAGCTGATGACAGAACAGGTCCTATTTTATTAAGATAACAAAAACAATTGGAAATGCTCTCGTGTGCTCCTGTATTAGCATCTGTGATGCTCTTCTCAACCTTCTCTCCTGGAACTCTGGAGGAGCTCCTTTCCCAGCCTCTTCCCGGAGGCACCAGCTCCCACCCCCTCTCATAAACTCTTGCACTGCAATCCACCCCTCTTTGCTATCAATCGTTCCCCTTCTAGAAGAACATCCCCATCACACACCAACATGCTCTGACTTCTCCTCTCCCATTACAGAAAGACAGAAAAACCCAACAAGTGCTTCCAGCTACTGGCCATTATTCCCTTTACAGCAACACTCCTCAGAGACTACATTTGCTGTTTCCTTTGCATCTGCTCTCATTCTGTATCGTAAGAGCTCCTGTAACTCCAAACCAAAGTGGCTCTTAACAACGTCACCAATAATCTATTCTCGTAACATTCTATCCTTGGTCTTCATTTTATGTGACGCAGCAGTATCTAAAACCGCCCCTCATTCCTGCTTTTTCTCCACTTGGCCAGTGGGACACCCACTCCCCTGGTCTTTCCGCCTCCTGTTTCCTTTGCTAGCTCCCCATCAAGCCCATTTCTAAATGCTGGAATGCCCATTGCTCAGTCTTCAGATCGCCCTTCCTCTCTAAGCATGCTACCTGATCGAGGCTCATAGCTTGAAATAACACCAATGGGCAGCTGGCTCCCAAATTCACATTTCCAGCCCAGACTCCTCCGTTGAATGTTAGTCTCGTATCAGTATGTAGTGGAAGCTCCACCACTGTACCTCATAACCATTTCAAATTTAAAATGCCTAACACATTGACCAGGCGATCAAAAATAACATCACTAAGGAGGAGTATATGGACATCGTTTGCCTCTGGATGTGACATCTTATGAGGGACACTCTACCAATTACGTAGTATTCTGGCCTGGGATGTACAACCTGAGTCTAATCATGAAAAATATCAGATAAATCCAAATTGAGGAACATAAAATACACACATACCTACGTATGAGATATATGTGTATCTACTCCAAGTCTTTCCCATTTCAGTAAATGTCAATTCTACTTTTCTAGGTGCTCAGGACCTAAACTTGTATTTATTCATGACTCCTTCACTTTGCTATCCATACACAATCATTCAGCAAATCTTGTTATTTCTACTTTTAAAATATATCCAGATTCTGAACCCTCAGATTCTGACCAATTTCTCTCTTGGCTTCTGTCCTTATCCTCCTATACTCTATTTACAACACTAAGTAAAGAACAGGAGAGGGATCTTTTTAAAATGTACGTCGTATCCTGTCACTTCACTGCTCATAACTCCGGAAGAGCTTCTTCTTCTACCCAGAGTAAGGCAAGGTCCTTACAACTGCCTGCAGGTTCTGTACAACCTGGCCCATCCTCCACAACCTCTCTCAATTCACGCTCCATCATTCAATTCACTTTGGTTGCTGTGCCTCTTTGAGCCAGGCATGCTCCAAACTCAGGGCCTTTACATTTACTGTCTTTTTTACCCCCAAATGTCAGTAAGGCTCGCTCCTTCCTGTCTCTCCAACATCACCTTTTCCATGAGGCCTTCCCTGACCACCTACATAAAATTGCACCCCCGGGGCGGCTGGTTGGCTCAGTTGGTTAAAGCACAGTGCTCATAACACCAAGGTCGCTGGTTCGATTCCCACATGGGCTAGTGAGCTGCGCCCTCCACAACTAGACTGAAAACAATGACTAGACTTGGAGCTGACGGATCCTGGAAAAATATACTGTTCCCCAATATATCCCAATTAAAAAAAAAATTGCACCCCCTACCTCTAGCATGCCCTAGGCCCTCCTTCTGTTTGTTTTTTGTCACTACTTATCAGTATCTGACATATTATATATTTTAATTATTCATTTCTTTATTGTCTGTTTCATCACATTAAAATTTAAGATCCATGAAGGCACGAATTTTTATCAGTTCTATTCACTGCTATAATCTCTGCATCTAAAACAGTGTTTAAAAGATCCACATTTAAAAGTGTTAATGTGAAATTTCAAGAAAGAAAGCTTTTAGAGAAAAAAAATACCCCACAAAGGAAAGAGAATCAGATGTTCCAGACCTTCCATTAGCAACAAAAAGGACAGATACAATGGAGCAATGCTTTTGAGGTTCCATGAGAAAACCATCTCCCCTTCAACATCCTATCCCAGTGGAATCCAACAATTAAGTGTGAAGGTAGGAGAAAAGACACAAAAGGACACAGGAAGTTTACCCAGGCATATCTGCCTTCTAAGTTACTGAAGGATGTTTTCCAGCAAAAGATTAAATGAACCAAGAAACAGGAGATCCTGGAAGTGTGGCTCTACGCCATGAAAGCAATGAAGACAATGCATGTGGCTGACAGGAGAGCTGGAACAAAACGTACAGACCGGTGTAGGGAATGCAAGGCTAAAGAAGGAAGTCTGAGGCACAGAGAGGAATTCCAAGGATATGGTACTATGCTCGAGACAGGGAAAGAACCTAAGGATGTGATAAAGACAGATAATATAAAAAAAAAAAAAATGGAAAGCAAATAGAGTCTAGGAAAAACAGAAGAATAATTTCTAAAAATTGATGAATAGAAGAAATATAGTATAGGCATACAATTTAGAAATACTGGGGATGCCAAAAAATATATATACACATTTTAATAGATGTTATCTATTACTTTTCAAAGTGAAATTGAATTACGGTAGCAATGTGTAGTTTGACGTCCACTCAAAAGATGGTGTCAATCAAATGAATGCTGGTGTCACCAAACGACAGGCTGGACAGTCAAAGAGAATGGCGGGAGCACGGTTGTCCTTCAAGGAGCGCAAGACCATTTTGAAGTGGTATCTGAAATTCGAGAACATTCTCCTGACTTAACACCCCTTGACTTCTACTTATGGGGGACCTTAAAGGATGTGGTGTACCACAGAAAACCAGCTACACTGGCGGTACTTCGGGAAGAAACTGAAACGGCATCACAGCAATACAAGTGACACATTGGTCAGCATTGCTCAAGCAGTAGTTCCCCATAATCAGAAATGTCTGGACGCTGGTGGTAACCACTTTGAGCACCTCTTCTAATTGCAGAAGTCAAACGTGACTTGTATTCATCTTTTGTTATCAGTATATATTGAGTATTACAATTTTAATACAGTTTTTTCCTTTCTTAAAATGTGTACACATTTTTTTGGCACATTCTGTATGGAAAAAAACCTATGGAAGAACTAAAAATAAAAACAGTTATAAGATTTAAAAGGTCCTGGGGTGAGGGTGGGTGGGACAGGAAAATACTGCTTTACTGTATGAAATCACCATTCTACTGGCTTGTTTTAATCATGTAAAGGTATTACTTTGATAAAAACTTAAAAATTCATTTTAAGAAAAACATGACAATTTGCTAGGTTCTTATTTGTAAGAGACAGTGAAATATTCTCCAGTTAACGAGTCTAGGTATCTCCAATACTTACTGAAGAAGTTCGTTTGCCTTGAGTATGAAAGAACCCACAGCAGTAATGGCATCTAAAGGAAAACAAATAAATAAATATCATTTGTCAAGTAAAGTGTGTTTAATGTACTCTACTGAGAGATAAAATCACTACCTTCAATTCCTGCAGCATCCAGTCCAAGAGGTTCATATTTTTGCTTCCATGAAGCCATTCCTTTCAGTTCACTTAAATGGTACAATAAAGACTCTGAGCCACTATCAAAACGGAGCAGAAATAAATTAGTATCATTATCGTCATCAAGGTGGCAGGCAGCTACCAAACCACCTTGCCAGAACATTTCTAAACGTTCAGAAATAAAAACTAAGCTTTTATTAACTTTAATTTTCTTTCTGTAAGAAATAATTATTTCTTCACATTACCTCTAAAAACTACAGCAGAATCATTTGGTTGTCATGACTACTGAGATGAGTCCATGACCACAAGATTAAATTTTGTACGAAGATCAAATTTTGTTCCGTGGTTAGTCCTGGCACTTTTAAGGTATGAATACGGTCATCTTTACTCAACAGCTATGTAATTAATATTCTGCAAGTATTTACCGAGCTGCAACTTTAGGCCAAGCACATTCTGTCCCCCAGATACTGGGGACATGACGGCAAACAAAACAGAAGGGTCCTCACGGCACTGACAGTCCAATGGGGGAGACAGGCATAACCACAATCAAGCGGATCATTCCAACTACCATAAATGCTTTGAAGGAAACACACGGGGTGCAGCTGGAACAGAAGAACCTGATCTACTCTGGGGAGTAGGAAGGCCTCTCTGAACAAGTGATATTTGAGCGGAGAGCTCGAGTGCAGATGAAGAACAGGGTGGGAGAGTTCCAGAAGGCCAGAGGGATGTACAAAAGCCCTAAGTAGGAGAAAAAATTGTGAAGTTTGAGGAGGCCACCAGTGTGGGCGAAGCCAAGTGGCAGGTGTGCTGCGAGTCATGCAAAGATCTTGGTCCTAAGAGCAATGGGAAAGCACGGAGTTTTTAAGTAAGAGCGACATGCCCAGATCCACTGTGGAGAACACACTTGAGAGGCAAAGTGCTGAGTACAGGAGACCAGGCTGAAGGGTACTGCAGTGAGGCAAGGGAGAGGTGATGTAGTAAGGGCCTAGCGGATACAGCATAAAGGGATTTGTCCAAATTTAAGTCAAACACTGAGCATTGAGCATCCACCTGCCAACTGCTGCAGTGAGGTAGCTGTGGAAACAGCATGAGACTCGAAGATCTGGGAGAAGTCTTGGCCCTGACACTTAGTATCTCTGGGCCAGCTACCTGACCATCCCGAACTTCAGTTTCTTTTCTGTATAAAATGAGGATAATCAGAACCAACACCTTGCCAAGGTGGTTAAACACAAAAATATGTAACGTGCTCTGTAAACTGCAAAGTGATATACAAACATACTCGTACTTAATTTCACTGCTCAAAAAAGGGTATGTGACCTTTTCAAAATATACCTCTTGGTTGTCTGGGTGAAAAAAAAAGCCCAGACAGGGCATTACCTGGTGAAAAGATGTTGAAAACTTATTTCATAAAGCAGTATTTCCATGATTGATTCTTTAAATCTTGGGCACTCCAAGATTCCCGTTAAAGGTCAATGCAATAATTTTAGCTAGGAAAGGCTCAAAAAGAGAATGTCAGATGATGAAGAGAAGGTTGCAGAAAGAAGACCAATGCCAAGTACATATAAATGCAATACCAAAAGTTCTACATCACCTTCATACCTCTGTAAGTGACTTATAACCAATTTTTGTATACTGGAATATGATGACTCTATAGACTGGCCAAGCTTTTTTAAGCCCTAATGAAGAGAAGAAACATATTTAGTATACAAGATACTATATGCCAAGTAAAGTCAAGTAAAAAGAAAAAAAATAAGAATGTGTTCACAGCAATTTAAATACAAAGATACTATAACCGCACCTTTACTGTTAACTGGTTCATTAAGAGGGTCTGAAGTTCAGCACTACAATAAAAAAGAAGCACTTTTAGTCTTCTCCATTCAAAATGTGAATGCATCACTTAAAATTTTATAAAGCATAAACAAGATTTTTAAACAAAAAAGAAATAACAAAAATTAAGACTCTGTTGTTCTCACAAAGAAACCAACAAAGTCCAGAAATAGACTGAAGCATATATGAGGATGCATTGTATGCTAAAAAGGCATTGCAAATCAGTGAGGAGAAGGTGTAATACTCAATAAACTATGCTGGGCAATTATCTAAACATTCAGACAAAAAGAAATTATTCTTCCACAGCATATAACCAAATAAATCACATCTGGAACATGTAAATGAAATAAAACATAAACCATAAAAGAACTCTAGAAGAAAATACAGATCAATCTTTAAATACTCTTAAGATAGGAAAGGTCTTAAGAATAACACTAAGGCAGATACTATAAAGGAAAAGACTAACTTGGCTATATAAACATTTTTTAACTTTTATACATTAAAAAATATACATATATTATACACACAAAAAATGATCCTTTACATAAAAAGCATGTGCACAGAAAAGCCTAGAAAAATATATACTATTTGTGTTCTTGTACAACAAAATTTTTTTTACAATGAATATGAATAATTTTTGAAATAAAAAACTACTTAAAGAATGAAGGAAAAGCCAAAGTACCTAAGGTGTTTATTACCTAGCTTTCCCCCATAACAGCAAGTGCATGAATTCATCTTGCACTGATGTGGTTGTGTTCTTTTCCTAGACAAAAAGGATACAATCATGACACGCATTTTGTTAATTATAAGCATATTTACTCAAATTACAGGAGCGTAACTCCCTTTCTTTTCCTTAACCTTCCCTCAAATCCATATTTGAACTGATTATGTGAATTATCAGTTACTAGAAAACAACCAATTACCTCTTTCAACACCTGTCCGATCGCCCGGCCCACCTGCTCCACTTCACAATCCCGTCCCCACCTGAGCTGTAACAATGGGAACACAGTCCTTCCTCTTTGAGGAAATAGCTTGAGGTTGGACCAAGGCATTTGAAAGAAATCATAATCTTAGCCTTTTACAAATCACACCCATTTATTTCATGAACCTCATGAAGTATATGAGGACATCATGCATGCTTTACGCCCTTTCGTGGGAAACCTCAGTTACATTACCTGCACAAACTTGGTGAGACGAGAATCCATCTGCATCAGTATTTCTTCCCATGCTTCACACATGCATGTTAGTGACAAATTTATATACTATTAACAAGAAAATATTAATATAGTAAAAAAAAACTTAACTCAATATCCTAACTATTAATAAATAATATGTGCTTCTGACTGTCAATTGTTTCGAAGAAATGCAGAATTTACTTTCAATCACTTTTAACTCAGTTAAGCCTGTGAAAGAGAAGACCATAGCTAACACTTGATAATCACTTAACTGTGAAACATTCTTAAGTTTTTATATGGTAAAACAGATATCCTCTAGCTTTTTATAAATATGTTTTATGTTCACAAACTGTCAAAATATGGCTTTAGTTAGCTATTCAATTTTCCAACAGGATCTTTAAAAAGATACCGATCTCCAGAAATCTTTGACTTTAATTAGTGACTGTGGTCAACTAGGGAAAAAAACACAAAAAACCACAGTTCTTTGTGGCTCCTCTATCCAGATGTAGTCACTTTCTCCAGTCCTTGAGTCTGGGCTGGCCTTGTGTCTTGCTGTGATCAACACAAAGCAGCAGAAGTGACACTGTGAGTCCAAGGCCTCAAAGGCTTTGGACACTTCCACTTCCACTCCTGACACCCCAGCTGCTGCCATCACTTCATGAACAAGCCTGAGCCAGCCTGCTGGGTGATGAGAACACAGAGCCTAGACAAAGCCATCACAGCTAAGGGACACTTAGATCAGCCAGCTGACTACCGAGGCACGACCAAGCCCAGACAGGATTACCTGAACCTGGGCCAGATCCACAGAACCTTCCAGCTTAGCTCGGCCCAAGATGCTAACCAACTAAGACACCAAGCTGCAGATTCACTAGCTAATTTGAGATGGATTTATTATACACAAAAGCTAACTGATAGGATAACTATTTTCCATAATACTTTCTTTGCAATAAAACTTTTAAAATTCCAAAATATTATTTTATTTATGAGAACATTTAATAAGATTTAAATTACGTTTTTTTCTTTTCTTTTGGAGAAATAGGGATGGGTGGAAATAGATTTTCAATTATATTTCTTTTTCTTGCTTTAATGGACATTAAAAATTTATCAGACTAGATACCTCCACCGCAGATAGTTAGCATCACAAAATAAAATGTCCAAGATTTTTGTTTATAGAACATTAGAAACTTATAGTAAGTATTCACATAAAATAAGTATAAATAAATACCTGTAACACATAAAATAAGTATAAATAAATACCTGTAAAAGAGCTGAGATGTGAGTAAACTTTCTGGCCATCCGAGTAACTTCGGGTAAGAAAGAATACAATAGATTGGTTTCAAGCTGTAAAATCATAATAATAAAGTGAGTCAGAATCAGATGCACTGACTTCTTTTAAAGGTAAATCAGTTCCCCTCTGGTACAAACTTCCAGTTGTAAAATAAGTAAGTCATGGGGACATAATGTACAGCATGGTGACTATAGTCAATAATGTTGTAATGCATACTTGAAAGTTACCAAGACAGTAAATCTTAAAAGTTCTCATCACAAGAAAAAAATTATATACGTGTATGTATATACATTTGTGTAACTTTGTATGGTGATCATTTCACAGTGTATATATAATTATCGAATCATTATATCGACCTGAAACTATGTTATATGTCAATTATACACCAATTAGAAAAATACATTTTAAAAACATTAAAAATAAATAAAGCAGTCCCTTCCAGCTAAAAAAAAAATTCTGTAACTTGGAAGAGTCAAAGTTTAATTACATATGTATCAGAAAGACTAGCAGAATTCTGCTCCCTTTGTGCATAACAGTTTGGAGACTGGCAGAACACAACCTTAGGATTTTCTAACCTGCCATGTTTAATTGTGCATAAATCACCCTCCCTAGGTTAGCAATCCCCTCTATCTAACTAGAATAAATGTCATAATATATTTTGCAACAGTATTATGAGGAATTTAAACGATGACCACAAATATATGTACTATTTTTAAAAGAATTATAGGCTATTGACAAATACAAAGTGAACATCTATTACAATGGTATGTTGCTTATATCTCAATAAAGCTGTTATTTAAAAAGCACATATTACAAACTTCAAAGAAATCATTTTGTTACAGCACCAAATGCAATCCTGGCAATCAGTTTCACAGAATCTTAGATGAAGAGCAAATATGAACCACCGTTCCAGTGAATCAGCAAGTCAGGCGTTCTCTGATGCTCCGAATACAATGAATGTTGGAAGGCATCAAACACATCTCATCCTGCATTTTTTTTTTTGTTCCACTTTTGTTTGAGAGTTTATGCATACCTAGACTAAGTGGCTGGGTTATGTGAGATGAAAATTTGGGTAAGATTTTCTGGAAGGCAAGGCCACAATCTAAATACCCTACAGCAGCCCAAACAGTTTCCACCATCTAGAATACAAACCGCACACAATGAAAAAGGTTACTCCCAACATTAGCCGATCATCTCATACCAGAAGAGGTATGCTGGTTAAGAGCACTGACTCTGGAGCCAGGCTGCCCAGCATAACTTCCAATTCTGTGACACTGAGGAAATCGTGCAGTTTCTCTGTGTGCCCATTTACTTATCCATAAAAGGGGATAATAACAGTATCTACCTATTTGGTTGCTGTGAGGCTTCAAATGAATTATACTATATCACTCAGTACTTGGCGCATATTAAAGATAAATATTAGCATTTATTATTATTAGGGTCAGAGCCCTAAGAAAATACTGGGTACAAAGATGAACTGGTAGAGCAACCAATTAATATGGTCATTAACAGACCATCAAAATACTGTTTTTATGAAAACTGTACTGGGCCATGGGAATAATAATTAAGGCAGTCATTATAATAAGATTTTATATGTAAGATTTAGAAGCTCCAAGTCAGTATTTTGCTTTGTTTTTTTTAATGACCATTAGAATGATTTGGATAACAAAACCTATAAAAACCTTTAAAAAATGAGTATTTATTCTCTGCTGCTATTGGGTTTCAATACTCACCTGAAAGTATGAAACTTCTGAAGCACCACCGGCAGAAACCTCTGTAACCACTGATAGTGATTTCAAATCACTTGATAAACACAAGGCAAGACAAGTACCAACAATCTGTAAGACAGTCAAATCCCCCAGTATATTTAGTATTATTGTTAGACTGCATCTGCTTACAATAAAGGACACAAAAATGCACAGAGATCTAAAATGCAGTGTAGCCAATGAAGGTATGCATCTGCCTAGTTGTAAAGACGGATGGGCGGACAGATGGACACACAACACTCGAGTCCCAAATCGAGTGTTGGAAAACCAGTATATTCCATGGGGCCTACATTATTTCCTACCTCTCTAGGGTAGAGTAAGATGAAAAAGCTACGGAGAAGACTGAAACTTAGCAACCACTGGAGACTCAACACGGAGAAGACAGCTTCAGATGACTTGTCACATTCTAATCACAAACTGTAGCTCTTACCCAGAAGGCCAGAACAGCATTAAACCATAATCAAGGGTACCCTGTAAGCTTTTTTGTTACAATAAAAAACTTGACTAATTCCACTAATAGCTCCTGATCTTCACAGACAAAACACTATTTTACCTTAGTAAGAAAATTATCCTCTTAACATTTAAGAAGAAATAACCCCAATAATTCAAATGGGGGGGAAAAAGTAGTGTTTTATTCTAATTCCATAAATCTGTCATTTTAAATGATATAGAAGATATTAAAGAAAAACTTACCCCTGTGACTCGAGCAATTTTGAACATTCCATATGCATAAAGTTCAATAAAACCAGAGCTTCCTCCAAGGACAAGAATATTAAGCCTAATTAAAAATAATGCAACAAGCTGAGGACAACAGTGAAGATGAAGTTCTTAAACCAAGATATAAATTGTTCCTGCTCTCATATAATCTGCACACTAAACTCCCCTGCGGGGGAAATGAAACATCAAACTCACTAATACTCAATATTCAATCACATCAGGCTTATTCCACTTTATTCAAAGGATAAAATTTTCTTTAGCCTCAAAAAAACCTCAGTTTACAGTAAAATAAGAAAACTATTTCAACAGCAGTTGAATTTATATACTCTCAATAACAAAATAATCTTTTTTTCCAGCCAATACAAAGCACGATCAGTTTTATCATGGCTCTGATGCTAAATATATTAAATGGGCTTAAACAACTGGAATATTTAAATTTTAAAAACTCCAGTACTTCAGTCCTCCTTTATTTCTTATTGAAATAAACAAAAGTACATTATAACATTAAATTTGACACACTCAAAGACCATACAAAAAAAACAAGGAAATAGATATTAATGTCTGTATATTGTTCAGAGGTTATTCACCAACAATAAAATACCATGAAATAAAGGAATTGTCCTTGAAACCCTGAAAACTGCCTCAAATATCAAACGTTAACTTTAACAATCTTGTTAAAGATATCAGCAAAATTTACCTGACGTCTCCCAAAAGCTTAATAATTTCATCAGAATTTTCTTCACTAAAATATAAAAATAAATTGGATTATTTTTCAACCGTATCTTTCAAATCATAAAAGATTATCTTACTTGAAAAGAAAAAAGGCGTATCTTACCTAAATATTTTTGAGGTGTTGCTATAACTAGAGAAAAATAGAGATTGGGGTAAAAACTACTCTTAACAGAAATGTATGTTTTATAACACATGAGAAAATTGTCAGTGTTAAAAGTAAAGAGAAATGTGCAAGATTAACACCAACGAAATTAGACTGATACTTACTTTTTTGGCAATGTAGGTAGTTTAGGTAAAAGAAGATTTGATTCATCTTCAGCATTATAAAAGGATGTTAGAACACTACAAAGGAAAAACACACAAGTATTATAAAAACAGCAAAGATTTTACTCCTCTCTCCATTAAAAAAAATACTGATTTTTTGAATGCCGTTTTAGACATTACACATTACCAAGTAAACAAATGCCACAAATACTCGTATTTATCATAGTAAAATTGTCTTAACAATCATAAACAAGAAATACAAAAATAGGAAATTCATCATTTACAAAGGGCTTTATTTCTGGAAATAAAAATCAGCCTACCCACTTTGCCTTTAGAAGAACAAATATTAATAAACAATTATCTCAGCATATAAAATATATTCATGTGTTTAGTACTAGATACTGACTGAGAATTTATGATTTTTTAACTCTCATCTAAGAACCATCACTAAACATATGAGTACCAGAGGAATTTTAAAGAACACTGCAATTACTTTATCATTTAATTACTGGTTCTATGGCTTACATACCTTTGGGGATATGACAGCCCAGCATGTATATAAGAAGACACTATGCCTTTTAAAATAGTCTTATTTATCCCTTTTTACCCCCCTCAATCCTACCTCCAACTAAGGTTGGAAATAAATGAGCGAGAAGGTGAAAAAGTGGTGACTTGGCAAGCGTTTTTTTCCCACTTTAACACAAACTAGGTGTCCCGAGAGACCCTGGAATCGCCATGTAACATTTCTAAACCATTCATAGAACGAACGTGTGTTAGAATTACGCTTAGTAGCTAACTGGACTGGGATAGAAATTCCATACGCTGGTATACTCTGCTCCTCTATCCTATAAAGTCACATGATTATTTGTAACCCTTGATTATTTGATGGTTGATTAATCACTGTTTTATCTATAGTGAATTTCAAACCCCAGGCTAGACACTTGTTATCTAAATCTTTACAGGCCCCTCTTGGGAAACTTTTCAATTACTATTCAGAATTTACAAATTCATGTGATATTAACTTAAAACTTAATTAGAAAGGAAAAGCTAATGGAAAGAAAATTATCACATTTCCCCAAAAAGGAAACTTTTATTTTCAGTATTACCTAAACCCACTGATCCTTTAGGCCTTCTTTACTGCAAACATAGTGTATTACTTGACTGCAGAGACTAAGGCAAAATTATTTTCATGAAACAAAGAAACTAATAGGACCATAGACACAGTAAGAATTTGTACAGCATACAAACAGAATGCTCAATTTAGCATTTTTCACACTCTAAGAATATTTACTAAGCCATACAAAAAAACAAAGCTTTAGACAAAATATATGATGGAAAGGAAAATAGAACTTCAATTTGCTAATCAGTAATTTTAAGTAATATTACTTGAAAGTATAAATCAGTGGTATAAACTACAAAAATTAACTAAAATGAAAAGAAAAAACATGGCCATTCAGGCATTAATTGCTCCATAAGAAAACATCTTTTTCAGAAGAGAAAAAAAATCTAATATAGCATTTAAAAATTTTATCTTGATAAACTTAAAACCAAAAGTTAAATGCAATATACACATACTCAACATAGGTACTCTTAAGTACTCATTTTAAAAAATGAAAATTTCATGTACGGCATCCTATTGACTACTGAAGTTTTTTGTTTGTTTTTTGTGGGTTTTTTTGTAAAATTACTCTACCTGCTTTCTACAGTCACTTCCATCCAATGCATACAAGAAACTGGAGCCTCCACAGAAAAGGAGTGCAAGCTTTCAGGTTTTTCTACATCACACAAAACAATCTTCTTGGTGTCAGCAAGAGCAAAGGCCAAAACTGAAACAAGAAGAAATAATCAGAATAATTTAGTGTAACATTCTAGAAAAATAAACGGGTATTACATTTCTTGTCCAGTTTTACTATTTTAAACACATTGTGATCATAGAAATTATTTAACCTAAAAATCCTTCCTTTAATAATACTTTAAAACCTAAAAGGTATCTTTGCAGGTAGTTACGCTGTTATCTAAGCTTATATTCAAATGCTCAAACTTTCATGAACGTTCTACTTAACACTTAATACATCAAAGCCTCTAGACTGGAACCCAGTTACCAAGCAGAAAATACAAAACAGGTCTCAAGAGATAAACAATAATATTGTATTACCAAGACACTGATCCCGTAAACACGCGTAAAAGGTAACAAGTATTCCATCTGCTTGCTTCTTGGAAAATTTTTTATTACCCTATTTCTAATGCTTAGTGGAAAAGAAGGCCATCAAATACTGATGAGTCTTCTTCCTTTCACTGTGACTGACTTACCTAGTACAGTTTCTCTACATAAGTCATTAACATCTTCCCAACATAACAAACTTAAGAATTTCTAAATAGGGGGCTGTGAGTTTCACTGTATACCAATACACACAACTTGGCTACATTGTGAGACAATCCAGCTTTCCTCCTCTTCAAAACAATTTAAAGTAATCTGGAAATAACCAATACTTAACAAAACTTTTTTTTTTACTGTCCAAAAGCACAACACATTTTTCCTGATAAAAATATCATCCACTTAACACACTGACTTTCATGATACATTTTAAGATTTGGGTGTTTTTGAATGAATACTGCAAGATCTCAAGATTTTACTTACAAAACTATTCTAATTTTACACGTTTTTTAAAATAAAAGATGAAACAAGAGCCGAGCAAAATGACTACAGATAGAAATAGTTATCTGTAAGTGATAAGCTTTCAGGGCATTTTTTACATACTTATTTATTTAGAAAAAAATTAAGCAATGAGGAGTGCATATCATTTTACAAAAACAATTCAGTTTTTTTCTTCAAGTACAAGTGATACAGATAAACTTTATGCTATGATTTACATATTTTACTGTAGTGACTCTATGTGTACAACAGTTCAAGTAACAACTGTCATTGTAAAAACACAGGAAGAAGCAAGTTTAGTCATCAGAGCCATAATGAGCTACAACATAATAAGCTACAAACTAAAGACCACCAGAAGGAGAAACATCACATAGAAATGACAGTCCTTCGGGTAAGGCAAGCATACGTGCAGAGAGAACATTTATGAGCCACATATTTAATGCTAAGATACATTTTTGGGAGAAAGGGCCATGATGGCACTGAACTGACTAGTGAGTGATAGGTGAAGTTTGGGCCAAACAGTGCAGGACAAGACAGTGAAAAACACAAAACCAAAGTATTCTGTATAGATCCATCAGATTTCATTTTAGAATTATCTGTACCAAGAACTCAGATTTTAGTTTAGAGATATCTTTACCCAGAAAGAGATGGTAGAATTAATCTGAGTTCTATGAAAATACTTGCAAATTCTAAAAAACAAAGTTCCCAAACTGGTACTTAGAATTCTAGTATACAATAAGAACAATAAATTCTCTCTGGAAATAAGCTTCCTTTACAGAATACATTTTGTAAAGAATAAAAATATATTTTTTATAATACTATCATTACGTTTGCCATCTGGTCTCCAAGCCAGACAGGTCACTTCCTTTCCTGTATTTTCATTTGGTGGAAAACTCCAAACTCGATGAAAACTTGCAAGTCGATGAAGTAAAACCTAAAACAAAACAGATATAATGGCAGAAAATAAAAATCCATTTCCAAAAATAAAATAAACCTAGATTCCCACTATAAAATTTTTAAAAATCACCTCAAGTATAACATTCAGCTATTGGAAGAAATTAGAAGACAACACTGTCTGAATCAACTTAAGGTATTTTCAAAATGCGTGAAACAGGTGTAATTCAACCCTGGTACCCTATACATTTTCCTATCTTTTATGTCAACAAGAAACTTGTCTTTTGGAAAAGAATAAGAATGTCCAAGATGATGACAAAAAAAGGGAGAACACAAATAGCACTAGAAAGGTAGCCATGATACAATCAAATAACAGTCAACTTGGAATCAGACAACTTGCATCTGATTTCAGCCGTGTCACTTATTGGCCATGGATGTTGGACAAGTCACTTAGCCATTCTATGTAAATTTCCATTTTCACACTAGTCAATTTCCACCTTGGAGGATCAAGATGGTGCCCAAAGTTCCCTGTGCTTCAAAAATAAGACTGTCCCTACTCCATCCTCTCTACAACCATTGAAAATAAGAAAAGGTAGAACTGCATGTGCTCCTGAAGACCCCGCCACACCTTCCTAGCACCCCACATTCACAGCTTTAACCACTCCCTGCCTTATCTCATAGCGTCCTTCACTGTCCCCTGGGAAGCCAGGACTCCCAAGGAATCGCTCATTCCCTAGAGTCAGTCAGTGCTCTTCTCTGAGCCCATCTCTGCCATTCCTTACTTCTGAAATCCTTCCTCTGCATCCTCTGGAGTTCATGGTTAGGTATCATCAAGATCCCCTATACCTTCATTCTCTTCTCTGAAATGTGCTTCTCACCCGAGGATACTCAGGGGGTGGCCATTTTGCACGCCATGTCCCCTGTACTACTGGGCTAGGAGATGAAGCAGGTTTCCTCCCTGATGCTTGATGTCATTTCTGGATGATTTTTCTTCTTTTCTCTAAAATCCTCTAACTTCAAATCTTATGCAATCAGACCGTACCACACACTATCTCCCTTAATTGCAGTCATCTAAAGACCTCTAGACCAGTTCCCTCATTCCTGCAAGATATGGACTCCTGCCTGGCTCACTCATGCTTTTCAACGCTACTCATCATCATTCTTAGTGATTTCAAGAGCTTTTCAGTTCTCAACTACCTCTGCTCCAATGATCACGTCTTCTGCCTCACTTCAGTCACTCCCAGGGTCCCACCCTTGCCCTTGTGTCATTACCAACAAGTATAAATGCTGCCCTAAGCTCAGTTTCAAACCTCCCACTTTCCATCACCACCTCTGTCTTTCCAGCTCATTCCTACTAATATCCAACTTCAATTCTTCAATTTCACCAAGACACACAATCCATTGATTTTACCTTCTATTCACTGTCCCTTACCCAACACGTGCTCTCACTTCCCCACTTAATCAGGTTAGAATAGAATGCAGGTTCATCATTACAACCAGTCCTCTCACATATAGTTCAACTTCTTAGTATCTCTCTTGCTTTGTCATACTTGCAAAACAACAACCCTGGTTAAACTCAACCATGCCTGCATCCACACAGCCAAAAGAACAGAAGAAACATATGAGTACAACCACAGTCACTACTTTCCCTTGAACTTACCAAGACCACTAACCTCACGTGGCTCTTAATAATGACCAGAAATCCTGTTCGGTTTCCATAGTCAACTTGCCTTGTTGGCTTTTGCGTCTCTCTCCTTTCTCCTCAAACTTCCAATATTTTCTTTTCTCTAGACAGCGCCCTTTCTTCTCACTGAGTCAGTGGAATCAGCAAGTGCCCACGATTATATCTACCCATCTAATCGCACTGATGCCCCCATTCTCTCCCTTCCCTCCTACTGATATGGTTGTGGTTATCCGCATTCCTCTCTAGAGCCATGTCAGAGCTCCAATGCACCTTGGCAGGGGAGAAAGATGAGATTTCATGGAGGGCCCTGAGAAAGTAGTACCCTGGCGTTGAGGTCATGGCAGCCAACACAGCAATGCGGCCCTGCAGGCTGCTAAGTTTCCCAGGCTGAGTTTTCCTTACCATCACAACACAACTCTCACCTGGCCAGGTAATTCAGGAAACCTGCCAAAAGGCCGAAGGAGGGAACACTCACCGGTGAAGGTTTCCTTACAAAATGGCTACCAGGTAACAACTCTCCGCAGAAAGTTTGGCACAACCTGTTGTACTTGACGCATAACATAATGTGAAGTAGAAATGCTAACTGACAACACTCATGCACATTGTCAGGAATCCAGGGAGGTATCACTCACTACCTTGTTTAATTTAAAGGTGTTTTTAATGGGTGGTGGCTGTCCCACCCATGGTGTAAGACTTGCACGGTATAATGTAGATGCTTAAACAGGCCCTCTGCTGCAGCTACATGCATGGACGTTTGCAGCCAGTTTGACAATAACTCATCTTGCTTCTGTTACTAAACTCCAAGCACACTTCCAGCAGGGTCTGTGGATCTACCAGTCCGTGTAGCTCACGCGTAACAACACATCACTGGCTTTCATAAAAAGGCCATTTAACAAATCATCGGCTAAAAGAGACGTGGCGATACTGTGTGTGATTGTGTTCAGCTGTGTGAAAACGTATTTTCGCCACAAAATACGGAAAATGGGCACAGAAATGATCTTTCCTGTATATGCTCCCTTATATACTTTCACTTGACGTTTATAGCCGACCTGGAAGGAAGGGTAGGGTAGACAGGTGGCCTGCCAAGTTCACAGAAGGAGAAACTGAGGCTGGGGCAGTGTGTCCGCGCTCGCTGTCGGTCCGGCTCGCTGTTCGTGGGGCTCCCAGCCGTTTCACTCACCTCGCCCGCGGTGTTGGCCAAAGCAATGAGATCCCGCTTGGGTGACCAGACCAGGAAAATGATCTCCTGTGGCAGCTGCTTCTCTCCCACCACCCGGAAGGACGGGAAACAGGTCGGAAAACGCAACATGGGGGCGACCCTGCAACGACACCCGAGTCGGAGGCCGGCAGAGGCTCCCCGCACACGCCCGCGTCCCAACGGGGCCTGGCGCCCGCGCCGCCCTCACCCCGAGCCCTCCCGAGAAGAGCCCCGACAGCGGAAGTACCTGCGAGCAGCCCTCGGGCGGCCTCTCCCTCCCGCTGCCCGCCGCCGCCGCCGCCGCCGCCAACGCCGCCGCGCGCTCCGGGCACTTCCGTCGCCCGGACTTCCTCGCGAGAGGAAGAAGGCGGCGCGGGTGTGGGAGTCGGCGCCGAGGGCGTGCGGTCGGGACCCGGATGCGGAGGCCAGGACGCGGGGGGTGGACCGCTGCCACGCGGAACGCGGGGCTGGAGGACCAAGCGCGGGTCGGCCCCGGATGCGGGGTTGGGAGGGCGGGGCGCCCGGGGGCGGGGGGCGCGGCGCTGAGGCAGCGCGTCAGCCTGCGGACGGGGCTTGTGTACACGTGTGTGCACGCCCGCAGGTCCTGTCTGTTTTCCCGGAAATTCCTCGCTATGGGTGAACGGACAGGCATAGGTTTAGGAGCGAGGCCGCAGAGACCAAGGGGAGACGAAAAGGAACTCAAACTTTAGGCACCGATCGGCTGGAGGCGCCTTTGACAGTCTCTTAATAGGTGTTCTCAGTCCCGGTTGCTCGGTAGAACCAGCTGGAGAGATTTTTAACTACCCCCCTGCCCAGACAGTATCCCAGACCCATTAATTCGGTACGGGACCCAGTCTTGATTAAATAAACTCTCAAGCTGGTTCCGGTTTGCAGCCAAGGTGGGAGGGCACTGCTCTAAAACCTCTGACATAGGCAATTGTCTTCATTCTTTATCCCATTTAAGCCTCAAAACTTATTGGTAGTAGTAGCCCCACCATAATAATTGAGGACTGTGGGCTCACCTAGGAGTTATCCAAGTTTGAGCATCTGCTGTGTGAAAGAATCTGAACTGCACAAATGCACGGGACACGGGCTCTGCCCTAAAAGGCTCACAGGTCAGCCTGACCGACAGGTAAACCAGAATCCATCTGATGCTTCCTTATACAGGACACATTTGAATGTGTCAACATACTGCTAAGTGCCCAGAAGTTATGACCGGGTTAAGAGAATGTGACACTATCATCCTTTGATTCTTGAACTTAAAATCTGCGATGGCCAATGGGCAGCTGGAAGGCAGGTTCAAAGGGGAAAGGTCAGGGCCTGAGCAAAGATATGGGATTCCCTGTGTACAGGGATGGAAGATGGAGTGGTGAGGGATGTGGCTAATCTAGGCCATATAAAGTCTGTTATTCTGAGAAGTCTATTTTGAAGTCATAAAATAGGTGAAACATATGAAATAAGCAAACTGAATTTGCTGGAAAGAAAAATTAATGTAGGTTGGTGTTGGAATCTCTCTGCCCTACTACAATTTCATTCATTAGGCAACAACAAAAAAACCGATTCAAAGTGGCACAAGTAATAACTAGAATGTATCAACTCATGTAAATTGCAAGTCCGCAATAGGACCAGCTTCAGGGAAGACTAGATCCAGCAACTTCCTATCTCCAAGTACCCAGCTCAGGGTATGTCATCATAAGGCTCGTTCCCCATGTGGTCCCTGGAAGTCTGCTAACAGCTCTGGAGTTACAAGCTTCCTCATTCACAGGGAGAACAAAACACCTCTTCACCAGTCACAAGATTAAAGTCCCGAGCCCCACTGTGATTAGAGTAACCCCTGTCACCTAGCGGACATCAATCACAGCTAAGGGGGATGGAATTATGCCCAATAAAGACTTCCCCAAGAGCTGAGAGGATGTCAATCATTCCTCCCCCAAATCTCATGGCAAGAATGATGCTGCTGAAGGAACCAATCAACTGTGCCATAAGACAATCAATCATAACTACTCAAAGGGTAGTTTTAAGTATGAAGTACATTTTGGAGATGTTCCATCCTGGCAGAGGGAGTCTAAATTGTATCAATTCATGGTGTTCTGTCTCTCACAACTACTTCAGTTGCTGTTCTGGGAAAGAACTTAAGAGACCAACTTGTGATTCCCACCTTGAGAAATGAGTTCTACTAAGAGCTACAGAACCAGTATTCATATGTACAGGAATTTCTCCTAAGGAAATAAGGAGAGATTTGGTTATAAGGATGTCCATCATAGGGTCTTTTACAACAGGGAAAAAATGCAAACAACTTAGATGTCCAACCATAGATTGATTTTTTTAAAAATACGGTACATCCATACTAAAGAATACTATTTTTGTAGCTATAAGTTGATATGCACGTTTATGAAGAGTATTACAAAACTATTCCATTTTTGTGGGAGAAATTTTAGTGTGTCTGTCTGTATAACTATCTATCCTTGGAGGAACATACACAGAAGTCGTCACAGTAATTATTTCTGGGTGGTAGGATTAGAATTGCTTTTCATTTTCTTTGATTTACCTCGCCCATGTATTAATTGTAGAGTTAAAAGGCAGGAACCTTTGTTTCCTTTGTTCTCTTTAAGCATGTAGAATGTTTAGGGGGCTATTCTAGTTTTCTCCCACTCCTCGCCTCCACATTTGCAGATGAAGAAACTGGCCCCTATGTTCAGGCTTAGCTTCTTAGAGATCACTGGTTGTTACACTTCTAGTCTGCAGGGGTATGAAGCAACTAAACAGTGTGAAAAGCTTGTGATGGTCCAGCTAATGGGATAAAACTCCCCTCTCAGAGCTCTGAGACCTGCTTGCTCACTTTTGGTGCTTTCCCCCTTCCCCACCCCGTGTCCTGCTGAGTTAACATTTATACTAAGTCACCTGAAATCAAATAGTAGAGATCTTATCTTCACTTTATTGATTGCAATGACCTTCTTAGCTGACCCTCAAGTAATTTAACCCACGTCCTAATGTCCCAATTAAAATCACATCAAGTAAGTGAAATTGGATTTTCCTTTGCATTTTGTGCAAGCTTTCCTTACCTCCACAGCCCTAAGCGTATTAGCTTCTTACTCATGTAGCACAGTTGGGGTTCTGAGGCATAAAGCGGTATATTAAATGGCATTTCTACTCACTCAATATGTATTTATGAGCAGCTACTACTTGAAGGAATGGGCTCGCCTGGCTACCTGCTGCGCAGGTGGGGAGGAATAAAGGGATGACATGTGCTACCGTCAGTTGTCTCTGATATCACCATGTACAAGGCACAGCTCCAAGAGCCAGTGAACACATACAATGATGTCCACAAGCCCCATCAATGAGCTTTTTATCTGACAAGGGAGACAAGTACAAAAAGTCAACCTAACCCATGATTTAAGTACCTTATAAGAAGTATAAATGAAAAGACAAAAACACACACACATTTTTATTTCACTGGCACAAGACGTACTATTTCACTAGAGACACCGAAAGGACATTATGAAGGAGGTGGCCTCAGACCAGGTCCTGTTGTAGACTGTGATTTTATGTTTAAAAATAAGTCAAACTACTCTCAGATGCCTATTATTTTTACAGATTACTTTGAAGGGGCCAGACATCAACTGAAGTGATTTTCTTAAAATAACCTTGAAAGCCGAAATATTATAAGTTTGAAGGGTTCCAGATAAGGCAGCTAGTCTTGCTCACACAGCACATCCCAACATTTAAACCCTCAGTGTTAGACTTGTCCTCCTATTGACTCTTAAATTCCTCCTAATACTGTTTAGGTTGTTTTCCTTATTCCAGTTCTTTTAAGAAAGAAAAAAATAGTCCTCTCCATATCTTAAGCATGCCTACTGTTACGGACTGAACTGTGTCCCCCAAAATCCCTATGTTGAAGCCCTCAGTACCTCAGAATGGGACTGTATTTGGAGATAAGGTGTTTAAAAAAGGAGAGGAAGGTAAAATGAGGCCATTAGGGTGGTCCTAAACCAATCAGGCTGGTGTTTCCTATACGAGGAAATTTCCTATACGAGGAAATTTGGACACAAAGAGACACCAGTGATGCACACGCATAGAAGAAAGACCATGTGAGGACACGGTGGGAAGGTGGCTTTCTACAAGCCAAGGAGAGAGGCCTAAGAATAACCAACACCTTGATCTTGGACTTCCGGCCTCCAGAACTGTGAGAAAATAAATTATTGTTGTTTAAGCTACACAGTCTGTGCTATTTTGTTATGGCAACCCTAGCAAACTAATACACCTACCATCTGAAAACCTATACAATACCATGTTTTCATCAGATTGTTAATGAGTACCTACAATGCATAAGACATAAAAGTAAATAAAATGGTTACTGACATTAAGAAACTGCAATCTTTTGGGGGATAGAAGCCTTAAATATAATCATATAAGGATAATACATGAAAAGTGCCTCAAATGTGGTGTGGAACGCCAAGGGGTTGAATCCTGGTACTGGTTGGCATCACGGAATTAAGCAAGACGTCCCAAGGCAATGGACTTGGGCCAGGGCCTGAAGGCTCCATAAGACTATAATAGATGGATGTATGGAGGGAAATATTCCAAACAGAAAGAAGAGAAGGTGATGAAAAGATGGGCACATTGGAGAAACAAACCAGTCTAAGTATCACACTAAATGTAGAAAAAGAACTGGAATGCAATCATTCAGGGCCTACAAAGTGATTGTATTTCATTAAATTTTACAAGCAAGAAGTAGAATGAAATTTAGCTATAATTGCTTAAGAAAAAGGTCTTTCTAAAAAGCTTACAAAGTCTTATCTGTCAAATTTCAGGGATTTTCTTCTGTTGCTGTTTTGAGTAGGTACCTTAATGTTCATATTTGCAAATTTCTAATTAGAACAAATGACCTCATCTTCCATCACGCTTTACCTCCCAGAGACATTTTTACATCCTATTTACTCTCTGAAAAAAGAAAGAAGACATTAAGTCCCTAAAATTAGTATTGCTTGAACACAAGAACAGAATCGATAGTTTTCTTATGTTTAATTTTCTAAGAAGGTAACAAAGTTTTAAGTACATAATTCCTGATTATAAGTAATACCTTATTTCTTCAATTCTAAGATGTACATTTATTTTTGCATTTTAATATTTCTGAAATAGAATACATCTAAATTTTAATATGCATAATTAATGAGATGGAGTTTTTCCCCCCTAAAAAGCTATGATTACATCAATAATGCATTTTTTACAATTGATGGTATCTTAAAACAAAGGAAATATGGTGATGATAAAAACTATTGGCCATCAGGACCCAATTCTGCAGTAGTCACGGTCCCTCAGGTGCCAGAATTTCAGGGGAGATATAGATTTTACCATGATATTGTGGATACCACGAAAGTCAGGCAATGTCCATATCCATGCCTGAATCAGAGAGGGGAGCCCTCACATGGATTCTACAAGGTTCATATCTCATGGTAATTAATCCTATCACCATAGCAACCCATGTAGTAAAGGGGGCAAGAGAAGAGTTCCAATGCTTACTAAGTCTAGGAACTTAGCCCATCATTTGACGTCGTCTGATGTACCACCACAGTGAGCAGGACCCCACTTGAGTACCCCACATCAGGCATCAAACAGTCCTAACTTAAATACCAGATGGAATTTAAATACTAGATAGAGTGCAGTTCTACCTTTACTCACAGGGCCCTAGCTAAGCCCAAGCAAAAATGCCTCCAAACAAGCTCTGAGGCAGGTGTTTGGGAACAAGAGAATACTCATTATGCAAATGCAAGCCCTTCAAAACTATCCAATCTTAAGGAGATAATGTCAGATTCTTAGCAGAGAAATGGGTGGGGGTGGGGGTGGGTGATGAACTGTTTGTCCTTGGATTTCAAACTACTCCCTTCAGTGAGATGTGAGAGGATTGCCATTATGGCTCCAGAGGCATCTTCACTTGCTAACATTTCTCACCCATAACAGAACTGAGAGCCAGGCACATGCGCACTTAATCACGAAAACAAACCTGAGGTGTAACTATTATTGTTCCCATTATGATAATGAAGAAACAGGGGCTTCTAAAAAGTGAATAACTTGGCAAAGGACATACTGTCAGGAAGCGTTAGAATAGGAATGAAGGGATTTAGGCACCAAACTATCCTGCCTTCTGCACCACTTTTATAGAGAAACTTATTGCCTAGGTTATAAAACAGGAGATGACAGAGCAAGTTCTGAATACCTCATTTATGCAACAAACATTTAGGTGATTCTATACCATCAAAGGACAGCTGCAAAAAGTACTTGAAAAATGAATATTTAATAATAATGTAACCATAATTTATGATTATATCTTTAGACTGCCTTTGTCAAAATTCTTTCCATCACCTTCAGAGTCTGTCTAAAAATAACTGTACATTGTACTTCTCTTTACAAGTGGAGTCTAAGCCATTGGAGAATGTTTTAATATTTAAAATATCTTTCTTAACATACTCTTATGTAATGTAAATAAAACCTCAGGTTTTCATTTTCTTCTGACTCTGCAGAAGAATGCTACATGCCCACTTTTCAGATAAAAGAGGCTAACATGACATGATTGGAAGAGATTTAAAGAGAGAAAAAACACACAGAGACAACTAGTAAACCAGCAAGGATGGAACAACTTACCAGGTCTCCAGAGACTCTGCTGAGGGGTCTATAAACCAGCAAGTACTACCTGTCTATTATCTAGTTCAGAAAGGTGCACACCTGTGAAAGTGACAGAATTTAAATCCAGTGTGGCACTTTCAGAAAATGGCATCAAAGGCTGGACTATAAATCTTTCTTATTCTCAAGTCACTGGACATTTAAGAGCAAAGATATTGATGAGCTCTTTCTCTCCTTTTCTTCTTCCTTGTAACAGATGTATGATTCATGGATTGTCCTTTAGTGGTCTCCATTTTCATCTTATTACTTTTTCTTTGCTTCTGCTTTCTGACAGCTCTGAAAAACAAGGTGCTAAATTATTTTGTAGAACGAGCACAGTGAATAATGTAATGAAGTTTAATTAACTAGCTATCCAAATAAAAAAACAAGAGAAAGAATTTACTGTATTATAAGCATAAATCCTCCAAATCCTAACCATAATAACAAGGAGATAGTCAGAGGTCTGACCAAGCAAAATGTTTGAAAGATGGTTACTACAGATTTAGAACAATCTATTTGGGACAAACACACAACAGAGGTAAGTAGACAGTCGAGCCAATGAGTTGGGAGGTTTTTTTTTATTATTATATATCTGTACTGCTCAACTCAGCACTTCAATCTCCAAATCCCTGAATTACATTTTTCAGAAAAAGGACAATATATTCTGGCAGTTAGCAGAGGTAGAAAAATGAAACAGCACCATAGAAAAAACTGGCAACACTGCGAGGCGCATCTCATAAGTCCTACAGCGAACTTTCCTTGCCTCAGTCCATCTAAAAGTCCTGACAAGCGCCATTCAGGATGTCCACATTTTGTGGTCTGTTTTCCTGAAGACTAGCTTCAAAATGAACAAGTTGGAACTTACCCTCTAAAAACACTAAACCACATCAGAAAATACCAGATCTGATGCTCTCTGAACTAAGTTACAGGCAATCTACAGCTGAGAGATTACTGGTCCTTTCGCTCCCTTTCTCCAAGCTAGCAGAATCGTGGCGTGTATCACATCACCACGGAATGGGCTGGGGCTGCCAGCACTGGCACTCGTGGAACCTTCCCACGGCTACACGGCAGTATCCGTTATAAGATTCATTCTCCTAAACCACGACAAGCCTCAGAGAAAAACTTGGTATTCTTGATCTTCCCCGAACCAAAACCGAGGAACGGCGCCTCATACACAGTATATCATCCCCCGTGGACCAAACTCAGGCCTCCCTTTTTCTTCATTCAGCATGTACGTTAAGTGTTGGGAATACAAAAATGCATGGGCATAATCTTTAACCTCAAGGAGCTGGGAGACTCAGACAAGGCAGATGTCACCCTTTCTTTTCCTTCCCTCCAATGTTCTTAGGGGAAGAAATGGAGGCGAGGCAATCCAATGAGGAGGTGGCAAAACAAACTTGATTCTAGAATCTGTGCTCTTAATTGCCTTGATACTATTTACCCTACTGTAAGTTATTCAGGTATGTAAAATGCGAAGTGTATAGTAATTACTAAATAAGTATTAGCTATTAATCGTAGATCCATATGACTATTATTCAGAATTTTGCTGAACAAGTTTAAATTTTTTCATATTTAGATTTTGCACTATGGACTGGGTTATCCTACCAGTTCATAAAACAAATAAAACTGTCATCTTTATACTGTTTTGTGCATGTTACATAAATCTCCTTTTCCTCCAGCCATTTTTTTTTAAAGTAGGATAATGTCCTGACAAGTGACGATTTAGCAAATTTAATGAACATAGCCTCTTGATGGCAAAGTGAATGAAGCTATGCATGCCTGGATACAAAATTTAAACAAATTTTCTTTGGCTTATCCACTCATAAGAACTAAACACAAACCAGATTTCACTAGAGGATACAGTGAACAAAAACAAAGAAAATACTCATTTTTAATATGAATAAATAAAACTTTCCAGACATAAAATTTTTCCACAGTGAAGAATTGATTGAATATAAAATCAACTGTTTTATTTTGCCTTAAAATTAAATTGACCTAGTATTTGTCCTCTAAATTGTAGGTATTTATGTAACTGATAAAATGAGCTTTAACCACAAGAGGGAGCCAGCATCATTCTAGTTCACAACCAATGGAAAATACTAAGGGAAAACCAATTAATACGAGACAGCCATAAAATACATATGATGAAACAATCTTTTATGCCATATATACTAACAGGCTATTAAAATTATTTTTTCTATTGTAAAGAAACAAACTTTGTATTGTCAATTTCATTATAAAAATTTTTGGAAGTAATACTGAAAGATAACTGTTAACAGGAGTTTAGCTGTTTATTCTGAGAGAACAAAGTACCATATCCTAAGGGATTTGCTCTGTGAATTAAACATGATAAATCTAGTACTAAAAGATACTAGATGATTTCCTTCGATGAAAACAACGTATTACTACCAAATAGTAGTCAGGCCTATTTGAGAACTAATGAAGAGCCCATAATAAATTACTATAATGCAAATTCAGTTTCCATGTATCATAAGATCACAGAATCAAAGGCTGAGCATGTTATTAACTCCTGTTTGCAACCAGATATACACTGTAAATAGTGCAACAATCCCAAATCAATAGTTTATCAGGTTGTATTCCATTCTCGAAAGGTTCTAAGGAAAAATACTTCATAAGATTCTTCAATATACCTCTTTAATTAATTTTTAAAATTCCACTTCGATCCCGTGGATTACTTAGTGGAAATAATTATTTAAAGTAAATTTGATAAAAAGTAATGGAAAAGGCAGTTTAAATGGAAGGCAGAACTCAAATGGCTGGAATTAAATAGAAAAAAACAATTTTCACTGACCAAAATAAATAAATAAGCAAATGGGAAAGAATTCTAATACAATCATAAATAGTTATCACAGACTCAGATACTTCTAATACTAATCAACTTTTTTTTTAAAATCACAAGTAATATGATAGTTCAAAATTTTTATCCTGATCCCAATTTTCATGTAATGTTAAACTTGGCTATCTGGTTTTCGTATCAATAAAACAAGAGGACTCAATACCCACCATCCCTTCTAGTTAAAAAAAAAAAAAAAAAGGATAATCATTCAAGTTAGCTCAGTTGAAATAACAATGGTTTTTCTAAATATGCTATTGTCATAGGTGTAATTTTGTTCTGAGTTATAACCAATATCAAATATTGGTGGGAGAGGGGAATTATCATAGAAAAAAATGGTAAAAATTAAAACTTTAAATATTAAATATGTCTCCTGAAGTCTGATATAATTTAAAGAAATAACTTCGTTTTCCAATGTTCCACTGTGGAATTACACATTGCAGTCCATCTGAAATGTCTTCTCCATCCTTACCTGCTATCATATGTCTACATCCCATCTGTCCTGACTTAAAAATCATGTCCTCCAATAAAACCTGAACTCTCACCCCACAAATTATAATTTCACATGAACCACAAACAATGCTAGTCACTTTCTACCTTGTTTTGTAAAATTTTAAGCTATTTGACTCATTTTCCTGTCCTCCCTTCCTCCATCTATGCAAACAATACATAACAGTGAAAGGAACAATTAATTTAGCACTTCTGAATCCTCTACCTAGCATAACTTTGTGGACTGCTCCGTACAAATCACACAAGGAAATTTTCTAGTAAATAAAAGAATTCAACTAACTTGTTAACTTTCTTAGATGTAGAGATGCGAGGGCAAGTACCACGTTTATGATCTAATTCACCACAAATGAAGCAGCCGTCTTTAGAGCCCTTACAAGAGTGGTCTGGAAGAGCACAGTGATTGCAAATGCTACAGTGGATCCAGGCTGTAAAATAAAAATTAAGTTTTGAAGAGGTTCATTTAACATAATTTTTCATTTGATTAACCTTTATGATAGGGAAGCATGAATGTTGTTTACTTCAAATACTGTGACTGGTTTGCATAGCTGGCTATAATTCGGCTAAAGACGCCAAAGTGAAGAGGTTGGAATCCCTCATAAAATAGCTAACTTCTTTCTGATACATGGCAACAAATTTAGCCCTTCTCCATTGAGTCATGATCTCACAGCAGCTGATACATTGGGGGCTGGCTAAGTGACACAAAGCCCTATTAAAATAAGCCAAATCAAATGCTACACTGAAACATGATAGTAGTCATGTCTCTCTGTGAAGGAGAGAATGTACATTTTGATACTTGCAAAAATTAAAAAGCAAGTAAATCAATCCAAGTCTCTATATTATTTTTTTTTAATATAAATACAGTTAAATAAAAAGCCCATTTAAATGTTTTCATAGGGTCTCAAACATTAAGTCTAAATACTTACAAGGCTTTACACACTTTTTGCAGAGAAAGCAATGGTTCCATTTCCTGCCATCCTACAAAAACAATATTTAAATTATGTTTAATTTGTCATTAAAATCAAGTTCCACAATTAAAAATTAAAATGTCTTATTAAAATCTGTATAAATTATTAATTCCTTATTTCTCACTTTCCTGGGCTTCAAAATTACATACTTTGATTTTAATTTATACATTTCTCCACTCAACTCAGTGCCTCCTTGATGGGTCCCAATTTCCTTGACTCTAAAACTGGGGGATTTATCTAAATGATCTTGGAAGTCCACTCCAAATCAAGCCACCCAATCTGCATAAAGAAGAGCTCACTGAAAATTTCAAGAGAATTAATGATTCATAATTTTTATGTGTCTAGCACAATCCTTAATAAAATTCATATTCGAGAACACTTTATGTAATTCAGAAAGATGGGGATTATACGTAGGTTACTATTTGAGTAATTTTAAAACTGGGAAGTAAAATGTGTCTAGTTTAATGAGTATATAAAGTCAACATTTACAGATCTCAACAAGTCAACAAATAGAATACCATAAGCCCATTAGACACGTCCCCATGAGCCTTCCCCAAGCCAGAATTCCACCTTCCCCACTGAGTAGCACCTGTTCTGGTTTCTGTGATGGCCACTTCCTTGCTATTATTTATTTGTACCACTATGTGTGTATTTCTAAGTTTTGTTTTCCTCACTTTGAACTCTAATAATTTTTAAAATGAAGAATACAGATAATTTCTAAATGAGTTGAAAATATATGTAATCAGATGTGTTATCACAATTAAAAACTAGTATAAAACAGTAGTAAAATTACAAAGTTATGAAAAATGGGATAAAATACACTCTTTCCTTTGAAGAATAATATGTGTTTATCGGCCAAACTAAATCTCACATGTTCTTTCTGACTGGATTTAGTTAAAATAACAGAGCAACTTAAGAGCGATCCCACCTTCCTAAACAATAAAGAGGAGGTATGTCCTGTGCAGTCCTTCTTCCTCTGTAAAAAGCGAGGAGTAACTGTACCTGTCTGCTAGGACTACTGTGAGCAGTAAAGTAGTCCATTTACTTTACGCCACTTAGGAAAGGGCCTGGCACACAAAAAGTACACAGGACATATTATTAATTATAATTTCCTTGGAAGAGCGATGATGTCCAATAGTTCAATGCTTTACTTGACACATCATAATTCTGCCCTTAACAAAATTCAATGCCTTATTTGAAACACTAATAATTTTAGCAATCATACAGTACTATACAAAAATGAATTGTTAGTGATGACGAAGCAAACTGTGTTACGTGCTGTTGCGTCATCTCTACTCCTGGCGACCCTGTGAATGACTGACATCCACAATGTCCTGTCCTCATCAGCTCTGCTCAGCTCCTGCAGACTCATGCCGAAGGCTTCTTGTATGGAGTCAGTCCATCTCTTATTTGGTCTGCCCGTTTTCCTGCTGCCTTCCATTTTCCCAGCATTATTGTCTTTTCCAAATAACCCTGCCTTCTCATGATGGCCCTAAAATAGGACAGCTTTAGTTTTGTCATTTTTGCTTCCAGTGATGTTTCAGGCTTAATTTGCTCTGGGACCCACTTGTTCATCTAAGTATTTTTAAAAGCCTATTGTACTGTATAATTAGAAATAAACTACTGTATTAAAGTATAATTAGAACATGATAATGTATTACTACAAATAATATTAACAAAATAACATTAAGTAAAAGTAATGAAACTCGTAAACTAAAACAAAATTAATGTATTTGAATAAAAATGCATTCTAAAGAAACCTATACCTTGGATGTGCAAAAATTACAGTGCTCACAGTGCTGATTCTCTAGAGAAACATATCGCTGACACAGAGGGCAAAATCTAAGGAGAAAAGAGACTTGGAGAAATTAGCTGCATATACTTGAGATTCACAGAGTAGATAAAAGTTTGCAAGAAACTCATTATAAAAATTGAGTGTAATCCAAATTCAATTCAATATAAAATTATGAACTAAAAAGTAACAGAACTATATGAGTCAGTATTAAAAGCATTTTAATGTTAGATATATGGAACTTTATTTTCAGTGACTTGTGTATTTCAAGTTCCTACTGTGATCTTACCTGTACCCTTCTTCAACAGGAAGGATTATTTTGTTGGGTGGAATATTGGTGAAAATACGCACAGGAGACTGTTTTCGACCCGTCTTTCCATGTTTATAAAGTGCATGATTATCATAATCTACCTAGAAAGTTTTGAAAAATTTAAAAAGAAAATTTACTCAAATGAGTCAATATTCGTTAAGATTCTTTAACCAATGAATGAACAAGTTGATGCCAAGACCAAAGTATTTAATAAGAAATTGTGAAAAGAGTTTACTTATTAATCAGCAGCCTCAGAAAGACTGTTGGCAGCAAAATTTCATTAAAAAACCAGTAAAATTTATTATGACAAATTCACATTGCCCAGTATTGAGAAGAACTCTATTAACCAATACAACAGATGTCACAAGAAAGGCTATTATGTAATTCAGGATTTAGCTTTTGGCATTAAAATTTCCACCGCTGAAGCTATGCGCCTGTGCAGTTTGGGCTTTTCCTTTTTTGTGTGTGAAATTCACGTCCGTTTTCAGCTCACCAAGTCTCAGCCTGGCCTCCGCATGGCCCTCCATACTCACTAAATTGACAGAGCACAGGTCTGGTGGCCAGACTGGGGTTCTGCCTGCAGTTCACTTGTCATGTGACCTTAAGCCAGACTGCTTAATTCTCATCTGGAAAAGGAGGTTACCTTCGAGTTGTTGTGAAGGTTAAATGAGATGATGTATGTAAAACACTGAGTTCAGGGTACCATATTTGTACATATGGTACAGACAGACAGAAAGATGGAGATGAAGAGAGAGATTCATAACTACAGGTCTTCTTCCCACAAGGACTACTTCAAACATTTCCCTCTCCTAAGATCTCTAACTCAACTTGCAGTTTCAGCAGACTATCTTCAAACTAAGACGCAGCTAACAAGCATGACTTCTATCAGCTTCGTGCTCCTATCTCCTCCTCCAACCTCTCTACCATCCACACACATTTTCAACTTGGTTTGAAACCTCCTACGAACCCACCTGGCCACTCAGCCCATCTTTCCTTAGGTCAGTAATTCTCAAAGTGTGGTGTCTGCACCAGCAGCAGCATCACCCGGGATCTTGGTAGAAAGGAAAATTCTCGGCCCACCTGGGACCGTAAAAAAACAGAAACTCTGCGACGGGAACCCAGCAATCCGTATTTTTAACAAGCCCTCCTGGCACACCGAAGGTTGAGAACCACTGCTTTAGACGGTCCACAAGAATACCACGGGATTTTTATGAGGTCAGTACAGGTAGATCACAACTTTTAAATAAGTTGTAATGAGTTGTTTAGATTCTAAACAAGAATACACTTAAGTTTTACCACAGAACTGGTGCAAGCTATAATATTTAACCAGCGAATCACAAAAATGTAAGGAACTGATGACAATGGAAGGAGGTCTTTCACAGGAGACTCCTAAGCTTTCTCTATGGCTCTGCCAATGCCTACTAGATTTACAGGGGAACAACTTTCGGAAGATTGACTAACAAGCTCCAGCAGTGGGGGAAAAATGAGTACAGGATGAGGAGACCCAGCTAAACACAGAGGAAAAAAAAGAAAGAGTGTGAAAAAATACCCTGGGGGAGGGGTCTGTTAACTTTCAGTATGGTGAGACCACAGTCTAGCGTAACTGTGTAAAGCTGGCACGGGCTCACAGCTGGCCTACACAGAAGTGTAATACTGTCACAAGGAAAGCATGAGGTTAGCTCACATTGGAAGCCCTGCATTCAGTCACAACATTTTAAGAGACATTAATAAAACCAGTTCATTTCCACTGAAAGTAATGGAAATGAATAGGATTTAGAGTTTAACACATTGGTGGTGTTTATTCAGAAAAGAGAAGACTGGGAGGATCTGATAGCTATTTTGTAACTGAAAGGGTGTCATGTGGAATAGAAATTAGACTATATCCTTTATTGCTTCAGAGAACAGAAGTAGGACCAATGGTTAGAAGTTAATAGGGAGCATATTTTATCTCAATATGAGAAAATTTTCTAACGATTAGAGCTATTAAATAAATTGAGTTGCCTTGTAAGGCTGTAGGACTTTGCTCAATGAAAGCATTCAAGTGAGGCTTAGATGACTACTTGTCATGAATTTAGTGGAGAGGATTATTACATGGGGAAGTTAGCCTACGTTACCTCTGTTTCTTTCCAACTTTAAAATTCTATGACTATACGTGATCTATCAGAGGCTAAGATACAAAAGTAGATTTTACTTCAAAATCACCTTAAAATAGTACCTTAAGTAGTTTTCTTTTAAAATGATTTAAATTCATCATTTTTTCCTATTGCACTCCTCTACGCACTCAATATACAGCACCTTATTAAATTCAACAAAGATATTTTGAACATTTATGAGTGTCATAAGAAAAAAAAAATTCTTCCCAAGAGACTCTTACGAAGATTTTTAAATGTTGGAAAAGAGTATCTTAGAAAGATTTCTAGCAAATGGAATATTCCATGCAATATAATAGATAGCAGATGGAAGAGAGGGGAAAAAAAGAAAAATTTCTTTATGGTTACCCAAGGAGTCAGAGAATGCATGTGTCAGGAAGGTGGTTGATTGCTTGATTTTGCATAACCTAATTGAGATTATTATTATTTTTAAATGCGGGTTTGTTGTGCTAATTAACTATAAACATATGGTATGTAAAATGCATGCTGCTAGAGTAAATTAATGTACCTCTAACATACATCCATATTTCATAGCTTCATCCACACAAATAAACCTCCTATGGAAGTGCTGTAAAGCAAACACAATTTTGCAAATTGCGTTATCACTAGTGGTAGAACTCATACACCATTTTCCCATCATTATCCCTGACATTTCACTCACAATGATGATGAGAGGCATTTTCAAATAGAAAATTTCTCCCATGGAACTGATTAATGTGATGAAGTACTGTATAGAAATGAGGGAAAGCACAAAATCTCTCCACTTCCTAACTTTTAATTTTATCTCTACGCAAATTTCTGCTGTAACGTGAGCCTGAAACTAGTTACACAGAAACCAAGATACTCAAGTCAACATTTATTCTGTACCTACTATGCTCCAGGCATCGTGCCAGGAAAAATGAAACGAAAGAGTGCTTGTCTTTTCATAACTTCCTAAGGATTGTGTTCTATTTAATTTCAGTATATTCAAAAGATTCCAAGTGAACTCTTTAGCTCTGTCAACCAACTTCTATCACAGCAAGGTCTTTTAGTCATATTCTCCGCATCCCATATAACCTCTTATTTAAAATTATTATATTTATATATTATATATTTATATCTATATAAAACTTTCCTTGTCACTCCAAACCCATTAAATATTTTACGTTTATTATACTGAGTTTTAAGAATGTCAGTTGCCATCTTTTAATTTACAATCACATCTCAGAAATTCCTGTCAAAATATCTTCATTTCTGACCATAGCCTCAAAAAACAGTTTTCTATATGGGATGACTTTTTAAACAATAGCTTAAAAAATAAAATAGCAAAGACCTCTACTTTGAACAATCCAGACAAACGTCCCAGATTAAGTAGAAACAAGAGATCACAGCACATTTAAGGTGGAAGGTATGTGAGATGATCTAGTTCAGATACGGTAAATACAAGACTTCGCTCCCTGACCCTGACCCGGTGGCAGACATCACTAATCAATCACACTACTCTCTGGTATTCCCAAATTCTCCAGAAAGTCACTACCAATTCATCAAGCTTAGAGCTAAAAGTGTAACTTATCTACCATTCCTTTTCTGGTTCAATCATTTTATTTTATTTTATAGGTAAGGAAACAGAGATCTGGAAAGATAAAGTGACTTCCCCCAAGATTAAATAGCCTCTGAACGGCAGTGCCAGAACTCAAACTTCTGACTCTAAAAGCAGAATTTCTTTTCATTATCACATTCTTCCTTTCTAGTCTACCCTTAACAAAACTCTTGGTTTTCTAGGTCTTTGATAACTATTTTATTCTGAACTCATCAAGTGCTTTATCACAGAAGAGTCTACATTATTTATATTTTATGAGGATTTACAGCATTTCTGCCTTCCTCTTACCTGAAAAGTATTTCAAAAAGAGGGTTAGTGATTTTGGTTTCTTTTCTGCATTGTGGTTTGGGGGCTCATCATCATCTTAGACAATGTCAGAAAGAAGGACTAATCAAGGTCTACAGGAAAAGTTCTGAGAAGGAGGAGAAGAGCCTTCAAATTTTTATTTGATGAAGGTGGCTAATATAAAAGAAAAAAATTACCACAAAATGAAGTTAAAGTAACAAAAGAATGCAAAAGGTTTGGAAATAATAATAATAATATCCAGATACATTTTTAAAAGTAGGAAAATCATCAAAGAGGAGACACTACAAATAAGGCTAATAAATATACCAGGAGACATGATGAAATCAGTTTTTCCAACTGAGTATGTCATGGATAATAGTGTTCTTATCTTTTTTCCCCCAAATCAACACAGGACTTTTATTGCATCTTCAAAATATCACAAATAAGCCTGAGGAATCACTTGACATCTTGGCGTTTCTGTAGCTGGACAACTTAGATCTAACTTATCAGCCTGCTGAACTGTTCCTTTTTCTGAAATATAGACAGCATCCAAAAGTTTTCTGATATCTTTGTTTTTAACCCTGTGGCTTGTTGAATCAAAGCAGCTGAATTTGATGCAAATTCAATCTCATTTCCTTCAAGAATTACTCATCTTTCTGGGCTTGAGATACTGAACAAGCAACACCTGACCTCATCTGAACCCTGCGAATGTATTTTCACCCAGGAGATTTTGGATTTCAACACGAGAACCATTCTCCTGATAACGACGCTGATGGGGAAATGAGCCCACAAAGACCTCAGCTTGTAATGGACGCCCAATGTAACACCCTTGATCGTGTTCTGTCCATGACGACAGAGAGTGCGAGCAGTAGCCAGTTCCTTTCTGTTTCCCCACCACTGGTCAACCCAGAGCCTCTTCTTTTTCTTTCCAAGGAGACTGAGTTCTGCACTGATGTGATTGAAGTCCCTCCGCAGGGCGCAATAACTGTGCTTTCCTTCAGAGTGATGTCCACATTTTCTGGAATGTCCACCATGTGATTGCTGAGAATGGGCTTCATCCTTGCTATAGATGCAGCACAGAGCAGCAGCGTTCTTATCTTTAGTAGGAGTCATGGAAAACAAGTATTTGTTTTGTTTTATAGATTTTGGTCAAATTTTTCTTTTCAAAGGTTGGCTTTCTCTCTATTGAAAAGACTGTTTGTCATCCTGTCCAATACATGACCTAATTAGAGCCTCTTTCACCAATACCCTGAATTGTATAATTATTTCCAATAAGCGTGGCCCTCGGAACTATTTCTCAAAATTAAAACTCCAGTATTTCCAAAAGTTCTTTCCTAGTGACACAGCTGTCTAAACAGATGATAATTGGTTATTCTACATAAACATCTCTCATCCACTTTATTCTGGATCTGCCTTTGCCTCTCACCAATTCAAACTCTTGTCCACAGTGAAAACTCATCTCTAAATGTAGATGGAACCGTTTTCTGAGGGACCTTGTATTTTGCAATTTTAATGTCTCAGATACTATACAAAAAAGGACCTGAAGAGAGTTATACCCTCACTTGGGACTCTCTGAGTGATGACAACATAGTGACGGTTCTGACAGTGCTGATTGCAATAACCTTGACTCTGCATTTGCTGTGTGTCAGGGCCTCGGCTAAGCCTTTTCAATGTCTTATCTCATATAATTCTTGAAACCTTTGAGGCAGATACGGTATTACTATGCTGATTTCACAGGCAAGATGAGCTTCAGAGAGTTTGATAAAATGTGCCTACCTAGTAAGTGGCAGAGCCAGGATTAAGAAAACTCAGTTCCTTTCCAAATCCAGAGTTCACGCTCTCGGCTCTCTTTCATTTCATTATTGATTCATCATGTAGGGTACCTACTATGTGCCAAGCATTGTGCTAGATAATTTATTCACAGTCAAAGGCAGCAAGCGCTCCTGGAAACCGGAACTATTAATAGTTTATTTAGGTAACATCTTTAGGGTATGTCAGCTATCTCTGCATTGCAAACGTCAATACAAGAAGCATCCATCAGATAAGGAACAGAAAAGTGGGTGCCCTAAAAAGGAAAGTAGAAGCTTTGAGAAGAATTATGATGTGGATTTTGCTTAAAGCAGAGCTCAAAAAGTCAAGGTTAAAATGGTTTGTGTCACACACTTTTGGAAGGGAACATATTAATATAGTTCAATAGTCCTAAAAATGTCCATTAAATTTGGTAATGTAATTTTTAAAATTCTATTTTAGTTTTAGAAATTTATTTTAAGGCAGGTATGTAAGATACGGAAAAAGTTATACGAATAAAAGATGTTTATGGCAGGGTTATTTATAGTACCTTAAAGGTGGAAGCAATCTGTAAGTCTAAAAAGAAGAGAATAAGAACATAGCCAGTTAATGAAATAATTAGGAAGATGAGAACCAAGTGCTAGCTTGGAACAATTAGTGAAGACAGTCACAGTTCGAGGGATGAAAAGCCATAATCAGAGGCTGCTCAATTGCTCAGGAAACTCAAATAGGAAAATATAATTACAAAAGAGGCAGCAGTGCGTACTTGGTGGCCACACAGGGTAATATGACAAAGGGCTTAGCTTCAGATCCAAAGAAAGAAATACAGGAAAGTGGACATAAAAACAGTATGAGTTGAGGGGCAGAATGGAGCTACCGTGACCTCCACTGTCTATTCTCACCTAAGGTAGGTTCCCAGGACTTTGGGCAGAGATGTGAGGGAGACCTAGTCAACTCCGCCCTAAATCACACTCAACAAACAGATCTCAGCATCTCTGCCTTTCTGATGCCCCTCGACCATGGGCACATCTCTCCTTAGAGCTACTGGCATCCTCTGAGTTGCACAATACAGAGTACATGGCATTCCACAGGCCAGAAAAAGTGATTTACTTCTCTAGGGCCTCTGAACAGAGAAAACCCATCTGCATGGTGAGCCTGGATACTGTGAAATCTTCTGGTGATGATAAAAGATGAGATTAGTTGGTCTAAAACCCAGCTGCACTTCAGAATCACCTGGGGAGCTTGGTAAAATATTTTTTCTTGGGGCTTTACTCGCTGATTTTGATTTAGTTGGTTTATTTTGGTACCTACAAATCTATATTTTTAATAAGCACCTTAGGGATTAGAGACATTTAGGTACCACTCTACTAAGCTACATATAGTATAATTTTAGTGTTTAATACAGCTTGTAGTATTTTCATTTACTAAAATCAATGGATAGTCTTATCAGAATATTTATTTAAGCTGGATATCCATTCCCCACCAAGCCAGAAGATAGAAGGTACTATACCTGATAATCCAGCATGCAGAAACTTGGAAAAAACTGACAAATTCGGGATTCAAAAAAATAGGGGAAAATCCAGAAAATGGGTAGTTCTTTGTTATCTAATGGATCACAAAAGAAGGGGGAAAGAAAATAAGAAATTGATATTAAAGAAAAAATAAAACAGCTATAACTGGAAAATTTCTGGTATCAAGAGAAGCTGCAATCGCTCAATACATTTAAATCATACAAAAGGAAAGAATGTTTACTGGCATGCCATTTACATCCTGACATTTCCCGAAGGAAATGAAAATGTTCTTTTATATCCAAACACAGCTACAAAAGTATGAAAAATAATCTTTACATGCATATCACTATAGTATATGTAAAGGAAAGGTATTACCAAAACAGTGGGAAATAAAATTTATTTTTATGAGAGGCAGGGAACGGAGCTATTATTATATTTACACAGCACCTAGTATAGGCTGAGCACAATGCTAGGTAATTTCTTCTCCTTCTAATAACCTCTAGAGTTAGAAATTAATAATCCCATTTTACAGAAAGGAAAAGTGAAACTGCAAGATTTAAGTCACTGGTTCAAGTTCATGGAGCTGATAAGTGGCAGAACCGGAATTCAAGCCCACAAAGCTCTTTATTGTTTCCCCAAGAACATATACTTTTATCCACTCTGATAAGCAGCTTAAGAACCAAAAATAAGTGGAATACTTGACACTATGAGTCATGTTTTAGATTTCCTTTGCATTCTGTCCCGGAGCACACCATTTATGTAACGCTATTAACGGAGACGCCCGAGCCCAATTCCTGACACTCTTACAATTTATCAACTTGCAAGCTGGAAACTAAAATAATTACTGTACGGACTAATAAGATAATTATATAAAATACTTTGAAGCTCTAAGCCACTTGAAATTGAATAATAACCCTCAGCCATTAACTCCCATCCAGGACTGGGTATCTGTGTGTCACTGATAACCATTGTTAGGCTGAATGTCTGACTGAATGTCTGACTTGCCCACCCAAATTTTGGGGCAGTTTTAGAGCTCTGGGCCAGAGGTTGGGTGCCCTCTTGGAGTTTGGGGCAAAACTTTAGGAACAGGGAATGGACGGCCCATGAGGGCAGAGATTATGTGTCTATTCACTATTCCCAACACCTAAACAGTACCTGGTACATAGTGACCATTTGGCAAATATTGGTTGAATAAATGACAATAATTCACTGCTATGCTTCATAATGTCCCTTTATGCCATATATATATATATATATATATATATATATATATATACACACACATACATATATATATGTACGTATATATACATACATATATATATATATATTTTTTACCTATAAGCCATTTTAAAAACACATGACTAGAACAATACAAAGTGCATCATGATGATAAAGTTTGCCACATTATCAAATAAGCCCATTTAAAAAAAAAAGACAAGAACCCAAGTCATGTATATTTCATCAGTGCTCTGATTCACGGAGATCTGTTAACATTTAACAGGAAGTAGATACATAAATACATGTTTATTTTGCAGTAAGCAATAAATTACATACCTTGGCTTTGACCTTCTTTCCACATAGCAATTAACTTCTTGAATGTAACAGCCAGAGGTTCAACCAAGCCACCGAAAGGAGGGTCTGTCACCATAATGACTCCTTCACCTTTATCTTCCTGTAGAAATGTTCTACATACTCCAAGGGCAGCCTGAAACAAATAACAAATTCATTTCTAAGTTAGGACTAGAGGGAGGCACTGTGTCCCACATGGGGGAGAACGCATTAGGCTCAGCCTCACCCTTCACACCGAAAATCCCACCCATCCTGCCACCCCAGAGCCCCTCACTGATGTCCTGAAGCCTCTCTCATTCAGCTGCTGTAAGATTTTATCTTTGGGTTGCTTGATAAGCAGGTCTTTAAAATTGCAAATTCAAATACCGTCACTATCAGAGGATTACACATTTCAAATGGTTAAATTAAAAAAACTAAATTTAGTAATGTAAAAGAGAGAAACTCATTACCCATGAAGACTATCTAAAACTGCTACATTCAGTTCGACAAACAGAAGCAGGGACTGGAGATACAAAGATGAATAGGACATACCGTTTTTTCCTCTCCAGTTTGTCCGTTGCCATGAGCTCAGTTTAATGAGTTACAAATGACCAGTTAAACATGCACGTGTTTTTGAGTACCAGGTAAATGACAGACATATTTGAACATGCAGGTCAGTAAAAAAATGAAAGCTCACAAATAACAAAGCTTATCCAGACCATGAAACCATGCTACTAACATATTTTCCCAACAACCTGGATGAAGTGTTTTTAGTAATTACAAAGTTAACATTATCCACTGTCTAGGAAATTTACCATTTTTTTTGCTTTGGGAGAAGTTAATAAGAGATACAGCTATTAATACTAATTCCAGTCAACTGACTTTGTAGTAGTTTTCAAGTATGTACTTACCTAGAAAAGTAAGTCAACGCTTATACAAAATGTCATAAGATTATAAAGTTTAATGGTATTTTAAACTTACATGTACTTTATAATAAAATATATACTGTTCTACTACTAAGTCAATGTAGAAGACCCAACTGATGAGAGGAAAAAGACACACATCTAATCCTCCTTTCCTAGGAGAGTCTTTATTAACTTCCTACTGGAAGTCCTATAACAAAGGATAGTGTGTTAAGAAGGTCAATCATTTTTCAAGTGCTGCCTGGTCCTTTCTTAACCTGCCTGCACAAACAGGACCCAAAGTACAGATGTTATTGAAAAACCTTCAAAGTTCTTAGAGTGAGAAGCAGAAGAAAAGAAAATAAACAAATAAACTATGCCTAAACTCTTAACCAAATTTAGAAAACATTAAAGAATATCTTTCCAGTTAAGAATCAATGGCGTCATGTCCCGTCAGGAGGTACCGAGGGTCCTAAAGCTGACCACCTATGGGAAACAAATGCTTGCTTAATGCCACCAGTGTTGACAGTAACTTACCTCTTTTCTGCATCTTAGTTATCACTAAAAAACTGCTTGACATTTTAAATAGCCACCCTCTATACATACTTCAACCCCCTTTACCATTAAGGCATATGACATTTTTGTTATCCGAAAAACTATTATTTGCTTATGAAAAAACCCTGGGCGGGAAACTCCTGCTTTTTAATCCAGACTATAAAGCAGTTACGTGCAGTGACAGAGGCTTATAACCTCAAAGCACCCTGTACACCTGCACAGGCGCCTAGGAGACACTGAAATACTTAGTGATTGATTAAGTAGATGGTCATCTCTACTGAAAACCTTGACTGGGGATGTAGGTAGAAAAAGGGCAGAGAGGAAAACCATTAAAAGAATACTTTTCTGTAGTTCAGTCTGGACAGTTGCAGTGCTGTTTAGAGGCTGTTTCTAAAATATAGAGAGGAAAGCCTGAGCTGGACGACTGTTTTCTGCTGGGAAAGATAAAGTGGAGCTCAGTCTTGGCAGCTTATTCAAACCATTAGTCTAGAAACTCCTAAGGTAGTTCTGTAAACTTTCAATAAAAGTTACACAGAATTTCCTAGAAAAAGGCTAATTGCATGTTACTTTCTTTTCTTAAAACACATGAAATTGCCAGCCAACTGTTAGGTATTTAAATTTTACACTTATTATTCAAAATAGAAAGCAAAATCATGGAATGATATTAAAAACAAACAGCTAACCCCTGAGCCTCTACTGCAGCATCAAGCAGTAACGTAAACTCGGTTACTCTGTCATCTGTAACCAGCTCTGACCACAACCCCTGAGCTCAAGGCCCCACAGTTTCAAGAGTCCATACTGGACACTTCTACGTCAACGTTCTACCAGCTCCACAAACTCGACATTTCCAAGCCTCACTTCTGAACTTCCCTACCCTCCGTTTTGAAGAAGGAAATACAGACCCAGGTCACATCACCAAGTCATTTTCACTTATCCCCCAGTACATTTATGACCAAGTCTTTTTGTTTCTATTGTACAATTTTTTTAAATTCAGGTGTACAACACAATGATTATACCAAGTCTTCTTGTTTCATCTGTGAAATGCCTACAGAATCCACTCCTTTCCTCTCTTTTTCCCACGGCTACTGTCCTAGTTGAGAAGTCCCTCATCAATTGTCAAGTGATTTTTCAATCCCTCTCTCCCCTTCACACTAATCTAATCAGTTCTCAAATCCTAGTGATTATCAACCACTAAGCCCTTTGGGAAACAGTGAAACACATCTAATTCTAATTGTTATTTATTTCAGTACCTGCTTTTCATGACCATCACAGCTGAAAAATATATATCCCAACGCTAAATTGATTCTGATGGAAGGAATACATCGCTGGCTGTACTTACTAAATCAGGAGACTTATTTTTCAATCCCAACCAACAACTGAGAATTTGTTTTCATTTCCTAAGTGCTTAGAGTTTTAGTCTTGCTTGGTTTTCATCCTATTATTAGCTAGTATTTTAAAGTACACTATACAATTAAGCATGGTTCACAATTTTTAAAAAAATTATATAGAAACATGTATGTACAGATATGCTTCAAATAGCCTTGATAATTTCAAAACCCTTTCAAATTCACAATCTGCTGTCAGGTATGATTGGTTGGTTACAGTTTTTACTCTGTAATAGGACTGACAAAGACCTCAAAGTAGTAGAAGTATCAGCTCTGCTCTGTTGTTTATTCACAGTGACACTATTAACATCACATTGAAAGAAGGTTCTGTTTTTTTTAAGCCACTATCCTTTTTTTTAAGACTATTCTTTTAGAGTAGGCTTGGGTTCACAGCAAAATTGAGAAGGAGGTACAGAGATATTCCATATCCCCCCTGCCCCCACACATGCATAGTGCCCCCCCCTTATCAACATTCCCGACCACTGGGGTACATTTGTTACAGCTGATGAACCTACATTGACACATCATTATCACCCAGATTTCAGAGTTTACATTAGGATTTACTCTTGACACTATTTTTTAAGGATTAGTTTAATAAAACCATAAATCCCCTTAATTGGGACATGAAATTTATCAGGGAGGCAGACACCAAACAACTGACCACAGAGTTATTTAATTACAGCATCGTAAACCTACAGAAGAGAACCTGACCTTGTCTGAGGCTCAGGGGAGACGGGAGGAAGTGACTTGGAACAGAACTCTCGGAAGGATGAGGTAAACTTCACAAGGCAGAGAGAGAGCAGACGGCTGAGGGGAGAACGTGGGTAAAAGCACGTGTTGTGGAAAGGCCAGTTCAAGATGCAAGTCATGTGCCCTGTTCCCGAACACAAACAGCAAAGCAGGAACAGGGAGAGGAGAGGCTGGAGAGTGGCAGGGGTCAGATCCCACGGAGCCACACGGGGCTTGGTAAGAAAGTAGGTCTTTATCCAAGAGCAGTGAAAAGTCATGAAAGAGGAATAACTCGATCGCTTCTAGATGCTCAATATACTCTCGGTGAATGAACAAAAATAAATATCAACAAATGGGGAACAGCCACAATTTGATCTTGAGGGACTTTAGAAAAATAACAAAGAAGGTACTCTTGCATTTGTTCTTCCACAATAAGAGAAGAGATAATGGTCATAATTCTTACCTTTCCATCAAAGAAGTGATGATTAAACATGTTATAATGGCAAAAGCTATCTTCCATATAAAACTGTGAATACCTGTAAAATAATTTATTAACTGAAGTCACTTGTCCAATCAGAGCTGTACAGTACATAAAGATAAACCAAAATTTAAAACTATGAAATCATATCTTTAATAAAATAAACTTCATCATTCTTTAAGTTTTCTGAAATAAAGAATATTTTCCCCAAATCTCAGAGTCAGTAACAGTGGATGATGAATAATGAACTTAAATTATGTTCCCAAGTTTAATAAATCAGTGGCAAAATTACATATATAAAATACACACGTTCTTACGGACTAGGAGGATATATATAAACAAACAATCAGGTTACTGACACGTTACTATGCAGAGCAAGGTTGAGATGGCTTGGCAATTAAAATACATCTCGCATAGTTAATAATTTTAAGCAAAATACTGAATGAACACTTTTGCTCGATAGCTGTTAATTACTATATTTTCTTCTGTGGTTAACCAAAAAAATTATTTGACACAAAGTTTTTCTTGTCTATGTCAGATTAGCTTTATAAAATATGCTTCTCGATATATTAAAAAGAGAAGTATGTGCATTTCACATTTACTGAATTAGTGCCAGAAAAGAAGGGAAATTTATATACTGATTGAATCATTTTATTCTTCTAACATACTACTCTATTTAAAACACTTTTTAAAATTTGTTTACATTTATTTTTCAATTACAGTTGACATACAATATTATATTAGTTTCAGGGGTAGTAACATACTACTTTAAAACACCATCAGTAATGAATGACAGTAAAAGCTTCGGGTATTAATGTTTTATAAATTTTTGCTAATTTACTAGGTAAAATTCATACTTCAAGTATGTTATGGTCCAAATTTGCATTTATTTGATTTCTTACGAGACTGAGGGTTCGTTATTCCTCAAATGTATTTGTACTGTCCGTCTCTATGCATTCTCTATTTATGTATATGGGTCTTAATGCCTTTCTTGCTGATTTTTGAGTTTTTCATATATTACAGAAACCTCTTTTTTATCTCAAGAGGATTTTGAACTTTGACAATTTTGTTATAAACAATTCACACATGAATCACATCATCCTTCTATGGCATTCATACCCTTGTGGAAAGACTGAAAAAAATCAAGGACACATCCTTACTTCTACGACTTCTTTAAGCAGATCATGATCGCAGCACTTCTTTGTGCCTACCTCTCAGTTATCCGTTACTGTCTATATAACTGTCTGTGTCTATATAATCACCATCCATGGTGGGTACTATAACGGACAACCGTGGTTTATTCTCTTCCTATTACACTGTGGTTCAAAGTGCAGGCTCTATAGTCAAATGCTCTGGTTTCCAACTCTGAGTCTTTCACTTATTAGCTGTGAAACCCTACTAAGTTATTTAACCGACCTGAGCCCCAGTTTCTTCATCTACAAAATGAGAAACATAGTAGTTTCTACATCATAGCTCTTAGTAAGAATAAATAGATAATGAATGTAAAGTGCTTAATGTGATACCAGCTACACAGCATATACTGAAATGTTTGGTATCATTATTTTAATAAATACCAGCTACCAAGATTTATGTCTTACTGTCCCTAATATTAGGGAATTATGTTTATGTCCAACCAAAATTTCCCCTCCTATAATCTAAACCCATTTCTTCTTGTTCTGTAGAGATAGAGGATAGCTGTTCACCATTCTCACTATAATACCCCTTAATATTATTTAAGGCACTGTTAGTACATCTGCTGATTTCATAAAACATAAATTTGCACTGAGGAAAAAAAGAAAAGGTTTGGATAACTGAAAACTATTTAAACAATATACTGTAACTTAATGAACATTCCAAAAATTGTGGGATAATGAACATTCCAAAAACTGTGGGACAATGTCAATTGCCATTAATAAATGAATGTTTTCCTATTTAACTAAATTCTAAATAGCTGATTATATATATCTAGATAGATATGTATCTATGTGTGTATATATATATATATATATATCAGTTATTTAATTTACATATACCTATATCAATACTAGTATAGCTGTGAGTCAGCTATCATTTAAGGTTTTCTTCTCTCTTGCATTGCTTTGTGTAAGCAAAAAAAAAAAAATTCTCTTTTTAAATCTATTTCTACCGTCTCTCCACTTTTTTTTTGCTTCACAATGACAAGTCATTTTTAAATATTAAAAAAGAAAATTTTATTTACATAACATTCAACACAGCACAGTTGTCCAAAACTCTCTGAGCAGTAGTGGGCAGAGCTGGGGAGAGAAAAAAGCCTAGATTTCAGCTCTAGGTTTCCGTGAAATACAAACAAGGGAGCATAATTATTCATATTTTAAATTATGAAAAATCACTCAACATTACCCTTAAAATGAAACTAGCCACAAAGAATTATTCTCTCCATTGAATAAGGCAAACAAAACCAATCAGAAATGCATGCACTTGAAAACTGCTCAAAAGGACATTCATTTAATTTGGCCATTCATTCTCTTTAAATGAGTCAGTTACCAACTGTGAAACATGCTCTACACACAGGAAATGTATTCAAGAGCTGAATAAAATCAGTTCCTGAAGTGAACCCAAGAAATTCATTTTTTTGATATTACTTTATTTGGATGAAGTTTGCCAAATAGAGTTTCACATCTTTCATGCTAAAATTAGAGCATATATAAATCCATCTTAGCAAATGTTAACTTCGTATCTTAGACCACCCAAAAAAGAATTATTTATAGCACATATACATAGAACACTGGAGTTGAGGCAGTTCTCTTCAGCCTTGGACAGGCCTTTTGCAGGGCAACAACGAACCAAAGTCAAAGTGCCAGAAGTAACCACACAGGAATTTTTTCCTGATTTCATTGTGGTCCTTGTAAGAAATGTAAACCAACTACACTCCATCATACTCTAAATACAGGCAACAAACTGAGTTCACTCATATGTTTCAATAAACCAGCTCTCTCTTAACACCCAGTGTTGGCCTTTTGTAGAACTGACTCAGTAACGGTAAGATATCAAAGAAACTAAGTAAGCTAGGATATCTTTAGTACCACACCTGCGGCAACACACACACACACACACACACACACACACACACACACACACACAGGTTTATAGACGTGAAAAGAAAAAAGGATCAGTGTATTCCATTAGCTATAAAATAACTTTATCCACATCTCCTACTCCCTACTCTGACCAAGAGATTTCAGCTACAGGCTCAAGAAAGGTAAAAACTACAAGGTACGGCATTTAAGGCAAAAGAGTTAAGGGTCCATTTAAATCTTTCAAATTAAATCAGGTAAGATGAAAGAGTTCTGCAGAATGGTTGCAAAATGATGTGAATGAACTTAACACTACTGAACTGTACACTTAAAATGGTTAACATGGTAAATTTTATGCTATGTGCATTTTATCACAACTTTTAAAAAAGTAAATCGGGGCAAGAATAATACAAAATGAAATTAAGAAAACAATTTAATTTACAATGGCAACAAAAAGGATAAAATATTTAGGAATAAATTTGACAAATGAAGTACAAGTCTTGTGCGCTGAAAACTACAAAATATCATTTAAAGAAATTGATCTACAAATTTAATGCAATCTCTGTGCAAAATTTCCAGCTGTCTTTTTTGTAGAAATTGACAAGTTGATCCTAAAATTCATATGAAAATGCATGGAACCCACAATAGCCAAAACAATCTTAAAAAAGAATAAAGTTAGAAAACTCACACTTTCCAATTTCAAAACATACTACAAAGAAACAATAACCAAGATTGTATGGAACTAACATAAGGATAGACATAGATCAATGCAATAGAATTTAGCGTGCAAAAATAAACTCATGCATTTTTGGTCATTTGGTTTTCAGTAAGATATCAAGACAATTCAATGGTAAAAGAATAATCATTTCAACAAATGGTACCAAGGCAACTGGATATCAACATACAAAAGAATGAAGCTGAAACCCTACCTCACGCCATATATAAAAAACTAACTCAAAATAAGTAATCTAAATATAAGACCTAAAATGAAAAACTCTTAGAAGAAAACAGGTGTAAATATTCATTACCTTGGATAAGACAATAGTTTCTTAGATATGATATCTTAAACACAAGCACCCAAATTAAAAAGAGAATAATTTGGATTCCATCAAAAGTGAAAAGACAACCCACAGAACGGGAGAAAGTATTTGCAAATCATGTATCTGATAAGAGCCTAGTATACAGAATACATAAAGTACTCTTTAAACGCAACAATAAAAAGACAAATAACTAATTAAAAAATGGGCAAAGGACTGAATAGACATGTCTTTAAGAAGATAAACAAATAGCCCATAAGCACACGAAAAGATGCTCCACATCATTAGCTACCAATAAAATGCAGTCACCTTGGAAAACAGTTTGGCAATTCCTCAAGAAGTTAAATACACAGTTATCGTATGACCAAAAAATTCGACTCCTAGGTAGACTCGACTCAGTTATGGCCTCAATTGTGTCTCCCAAAATCCATATGTTGAAGCCCTAAGGTAATGGTATTTGGAGACAGGGTCTTTAAAGAAGTGATTAAGTTAAAATGAGGTCATTAGCGTGGGCCCTAATGAATGTGACTAGGGTCCTTATAAGAACAAGAAATTTGCACACACAAAGAGATACCAGGATAGGCACACACAGAGGAAATACCATATGTGGACACAGTGAGAAGGCAGATACCTGCGAGCTAAGTAAAGAAGCCTCAGAAACCACATCTACTGACCCCTTGATCTTGGACTTCTAGCATCCGAAACTAAGAAAATAACTTTCTGCTGTTTCAGCTACCCCATCGACAGTATTTTGTTATAGCAGCCCAGCAATCTAATACAATACCCAAGAGATATGAAAACATGTTCACACAAAAACCTGGACATGAATGTTCATAGCAGCATTATTCATAATAGCCAAAAAATGGAAGCAACCCAAATATCCATCAACTGTACATCCACATAACAGAATATTTGGTATATCCACATAATAGAATATTATTCAGCCATAAAGAGGAATGAAGTACTGACATGTACGGATGAAGCCAGACACTAAAGGCTACATATTATATGATTCCACTTATGTAAAATATCCAGCGTAGGCAGATCCATAGAGACAGAAAGTAGATTAGTGGTGGCCAAGGGTTAGGGGCGGAGGAAATGAAGAGAGACTCTTCTTGGGAGAGTGTTTCTTTCAACGGTGATGGAAATGTTCTGGAATTAGATAGTGGAGATGGTTGCACAACCTTATGAGTAATACTAAAAACCACTATTTTATGTATGTGAAATGTATCTCAGTTTAAAAAAAAGAAATATTCCTGAAATACAGCAAGTGGAAAAAAAAGACTATTATGTTATGATTCTACTTTTTAAAATTTGTATATGCATAAAAAAGTTCTAAAAAGCCAAAGTCCAGAATGTTCTGGGCAACAGAATTAAAGATCATGTTTCCTTAAAAAGGAAAAAAAGTAAACCAGGGATCCTTGGAATTTGAACAAGTTCTTTGAGATGAAACACTATGATTTTTTCCTTTGTGTATAAACTAGTCTACCACATTTAGCATGGGAGAAGCTTGTCTTTAATGAAATCACAGTCATTATATGATTTATAATGTAACTTCAAAGAACTAGGTTATCGGAAAGACAGCACGGTACCATTTTCACTGAAGTAAAGTGCTAACAGTAGGAATTTTAGTGCTTCTGATAACTGATATACTATATTGGCTTAAATAATTCGGTTGTGGACACATGACTTGTTTGTTTCTCCAGCACCCATATTTCCCCTCCTTCAGTTAAATACCTATTTCTGATGGAGAACCCACTTCTGCAGTTGGCCAGGGGCTGGCCACAACACACTGTCTGCCAGGCCACAGTGATGGTTCTGGAATGGTCACTTGATTTCAGCCAAGCGAAGTGGAGTACTTCCTGGAGTTCTGCTGGGAGCTCTCAGGAAAGACTGCCTCTTTCTACTGGGCAGTTAAGTTGAGGCTTTGTAAGCTAAAGGTGCTGCCCGCCAAAGTCCCTGGCAGTATGAAAGAAGCTGTGTGTAGAATAAAGCCAACACACACACGAAGACAGATGAGAGGCAGAGAGAGAAAGACGGAGCCCTCACCACACTGTGTGAGGCCCAGGATCTTGACTGGACTAAAGCTTGCTGTGTCCTACACTCCAGTAATGTGACCCAACACACGTTCTTTGACATAAACAAATCTTCAAGACTCTAACGAAAGAAATATTCCTGGCTCATATGAACGCCTTATTCTAATTACTATATGAATAACATGAAAACCAGTTATTAACTCATTTGAAATCCACTGTTGAACAAGGCAGGGGGATAGATGCAGAAAGGGAAAGACAGAAGGGAGCTGAGGGAAATGGGCTATATAAGAAAGGCTCATATACACTTTCAAAAGCAGTTATTTCCAGAGGATAACTTAATTTCTGGAGACAGCTTGACTGGGTTTGAATCCTAACTTGGCCACTTATAAACTGTGACTTTGGTCAAGTTATTTAACCTCTTGTAACTCAGTTTTTTCATCCAGCCAATGAGAATGATAATAGCATGTTTCTTAATAGGGCTATTGTGAGGACTGAATGAGTTAAAACAGGGCTTAACTTATGAAAAGTACTCAATAAATACCAGTTATTATTAATATTGTTATAATAAGAACCCAAAAGTTAAACTTCTACCTTTAAAATAATACATTTTTAATAATTTAACAATAATAATTTAGGGGGAAAAATGGTAGTTAAAAAAAGAAATTAATATACCTATACAGTGGACTATTATAACAGCCATGAAAGGAATGAAATACGGTCACATGGAGGAATCCTGGAAACCTTATGCTAAGTGACGAAGACAGACACAAAGGTCACATCATATGCTCCCGTTTATATAAAACAACTAGAACAGTCAAATCCATAAAGACAGAAAACAGATCAGTGGTTGTCAGAGGAAGTGACGAAGGAGCTGCTTTTCAGTATTCTGGAATTAAACAGTGGTGACGGTTACAAAACATAGTGACTGCACCAAAAATTGCTGAAATATACACTTAAAATGGTAAATTTTAAGTGCATATCTCAATTTAGAAAAAGAAACTGCATTGATTTTTAAGAAGAACTCTGTACTGTCCTTGTGGAATTCCCTTTTGCTGAGGATCCCTTGCCAAGCAGGTAATAATAATAAACTGAGCTAGTCCCATCGACAGGGCTGAGTGTTTCAGAAAGCGTGGCATATTTTAGAGGAATGCAGCTGCTTATTTTAGACAACCTAAAGATGACTTGGAAATCTAAAGAAAAATGAATTATTTTCACAGCTACACTTTTTATTGTGACTTTTTACACTTAAAAAATCTGCCTGCCTTGTTTTTAGTGAGAAAAAGCATATGTAGTTTCAGATTGTCTCCAACAAATATTGGAATATTGGCCAAATAGACTCTAGCAGATTAAAGAAAAAGAAACACAAAGCCTGATTCCTTCAATGCATAGAACAACTAAAAGATGCTAAGAACAGTGTCTTATAGACTCACCGTGAACTCCTGGGATTCAAGGAACTACAGAAACTAGGAAGAGTACTTCAAATTTACAGAACCACAGAGACTGTGGATGGACGTATTTATCATCTAGGATTATAATAAAAAGTCTGTATCTTCTAAATTACCACCAGGGGAGAGAGTCAAGGTATGGTCCTCTTTCTGTCTTATCCCCCTTTGTCCGAACATATCAGACGCCATCTAATTTTGAAGCTCTCCCACAAAGTTTATCTGTTTGCTAATCCTCTGCCTAGGGACCTGTCTATTTCCCTAGTTAGCACTCCCTTCACTTCAGGCTTTGTCCAGTGAAAGAGAATATGCACATCATCTGGTAAAAATATTAAAATAAATATCTTATCACACTTAAAACATTTTGATGGAAGTTCAGAATTCTCTTTGAAAATAAGTATATGAGAAAAAATTTCATTCAATAGGAATTTATCTCTAAATTACAAACTAAAGACAACTAGACACATTCATAGGGAAAATTTAGAAAGTACACTCGTAAAAAAGAGAAATCTGCTGCCTCTGTTTGAAATATGTAAGATTACATGTGGAGTTTCTATGACTAAAAAAAATGCCTTGTAACAAATTACTACTTCTAAATGTTAATTATAACAGATAATAAAAAATTAAAAAGAGGAAAACATTAAAAAGAAACAGGAGACAATGAAGGAGAATAAATACACTTTGTAAACCTACCGAAAATCAATATCCAATAAAAGGCTTTTCATGTTAGGCTTCTTGTCACCTGATGCTTTCAACCTGATCAGCTCATGTAACCTAAAGTAATTAGTGAAAGCAAATTTCATAAGAAATTACAAATGCCATAGATAATAAGCAAATAAACAAAAAAACCCCATCAATGTTCTCCTGATATTTCTAATATTTCAATGCAACAGTGAAGAGACTTTGGCAGGTATAACCAGTTCCAGTTTTGCAAACATTTTTTAAAAGGCAGAACTTAACTGAAACAGAGACATATAAACTTATAAATAATTTAAGAATCAAATCAGAATGAATCCCTATCATATATCTGACCTCTATAAAGATTTCTCTCAACTGAATACATAGCGGGTACCAAAAATATGTATACACATTTTAAGAAAGGAAAACACTGTATTATTGTAATACTCAATATATGCCGATAACGAAAGATGAATACAAGTTATGTGTATCCATTTTTTTGGCCCCTCCGGTTGATTGCAAACTCCTTCAGAGGGACCATGCTTTATCTTTTCTTGTATACACAAAGCTTAATGCTATATCCTGGAACTTGATAATTTTTTCTTACAGTTTATCCAGTGGTGCAAGGAGACGTTCTGAAAACAATCACATAACATACCTTGGTGTTCCAACACACAGTACTCTTCTGAACCCAAGGGTAGAAAGTAGGTCTACCAAGAACTGACAGCTCCTATCAGCAAACAAATACTGGGCATGTGTCTTCTTGTTTTCCAACGGATAAAGGAGCTGACTGGGCCTTTTTAACTGGGCGATAGAAATATCACCCACTGCCTGGTGCTCACGATGCTTCTCCCAGTCATCTGGCAACAGCAACTGCTGACATTTTTGACAAAACTTCCTCTGAGACAACGGCAGCTCAATGAACTTCACATACCTTCAAGATACAACAAAAAACAGAATAAGATATTTTAAGTTTGTTGTCTTAAGGATAATTTATTTTTGCGATTTTTAGTATGCAAAAAGTATTACTGTTTCCTAAAGAGAACTGCATAAAGAAGCAAAGGTAAGAAAAATCTGTGCAGTGTTGGCTAGAATTTATGTCTGGCTGCATGTCTCTAAAGTGGAAGAGAATCAGCAATTTCATAAGAATTGAGATGCTCCAATTCAGTCACCGAATGAAGATCAATATCCATTTAAAATGTGAATATAATATATTACTCAAACAACTTAGTAGTAATGGAGACTACTATCACGTTTAAATTTATTGACAAATCCATGCGCTCTAACTTTCAAGTGTTAAACAGTCTGGCTCAGTATGACAGTCATTTTAAAATGAGAATTTAAGATCATTCTTCAAGTTCTACGGCATACTTAGCAAGAAAAATTACCTCCTAAAAGAAAAAACATTCCTACAAAGTTCCTCTATTCTTAGCAGTACTGTCAGGGACAGTTCTGAGAACCTCATCCCCAAAACAACAAGATGATATTCAAAGCCTGAAAAAAAAACAATATTGCATATCCCATTTGATCTCTTTCAAGTCATCCTTACATCTGATTGCAAAGTCACCACCTTGGGTTTTTTCCTTCTGTTTTCATTTTATTAGAGATGATTAAAGAGAGAAAATAATCACGGTTAGTATGTTTTAAACACTGCTGATTTTGTACATGCTATACCAGCTATGAAATCAAAGTAAGATTACCGAGGCTCATAAATCTCTAAATCTAAGCATGTCAAATTGTACACTAATGGATTCTTATAGTTTGAGAAGTCATATGGTTTCAATTGAAGTAAACTCTGAAACTGTACTGTAAAAGACTATGAACTTAACGTAAAATCAAAGGGGGTTTTAAAACTTTTTATTTCTAAATACAGTTTCACTTCAAAGCACCCAGGGCAGTGACAAATAGATATTCTGAATGGCTATAGTAAGAAATAAGCTTATCGTGCCAGAAATTTAAGTGTTTCTATTCCTATGATAACTGTTCTTTTGACAGCTTTATCTATGACTGGAAAGAAAAAGGAGAGCGATATTAAATATTGGAAGAAACTTTTATAGTAATTCAAAGTAAGGATGTCAGTAAGTAGCCCCTAAGACATGAAATGCAAGTGGCAAGAACCAGTATGCTCTAGAAATACTAAATTTACTACAGTTACCTTTCCTTATTACATGTTAAGTGTCCAAGACTTCCACATCCAGCCATGAGAGAGTAACACAGACCAGATTTACCATCCTGGCCCTCAAAAAATGTTTTAAACAGAAAACATATGAAACCCCAGTTTTAAGATACTAGATAACTGGCAGCCCAAACAGTGAACAGTAAGAGAAGGGAACAGTGAGCGGTACAGCTGCCCAGCTTACAGCAGCCCTCCCTTATCTGTGGGGGATACCTTCCAAGAGCCTCAGTGATGCCTGCCCGAAACTGTGAAGAGTCTTGAACCCCACATATACAGGTATATACTGTGTTTTTTCCTATATATACATACTTGTGATAAGGTTTAATTTCCAAATTAGGCACAGTAAGAGACTAACAACAATAACTGATAATAGAATTATAACAATGCACTATAATAAAAGCCATAAGATTGTGGTCTCTTTCTCTCTAGTAATTTTTGTATTTTTCATTGCGATCCTATTCCTGAATCTGGACTTACTGAATTGGCTAGGATCCCCAGTCAGGGTTGAATAGAAGCCGTGAAAGTAGACATCCTGCTGTGTCCCAGTCTTAGGAGATGTGCATTCAGTTTTTTATCAGTATGGTGAAAGCTATGGGTTTTTCTTAGATGCCCTTTATCAGGTTATGGAAGTTCCCACCAATTCCTAGTTTCCTGAGAATCTTTATCACGAACGAATATTTGATTTTGGACTTGGAAGAACTCAGGTTACATAGTTACATAAGCTGGGTCCTTAATGAAGAACCTGCTGGGCAGCTGGGTACCAGGTAGAAAGGGCAACTTCCAGACTGGAGGCTTTTTAAAGCCCGCAGGCAGATTTCTCTAAGGAGATGATGCTACACCTGAATGTTCTGAAAGGATTCCCACGACTAGCAGAGAGTCTGCAGCTGAATCAGTGATAAGCACATAAATAACTAATAGCAACTACAGCAGAAAATCCAAGACTGCTAATAACTCCAAGGAAAACAAAAAGCTGCGTAGTAAAGAACTTTCATGGTTTTATTGATTTATTTCATGGTCCAGCTATTAGCAACATTCATATGGTTACAATATTGCAAATACTAAATTTTGAATCTAACCAAAATCATGATATAAACATGTAAGAATGGGGTATGAAAAGGGTACAGTTTATAGCTGGGGGTAGGGGAACATGGAGGGGAGAGAGCAAAGAGAGAAGGGAAAGATAAATCTTCATCTGCCATATGAAATAAAAGGACAATTCCAAACATTGATAAATCAAAAAGTAGGAAGACATGCATGTTTTGTATTTCACAGCTAGGAAGGTAAATTCGAAAAGAATTAGCCAGAAGAGCTGACTGGGATTGTTTCTGAAGAGGGGAAAATGCATGGGTCAGGCGCTTTAAAATCTCACAGAACTATTTGATTCTATTGCTACATACAAATTTCTTTATTGAAATTTAATTCACGTATCATACAATCACCCTAATAAAGTGTATGATTCAGTGGTTTGTTAGAATATTCACGAAGTTGTGCAACCAACACTACAATATAATTCCAGAACATTTTCATCATCTCAGAAAGAAACCTCGTACCCATTAGCAGTCACCCCCAATTCCCCTTACCCCCAGCCTCTAAAAACTACTAATATTCTTTCTAGCTCTAGAGATTTGCTCCTTCTGGACATCTCATATGAATGAAACCATATGATAGCCACATACAAATTTTGATTTAAAAAGTGTTTTATCAATAAAAGACTTTAAAAAAAAAATAAAAACTTCTAAAGGATGAATTTCAGCCCCATAGATGAATGAAAAGATTACAGCCAAGGGGCTATCAGTAAGTACTGAATCCATTTAACCACAGAATAAAAACAAGAACAAATATGGGTATTATAATTACAGTACAAATCATAAATAATATACATTTAAATAAAAGTTTAGGGGAAGGGGATGAGAAAGTGGCAAGTAGTATAAGTATACCAGTTTTCGTATGTGTTAGCCATAGGCCAAGAGATATAATTTAAAACTGAAAAATCAAGTAAAAGGGTTATAAGCAATATTCAAAGCTATAAAGGTTAACCCTAAAAAGAAATAATCATCTAAAATTGGACAGTGATTGCAGAGAAAGAAAGAGATAGGAAGACATATACGAGGTTCATTATCTGTCAGTTTTAGATGGATGAAGACGATCTGAAAAATTAAAGGATTAAATATGGTATAGAAAGTTACAAAGGCACCCTTACAACAAAAATACAGAATATACATTAAAACAGGAAAAGCGAAGAAAAAGCAGACCATATAGTGAAAGAGAACAAAAAGTAATAAAAACAGAGAGTATAAAATAATACAGCATATCTGTATACAAGATATCTGTTAGATCCACTATGAAAAGGGACTCAATCCACCCATTAAAAGACAGCCTGTCGGACTGCATCACAAAGCAAAATCAACCATCCTATTTCATCACTTCTAAGAAGCATATTTTTTCACATTTTAGCATCCGTGATATTGAGATATGATTTACAATTGCCCCCAGCCAGAGGGAGGTCTGTGCAAACTTGTGCAAACTTGCCGCCCATGTGCAAACTTGGTCCCAGCTCTTCAGGCTGCATCTCTTGGATGCAGTACCAGGCATGGCTGGAACTACAGGTGGAGTGTCACAGTCATCACCCATGATTCAGTCCCAAAACACAAAGTCATTGTACATGCAGTTAGGCACCCAAACAGAGCAACAGAGCATACATTTGATATGAGAGAAGTAAATACTCGTCGCCGAACGATGTACAACAATCAAAGGCTTTAGAGGAAAAAGGAGAAGGAAGGTCCCCAAGGAGATGAAGTTGTGCCAGGTTCTGCGTCAGGTTCAGCTAAAGGCCAGAGAAGCCGCAAAATCACCAGGAAGAGATGAAATAAAGTTCAAGGCAACGAGGGGCTCGTGGGCTCCAGTGGGACAGTTCACTCACTATATAGGACTATCTTCAGGCACTTAAGGTACTAAGTTCCATTACTCTTAAAAGAAGAACACTGTTAAATGAACCTCCACTTATATATCTATGTGCCTTGTCAAAGATGTCCTTCAGAAAGCTTTACTGCTTATCAACTTTCTCTTGACAAAAGATAAACGGAGATCTTGTGCATATTTCTTGCTATTCCAAATCACATCATAATCATTCAACTATACTTCTTTGAAGTTAACATTCAGACTCAAGGTTTTTTGAAAGTTTGGTAGCAAGAACAAGAGACTATGAAGAGCTAAGGATTACTCAGTGTTCCCACCCTTATTTGTACTTACTACACATACTCCAGGGGGAAAAGAAATTCATTCTGTCGCATGGCTCAGCATGATTCACAAATTGCAGGCTAGCATTTTGAAATGTCATTTTTATTGATCTCCACTTGATGTTCCATTTGCCTTTCCTGGAGTAGACAAATTATGTTTATAACATTTCCCTAATAGCAGACCTTGAAAATCCGAGTTTAAATGAGCTCTGAAAAAAACATTACCAAATGAACTATCAACTAAACTATCTGGATGCACATAAATAAATGATTTTTAGCATGAAAATATATCTTCCCTAAGACTTCATAGGTCACAATAAAGGTGCCAACGTAGTACATAATAGAATAACACATTTCAGAGCGTAACAGGCAGCTAAAAACTGTAAGGAAAGCCAAACTCGGGCATAAAATGTAAATCTGTCAACTGAACATTAATGAAATATAAAGTATGGTTCACAGACTGAGATTAGAAAAATGAATACCAAATCCTATTCTGTAGAACCCAGAAGTCTGTGTAGCACTGCCAGTTCCATAATAAAAATCAAGTAACAAAGGTCAATTTATCTTGCTAGCTAACACCGTTCCTTTCTGACAATTTCAAAAATAAATTAGTCAGTGAAAAGCTATTGTTATGTTCACAACATGTTATGTTCACAACAGCATATGAAAAGTTTGCTTCATAGAATAGGTATAATGTTTAAATACTTTTAATACTTTCAAATACAGTAGTTTTTGAAAAAGAGAACTTATAAATGAGTTGTATAAAGTTAAATTAGAAAACAATTACAATCTCAAGTAATGGTACATCATCCTTAGGTCCATTTACACACAAGAATGAACTGCTAGTAGTAAGTTGAAGATACACTAACAGAATAGGTAATTAGTAACACAGAATAGATAATTTAGCCAGCTTTTCATTTTAAAAAGCTAAAATTTTAAATTTTTAGAGGATTGACTGATTTCAAATTTTTTACTCCCTAGAAAGCATATAAGAAATCATAAGAGCGTCAATTACAAAGTGACGTAGTGAAATCAATGTATTTCAAAAAGCTTACACTTCTACTCACCCTTCAAAACCTGTTCAAATACCATGTCCTTAAACTGTATCGATCAGCTAGGGCACAAGTTGGCGGTAATGCTTCTGACTTTCCTAGAGCACTCAGTCTTTTCTGTCAATACTGTCATTCTTTGCATTGTAGAATCTTTGAATGTATCTCAACTTCACTACTAGCATTTTAAGTTCTTTTTGAGCCCTCAACAAAGAATGAATAAATGACTGGATGGATGGTGGATGGGTGGATGGATGGATAAATGGATGGATGGTTGGATGGTGGCTTGAGCAACAAATCCCAAGTCATGAGTCACAGATGATTTAAGATATTGAAAATTACTTTAAGACATTCTCTCAAGAATCAGCAGTAGATCAGATAAAATTCTGGCCTCCAAGTCTTACTGAAACTATATTTTCTTTTTCTCTTTTAAATAATTCTGATTCTGTACGGTGAATAACCTCTATAAGCTGCCCAAACTAACAACCTTTTGAAAATTCTTTAATACTTCATATTTTAGCCATGGTTTTTATATTCTAATTAGTACGAGATAGAATTTCAAAACAAATTCTTTATTATCAAAAAACCATATTCTGGCAGTACAAAGATAAGAACAGTGTTTTAGTTCCAGACTAAAATTTTATTATGCAAGGAAACAAGATTACCTAGATTTTCTTCTTACAGAATTTAATTGAATCACCAATATCCTTATGTAATAACATGAAAAACTTTATGCTTATCAGATAAAAGTGATAAGGCAGAGTACAAAACAATGTACACATTATGACTACAACCTGGTAAAACAAATAAACCTTGGCACAGGAAAAAAAGGCCTGGAGGAAATACTACAAAAAGACCAAACCAATGTAACGGGTACAAAGGGAGAAACCACAGGCGATGTTTTTCTACTTTCTACTTTCCGCATCTTTGATATTCTATTTTATCTCATTAGAATAATCTCATTACGATAATTCTATATAACTCCTTATATTTCACCCCCTTATACCTCCTTAAATTAAATCACTATACATCAAATATTAATTATTCTGTGCTTTCATGTTTAAAATACTGTTTCAGAATCAGAGGCATAAGTTTGAATCAATGCTCAGTCGTTCCAGTAGTATAAACTTGATCAAGTTACTTAACTTCTCCAAGCCTCAATGTTCTCATCTAAGTAAACCACCTCACCAGGATTAATATCTCCTGTAAAACACCTAGCTTAGTTCCCAGCTCATCCTAGTGCAGAATTTACGTTACTTCCCTTTTCGACATTTTTTGCTGTGGATTGAATTCCCATAAATTAAGTAGACATCACAGATTAAGTACTTTGGTTAAGAGGTCATCAATTTATCTTAAGAAAAGTTTCCTCCATCAAAGGAATCGAAAAATCTACTAATAAGATTAGGAAGACATCTTTATTAGATCTCAGCAATCCTTTCCTCTTAGCCTGGATGAGACCTCAGCAGTCTTCTAAACACAGCAGCCCAGATAGGCAGAAGGAGTAGCCATGAGAGTAAAAGCCTATTTGTCATCAGTAACCAAGGCCAGGAGATTCTTAAGCAGCTTCTCCCAGCACATAGAGCAAATGCCCATGACACAGGAGAGGGATGAATTCTTTTCCCAGGTTTGCCAAAGAATTGAATCTATGACTCAATTCTAGTTCACCCAATAAAACATTTTAACAATGCAGATGAAAAAAAAAAAGATAGATGTTTATAGCTTAAACATTTTTTTTTGCTTCTTTCAGTATTTCAGAAAAGAAACATGCAGTAAGTCTTCACGACAGTGGATTTGGCAATGGATTCTTAGCTATAAGAAAAGCACAGCAACAAAAGAAAAATTTGATAAATTGGACTTCACCAAAGTTAAAAACTCTTGTGTATCAAAGGACATCATCAAGAAAGTGAAAAGACAATCTACAGAATGGAAAAAAATATTTGCAAATCATCCGCTAAGGGTGTAACAGCCAGAACATAGAGAGAACTCCTGCAACTTACCAACAAAAAGCAAACCCTGTTAAAAATGGACAAAGGACCTGAATAGACATTTCTCCAAAACAAACAGCCAAAAAGCACATGAAAAGATGATCAACATTATCAGTAATTAGGAAAATAAAAAAATCAAAACCGAAATGACATCCCACTTCACAATTGTCAGGATGGCTATAATAAAACAAACAAACAAACAAACAAACAAACAAAAAACAAACAAAATAATAAGTGTTGGCAAGGATATGGAGAAATTGGAACCCTCCTACATTGTAAAATGGTGCAGTCACTGTGGAAAACAGTTCCTCCCAAAATTAAACATAGTATTTAACCACATGATCCAGTAATTCCACTCCTTTGTATATATGCAAAAGAACTGAAAACAGGGATTCAAACAGATATTTATAAACTGATGTGTGTTGTAGCACTATTCACAATAACCAAAAGGTAGAAACACCCAGTGTCCGTTGAAGGATGAATAAATAAACAAAATGTGGTGTATAATACAAAGGAATATTGTATGGCAGCCATAAAAAGAATAAAATTCTAACATATGCTACAACTTGGATAAGCCTTGAAAACATTACGGTAGATGAAATAAGCCAGACATAAAAGGACAAATATTGATGATTCCACTCATCTGAAATACCTAGCATAGTCAAATTCATAGAGACAAAAGTAGATTACAGGTTACCAGGGATTGGGGGGAGGTGGGAACAGGGAGTTATTGCTTAATGGTGACAGAGTTTCGATCTGGAGTGATGAAAAGTTTTGGAAATAGTGGTGATGGTTGCATGAATGTAATTAATGCTACTGAGTTGGCAAATTTTATGTTACATATTTATTTACCACAATACAAATAAATTAATTAATTAATTAAAGTAAACTTAAAGGCACAGGAGTAAAACCAACAGGATAACAAATAAAATCGACACCACATCATTACCTTTCCACACACAGCACTCGGGACAGAGGAGGCTGACATCTTCGGTTAAGAGCTTCTCGGGCAGCAAGTCTAGCTCCTGACAACTGAAAGAGAGTACAAAAGCCACTGAAGAAGCCACCAAACTTGCTACCACCCTAGAAAAACTAGTATCACATTCTGACATCAAGAAGCTAGAAATTCAAGCAGCTCAAAGTTACAATACAAGCACTGTCGTGCGGGGTGTCCGGCGGGGGTCTCTGGTCCCACTCCCCACATAAGAACGCAGGATATGATGAGGCCAAAAAGGAACACCCACGGAGCCATAGGTATGGGAGTCATACCACTATATTCTCGCTGGCGGCTGGGTTGGAGACACAGGAAGCGGGAGCCACACAATTCTCAACCCTCACTGCGCCGCTTGCAGGCTCAGCCACCACCTTCTTGCTAGCTCCCCCTTTTCCGCTAGCGTAACCACAGCAGTTATATTCGTGGCCAATGGCTCACTGGTTACAGCTGACGGCCAACTAGCCACAGCTGATGGCCATTTGATCACAGTTGATGGCCATTTACTACCTGAGCCAGCACCTTTCTATGTGAGGCCTAGAGCCTGGAAACTGCTTTTTGGGGCTCTGTCCCCACAAGCACTCATTTCAGGGGGTTAAAAAAATCCCAAAAACATTAAACTGGGAACATCCTAGAGTAGTACCCAATGTATTAAAGCACTGAGAGATTAACTCACATTTGATCTTAATAGGTTCTGCAAAAGAGCGGTATACAAGATTGTTTTCTACTAAACCTAACAAAAGCTGAAAATGTTCTAGTCAAAACTTTCAGAAACTTTCATTGGAGATGAGTCCAACAGGATATCCAGCTCATAAGTATATCTCTACGTGTCTTCATCAGTCACCTAGTAGCTTAATAAATGATGTTCAATGAAAATGTTTTAAAAAAGTGTTTTCCTAAAACACTTGCTGGAATGATCATGCCCTAGACTCTTTAGGGAGAAATCTATATTTGAAAACTCAATACTAACACCTCAGAAAGACCTAATGGGAACTTAGTCTTTGAGACAGTAATTTAAGACATCGGTAACAAAATCAGTTCAGAGTAAGTATGAACTCCAGTCTCTCGAAACAAAAAAGATAGTATTTTCATCTCTTAAGAGATTTATCTCCAAATACATGGTGATGAAAGGAGAACTGACTCTGGGTGATGAACATACAATGTGATATATGGATGATGTATTACAGAATTGTATACCTGAAACCTATGTAACTTTACTAACAATTATCACCCCAATAAACTTTAATTAGAAAAAAGAAATTAAACAAGTTCCCCACACAAAAAATGATTTATCTCATACATACATCAAAAATAAAAAATACATATCCAAAGAGTTAATATACCTTTTCATCTTCCCATTGAAAAAAATTACAATCTTTTCTATCTCTACAGGCTGAGCAGGCATAAAACCTCCGTGTTTCTTCTTTCCCTTGGCTCACCTTTACAAACAGAAGAGTGGGTCCTAGTTCCAGAATAGGAAAAAACATGTCAAACAATAGTCATCTGCACCAAGTTCCTACTTTTCACCATGCTTAAATAAAACTTGTTTTAATTGTATGCATGATATTTCTTAACTAAATACACTAAAATGTTGAATTTTTTTTCAAAGTCACAACACTCCAGCACTATTTTTAAATTTTTTTTAAATTGGGGAATATTTGGGAACAGTATTTCTCCAGGGCCCATCAGCTCCAATTCACTGTCCATCAATTTTAGTTGCAGGAAGGCACAGCCCACCATCCCATGCCGAACTGAACCGGCAAACCTGTTGATCAGAGCTCCAGCTCTAACCAACTGAGCCATCCGCCTGCCCCAGCACTGACTATTTAAACAGTAGTTTTTGGAAACTGGTCTCTCCAGAAAGAAAATGCTATTGTCAGTATAGTTGCTATCTACATGGTGAACAGCCTGGGTCCTGAGACTAAAACAAGGTGTGGGTCCAGAGAATCGAGCACTTTACCACCTCAGTTCAGTTATTCTTTCAGTGAGAAGCTGAGCTTTTAGAGTTGGACACACCTTCTCTCAAGTTAGAGAAAAACTGGTTCTGGTTTCTACGCAAGAATTCATTCTATCGTTCTCCCTAACTTTTTTTGATTGAAGAGATAGCAAATCAACAAATGAAATCCCCAAGTACTTTGCAATGGGAATTACTCGAGAACATGCATCCCCTTTGCCTAGCCTCTGCCTCTTCCCATTAAAAAAAAAAAAAAAATAAGCCAAAACCACACAGTGAGGACTTTCTACTACGGTTTTTAAAGTAAGTTGAAAAACACAACTTCCCGAGAAAGGAGCGTTTTCTAGGCATCACACACGGTAGGGAAGAGAGGCTGAAGGCTAATGCACGCCCCTAAGCGCCCGACAGCCAGGCTGAGCCCAGACACGGACCCACCGTGAGGGCACAACGGGGCGGGGGTGGCGGGATCGGAGGGAAGCACCACCTCCACTCCCGAGCTCCCCTGGCGACTCGCGTTCCCCTCGGCTTCCACGGTTCCAAGCCGGTCTGTGAAGGCCGCCATCTTCCCGCCGCCGTCCCGAAAGCCTCAGTCCAAGCAACAAGGAGGCTGAGAAAGAGCGCCGCCTCGACTCGCAGAAACTCATAGCGTCCCCGCGCGCCTCGGAGGAGCTGCGGCCCCCGGGGCGCAGGCCACGCCCCCAAACGCAGTCGCGGCCCGCCCTGGGCTGCAGCCGAAGCAGTCCGTGGCGCTGGAGGGAGCGACTCGCTGGCAACTTGTTGGACCTGTGCAATAAGCTCATCTATTTTCTGCCTCACCCCTAGCACCTATTAAGCACCCTCCTGTCCTAAGAATACAGCCAGGAGATGAGATGACTCTTTGGAGCAAAGGTTTGGTCGGGAGTATGTCCAAAAAACGGCATCACCACCTACAGCAGCTGCCTATAAAAATAGCTGAAGTATCTGCCCTTGATGAAACCATCCTCTTTTCAAAATCAGAGGCAGTGTCATCTACCTTTTCGATGTTTATTGTTGCACGTTATAGTTGCATATCTGTTGACATTTTATATATTGTAAAGAAAGGAAACTGTCCCTATTTGTGTCTGACATGATTATGTATGTAGGAAATCCCAAGGAATCTATGAAAATAATTCTAGTTTAAGCTGAGTTCAGCAAGGTTGCAAGATACCAGATAAACATACAAAATCTATTGTACTTTTAAATACTGGCAATGACTACGTGAACCAAAATTAAAAATAGAATACCACTTACAACTGCTCGAATGAAATACTTAGGTGTGAACTGGGACTTGTACAGAATTTATATGCTGAAAACTACAAAATGTAGATAAAAAAAATCAAAAAAAGACCTACATAAATGTAGAGACATACCGTGTTCATGGATTAGAAGACTCGTCACAGTAAAGATGGCAATTCTCCCCAAGTTTAGGGCAGATACAGGTTTAGCTCAATTTCTATCAAAATCCCAGTCAGATTTTTGTAGATTCTGACAATATTATTTTGAAATTTATATGGAAAGTCATGGGAACTAGAAAAGCTAAAACAATTTTGCAAAATAATAAAAGTGGGAGGAATCTATCCAATTTCAAGACTTACTATATAGCTGCAGTAAACACACATATACTATTAATAGATGAAATAGTCAAGTATCTCCTTATAGTATTTAAAGAACTGATGGTATTTGTACATATTTAAACTTACACATTTAATACTATGCTATATTAATTTAGAAATACTGCTCTTTTCCATGCATATTTCATGCACTGGTTTCACTCCAATCCTTTACCTGCACCGTAGCATCTGGTCTTTGACATAACAATTCCCCTTTTCAAGTGGTCCAACACAAGATATTGGCACCTCTACATCTTTAAGAGTGGGAACTGTTAAATGAAACCCATGTCTAATGAAATTTTTGGAAATTTTATCTCAAGACCTACTAGTTCTCAAGTTCTCATTAACACTTCTATTTTAAAAGGTTTAAATAATAGGTAGAGATTTGTGATCTTTAAAAAGGACTGTTTACAAAGCTTGCAAATTGAATTCAAGAAATCATACCAAAAATAGTTACTGAATCTATATTTTCTTATTGTCTCTTAAATAATTCTGATTCTGTGAGATGAGCTCTATAAGCAGCTCAAACCAATACAGATTTGCAACCTTTACAGGTAAGCTTCCCCAAACTGTAAAAGTACAACAAAGGCTGTCCAAATAAGGGAAATGAGAGAGCACCCCTAATGTGACAGACTTGGAAGGTTTCAAAAATAAGGCAGTTCTCTCTTTTCTGGGGGAAAATTTGAGAAAAACACTCATCTTATATTCAGACATGTTTAGCAAATAGTGTATGTTGAATATTGGCTGAAGAGGATATGAATATGAACAGTGTTATAAATGTTTCATTTGTCTAATAATATTTGTAGTTTGTACAGGAAAATCCTTGAGCAGAGAAAAGTGGAGATGTAGCAGGATTCTCAAAGGAAACCCATAGCAGAGTTGAAAGTAGACCCCTTGAGGCCTGAGCAGAGATAGACCCATGACACTTGTCCTCTGTCAGAGTACAATCCTTTATGCCCTTAAGACAGGCTCAAATTCAGCGACTGCCCCACCACAGGATGTGGACAAACTGGTGGGCTTCCCACAGGGACCAGGATGTCTCACTCCTTGACTGTGTTAATAGGATAAAAGCCCTCTTATCCACCTCCACCCCCACAAGTGGTTGAAGCCCCGGGAGTGTTTTGTAGTGGCTGCCTGACCCACTTCTCTATCTTCTGTTATGGAACCCAGATTTTCTTTGGGAAGCCAAACCTCACCGATTTAGCCCATGTATTTTGAGAGGTACAAAGAACCACAAGGACTTTCTTGGTTTTGGGCAGGTGACTTGAGGAATGGCTGGAATGGCTGGAATGGCTGGAATAGTTAGATTTTTGTCATCTCAGTGGCATTCACAATACTGGTTTGTCATGTTTCTGAGGGGTTCTGCTCTCCAGTCTTTCCTGGGCTAGGTGGTGCATCTAGTGGGGGGCTGGTCCAGGTTCACCTAGGCTGGGATAACTCAGCTCTGCACGAGTCTTGCATCCTCCTTGCAATGATCTGAATGTTTCTGTCCCCCCCACAAACTCATATGTTGAAACTCCTAACCCCCAAAGGTGATAGAATTAAAACGTTTTGAGAGGTGATTATTAGGTTGCCCTCATGCATAGGATTAGTGCCCTTTTAAGAGGCCCCAGAAAGCTCCCTAGTCCCTTCTGCTATGTGAGGACACAAGGAGAAGTGACCCAAAGAGAGCCCTCACCCAACCGTGCTATCACCCTGACCTTGGACTTCCAGCCTCTAGAACTGTGAGCAATAGATTTCTGTTGTTTTTAAGCTATCCAGTCTGTGGTATGTTGTTATAGCAGCTTTAATGAACTAAGACACTCCTGGAACCAGGGTGCAAGCCTGGCACTTCTTTCTCAGAGATGGTGAAAGCACAAGAGAGCTGGGAGAAACAAACTTCTAGAGGCCTGGGCTTCGAGCTGCCACTGTCACTTCCACCTCATTCTTTTGGCTCAAGCAAGTCACGTGGCCAAGCACTGTAAAATTACATGGCAAAGGGCATGGGTCAGGAAGGGGTGAAGAACTGGGGCCAATAATACAGTATCATAGAGACTCTCTTCACTGCATAACTAAGTGGCTGGTGGTAGTGTTTCCCCGAACTTACGGAGCACCGGCGTTAGCAAGAAGTCAATAAGAAGCAAGCAGAACTAAGACAGGAATGTGTGATCATACCATGTGAGCACCTAAATCCAGCCAAGCCTGATGTTTTCAGTTACAAGAGTCACAAATTCCTTTATCTCCTTAAGCCAGTTTGAGATGGGGTTAGTTCTATCAGTCACAACCAAGGATGCCGAGTAATTCTCTATGGCTGCGGCCATAATGATGGATGGATGGATGTCTATGAATATGTATTGAAGCCCCTTTCCAGGCAAGACCAGCTAACCCTTCTCTCCACTCTCCCCTGCCAGAATTCCTGTCAATATGCCTGCTATCCTCCACTTCATCTTTCTCCTCTACGCACCTTAGGTTCTCCTGCTAAGGCCCTTTAAATTAGACAAAGAAAAGACAGATTAAGACAAGGGGAAAAAAAACCCAAACCATAAGTTTATTAGTTTATTAACTGCATCAAGCACACACACAGAAGCACTTAGAGATGAGACACTCAAAGGGGTGATTAGAACTTGGGCTTATATAGCATCTTAATAAAGATAAACACATTTTTTGAGAATGGTAAGACAAAGGAGAAGGACTTAGTGCTTCTAGGGGTAGCAAATTGTGGAAAGGCAAATATATGGGGAAACTAATGGTAGATCAAGGTCAGTTTTAGCAAGGTGCAGTTTGTTATGCAGATGCCTCTGGTGCCCTCTCTGGACTGATGAGGGTCTAGAATTGTCTCACTGATTAACTTCTGTCCTTCCTGGTAGAGAGGAGAGGGGCAAACATCTTTACAAATCATGTCCTGGTTTTAGGCAAATAGGCAGAGAGCTTTTCTTGTGTGAGCTTCTTCTTAATTGCCTTTGGCATAATCCTTATGCCCACGTGGCATATTTGGGAATGGAATATTCTGCTACCCTTCCATGTCTTCATTCAGAGTCAAAGGCTTTTTCTATTGCCTTCCTCTATCGATGATTGCAAATTCTACGTCAGTGATAATAAGCTGTCCTCTCTGAGCCACAGACTTTCCAAACTTAAAGGTAATATTTGCCCTCAAAACATATTAGGGTGGATACTATCCAGTAAATGAGCAGCATTTTAGCTAGAGATTCAGGGAATTATGCATTTCCAACTCCTCACGGATAGCAAGTGTAGCTAGATGTTCAATTGCTTAAACATTTTGCGAAGGTAGTCGCAACCTTGGTTTAAACCAGCTCCTTGGTTTAAATGCAGTTCCTGATTACCTTCAAGTACCACAATTTAAAACAAACACTCGAAGAGTAAAATAGCTTTCTGGATTATTCCCAAGGTTACACTGAGAGATAAAAGGCAGTTTTATTCACCCTGACAGGCCTTCAGCCATGAGTGTCACTGAATCTGGTTAAACCAGTTCGGAGGCCAGGGATCAGCCCGATGTTTATACAACTTTCTAGTTTTCTGCTGTTTCAGAGGGCTGCAATGGTTTCTGAAGCTTTGCCTATCAGGTGAGAACGGTGTAACCAGAGCTGAGGAGCAGCCAGGGCTCCTGGAGTCAAAGGAAAAATAAACACATCTCTCTGCTTACAGAATAGATTAGCTGCCTTGTTTTGGTGTCACATGTTTTCCATTTCCAGGTCTAAAAGAACCCACAAGGCGACATGCAGAGGCACCAGCCACCAACTGCCAGGTTAGCATTTCATGGGCTGGAACTGGTGTCAGGATTCTGAACAAAATTCTTTTGAAATGTTGCTTAGTTTCTCAGGGAGTCAGGTTTGGATAAAACTCTATCACCTGGTGACTTCAGGGATCTTTTCCTTTCAATCCCAAATCAATTCATGTCACACAACAAAAAACTTTAAAACAGCCTTTTGATTCCAAATTGGTCACCGTGCTCCAGGAAAGACGATGTCAAATCTAGAAATTTGTGTGTGCACATACTCCCTTTATGCAGTGCCCCTAAACCCAGAAACACGGATGCATGCTTTATTGTATCATCTAAAACCAAAAATCCAAACATGCCATTAACACACGCAGACAGCTTCTTGGATGGAAACTTCATCTACAACTAACAGAACTCGTACCACACTTTTCTCAAAACACCTTGTTTCGTCCTCCTTACAAACCTGCCATCACCATTAGCTCGTGTATTTTACATGTGGAGAGAAAGCTGCTCTGGGAGATTGTGAGATCTGCACAAGAACACGGAGCCAATAAGGGGCAGAACCAGGACTTAAATATAGGTCTATTCCAATCTCAAACTCTTAGTCAAGAGGGAACTGTGGCATAACTTCAGTTTATTGAAGATAAGCAACATTAGAACGCAAGTGTACAATATTTTGAAATGACAGAAGATTCATCTATTGCATTACTTAGAACAAAAACTTTAAAGCTTAAAAATTTATTTTTCTCAAAGAACTCTACATGGATTCTGAAGCAGGCTAAAATGTGCTAAATAAAATGCTGCTGATTAATAACGCAGTTTGCTTAGATAAATGCATTTTTGTGATATACTCACACTACTTGATCCATGGGCCAAGAGGCTGAATGAAAGCCATACCCTCCACAGCCCAAGAGAAATCTAAATGTGGAAAACATGCTTCTATTATAAATAAGAAAAATGTTGTGAGCTCCAGTCAAAGGCAGTCAGGCATTTAGTTTACAAAGCATTTATTTACTTTCCCTCCCTTGCAGGCAAGGAATTTACAATCTAAGAGGCGAAGGTAGACCTGTGCAGGTGTAGGACATACAAAGATTAGGAAGGACATTATTCCTTAGAAAATATTTGATTTTAGACCTAGTACCATTTGCAGATTTTCCTTATTCCTTTGAGCAGTATTTGAAGAGTAAATCCAAGAGTTGAATCTTCCTGATTTTTGTATTCCTACTACCTTTCTGAGAGTCTGGCACACAGTGAGTACTTAGTAAATGTTTGAAGTCCGTGAGTGATTTATAGCCATCATACAAACTGTTACCCACTCAGGAGCTGGGCTTTTATAAGGGAAATGAAAAAGGGCTAAAGCAAATTCATGTATCTGCCACAACTGAGAAGTAAATGGTTTGGGTTCACAACTACATCAAACAGAACCAAGAGCCCAGCAGTAAGTAAGCAAGACATTTATCTAGTAGTCAAAATAATGATTACAAATCCAGGTTGAAAAGTTCCTACACGTTGTTAAGAAGCAAGCCTCTCAGATCACACTTCAGAAAATATTTAGAGGTGGGTGTCCCTTCTGTCAGTCTTCCATCAGGAATATGATGGAATACTAAGGTGGCTGGGACTACAGTAATGGTTAAGGTAGAGGCTGGTGTTGGTTACATTAGAGACTAAGTCATATGTAGGTACTTAATGTTTTTTACTTTGGGTGGTGTTATGGACTGAAATGGGTCTTCCCCAAATTCATATGTTGAAGGCCTAATCTCCAATGTGACTATATTTGGAGGTAGAGCCTTTAAAGAATTGTTAAATGAGGTCATAATACGTTAGCCCTAATCGTAAAGGACCGGTGTCCTTATAAGAGGAAGATACATCAGAGATGCGAGTGCACAGAAAAAAGGCCATGTGAGGACACAGTGAGAAGGCAGCTTTCTGTAAACCAAGGACGCAGGTCTTAACCGGAAACCAATCTTGCTGGCACCTTGACCTTGGACTCCAACCTCCAGACTGTTAGAAAATAAATTTGTTTAAGCCATTCAGCCTGTGGTATTTTGTTATGGTGGCCCTAGCTAATTAATAAAGGTGACAAACAAAGCATTCATGTAAATGTGCTCCCATGAAAAAGCTTATTTAAAAAAAATTGAAAGATGGAAAATAACAGAGAAACACAGAATATAAAAACACTCCCTTACCTACCTCTCAGAGTTTAACAAGTGTGTGGGCATCTTGTCATATTCGCTGCAGATTTTCCTCAATGCTTTTACAGTTCGGTGTAGAGACCCTGCACATTTTTGGTTGGACTTATTCCTAGAACTCTGATGTTCTGCTGCTGCTGTAAGTGGCATCTTTCTAAATTTTCTAATATAAACTTTACAAAATTCACTTAATAATTCTAATATTGGTAGATTCTTTTGCATTTTCTACACGCATAACTTTGTCATCTGTAAACAATGAGTTTTCTTCTTTTCCCACCCTCAGACCTTTTACCTCTCTCCTGCCCTTACTGCACTGGCTAGGCTCCACAGTACAATACTGAATAAGACAAGTGAAAGCAGGTGACCTTGTCATGTAGCTGAGCTCAGAGGGAAAGTGTGGAACGCAAAATGGCCCCCAAAGATATTCATGTCCTAATCTCCACAATTCATGCATATTATATGGCAAAGGGGAATTAAAAATTGCAGATGGAATTAAGGTTGCATTTCAGCAAGGCCTTACTATAGGAAAAATATCCTAGATTACCTGGGTGGGCCCAGTGTCATCACTAGGGTCCTTAACAGTGGATGAGGGAGGCAAAAGAGTCAGTGTCAGAGTGACTGGATGGGAAAAGGATTCCACCGATGGTAGCTGGCTTTGAAGAGGGAGGAAGGCACACACTGTGGGAGGTCCCTGAGCTGGAAAGGGCAAGGAAACGGCTTCTCTCCTAGATTTCAGCAAGGAACGGAGCCCTGTTGATGCCCTGGAGCCACCAGCTGAGCTTGCCACCACTAGTGTGGACTCCTTCTTTGGGGCTGAGTACATGCCGGCAAATTCTGGGTTCTCTGGCTCTTAGGACCATTACAATTCCCCCTTATTTTCTCCGTGCTTGCTCCTCCAAACTGCTGTTCCCATGTGATCTTGTTGTTATTGATGGTTTTAGTCCAAACTGCTCAGATTCTGGCATTCATAGGGATAGTCTATTACCGAATTTAGTGAAGATGATGTCAGTTTTGTGTTTTTTTTTCCTTTTGCTATACGTTAATTCCACCGGGATTTGGAGAGATTAAAAAATTACCTGCTGCTGCTGCCATTGTGCCTCCTATAATTGATGTTTTATTTTAAAATGATTTGTATTTTCTATTTACATTATAATACCCAGGATAGGACAGACTATGCTTTAATGACAAATTCAAAATTTTAGTGACTAAACACAAACATTTATTTCCTGTTCATGTCACAGTCCAATGAAGACCTCCTGGTAGCTTTCCAAGCAGTGACTCACGTGCCCTGGCTGCTTCCATTTTGCAAACTGTTTACAGCCAAACAGGAATACAGGAAGGAGCAAATTCAGTCATGACCACTGATTGTGATGGCAGTGCGTTTTATTACCAGGTCTGGAAGTCACATATATCACTTGTCCCCACATCTCACTGGCCAGTACTCAGTCACATGGCCCCAAACTAACTAAGGGAGGCTTGGAAACGTAGAGCAAACTGAGAATCTTTGTCACAACTTTGTACAGTTGCCCAAGCAACTATGGGAAAGAAGGTAGACTATAAAACATAAGATGCTGCCTGTCTCTTCATATTATCTGTGAAAGGATTTAAGATGTAATCTGATCAAAGAACATGTCACCATCAATTTTTAATAAAATTTTAATACCATTAGTACAGTATTTTAGATTTTAAAAAATGTAATCAAATTGTTTTCAAGTCTGCAAGAAACCATGTTTCCACAGTCTTCATTTGCTGACAAACTTGGGGGAGAATAACGCAGCATACAATTAAATAAATTAAAATGTCTCCAATTATAAAGGTTCCAGTTAAATATATATTTTGGAATTATAAAGCATTAAACTGTACCGCTAATATAAGAAGTAAGAAAATGGTTGTTTGGCATCATTTATAAACATAAATATGTCCACAAACATTCTAAATATTCAATATACATACCTCAGGAGAAATCTAGCCTTAAGACAATGGTTTTTATTACCTTTAGTCTACCATGTTTGACACTATAAATATACTCATTGAAAACATATTAACACAATATTTAAATAAGATTTAAGTTCATGAAAATTTACAAAATATAACCAATGTACTTGTAATCACATCTTAAATATTTCAACTTTACTTTTCTGGCCTGGTCAGACCATTTAAAAATATTTCCACACCATTTTAATTTTAGGATATAAAACAGTAGCAATTTACTAAGTTTTCCATTATAAAAATTAATATAGCAGTTCTCAAAATACTGAAGAAAAAGAAACTGTTTTATGAAAGAAGTACCCACATCATAACGTCTTAGTTCTTTTAGAACACATTTCAAAGGCACATTTCAATTACTAGTATTTATCTAAAGATAGTAGCTTCAGTTAAATTTCCAGTTTTCCATCATCTCAACATTAAGATGGCGGAGGGTTGGGGGAGGCAGGAGACCAGAGATTTTCAATGGACTTCTAGTTGGACACCATACTCTCACTCCCACATCATAAGGACCAAGAAAAAGATGTGAAGGGAGAGAGAACTGCACATCTGTCTTCCATGCTTACTTAACCTACAGGAAATCCTTTTTACACAAAAATACTTAATTAAAAAAAAAATCAGAAGACAGAAAACGCAAAAAACCAAAGGCCAGACCACAAACTGCCCAGTTTAGTCCCAGAGGTGATGTTATTTGTTTGGAGCCTGAAGAAGAGAATGAAATTCTGCTTCTTTGAATCACATCTTCATATTGAGTTCTTCTCAATTTAAATTACTTGGTGAGTTAAAAGTGCTACAAATTCCCAGGATGTCAGACATACTGATATTCAAAATCAAATATAAATGATTTTATGGTTATGTCTGTCATGTTCCCCTTTAATTAGGGCTGATATTCTAAAGTTGCCTGTAATTATAACAACATTGATAATTTCAAATTCCCAAAAATATTATACTATTCTTTTTAAAAGTTTATGTCATAGGACCCCTAAATGCAATCCAATATGCACTTTGAGGTATGGTTTACTTTTCAGTGAAATTTAATACTAACTGAAGTACTTAACTGAACAAGATTAGTACTGTAGAATACTAACTGATTAAATAATTGATCCCACGCAAGAAACAAAAAATTTTAATGCTATTTTGGAATTTCAAAATACTAAGGATCTACCTTAATTTTATATAATTCTCTTCAATTCTCAGTTGAATGTTTCCATTTTTTAAAAAGGGGGTATCTTTAGTTTGTTTTTCTCACTATAACAAAATAATTGACCAAAAATATTCTTAAGTACAAAAAAGAAAATGGTCATCTGTTACTTAACCAAGATATAATTTTCTAGTCCCTAACAGTGGTCATTTTAGGAGCACTTATTCAAGTTCTAAAATAGCAGCTTTTAAAATTAAGGCAACACTGCTTTATTCTTACCTGTTTTTCTATTAACTACTCTGTTCGAGTTCATAAGAGCAGTTTCACTCCCAAAGGCCTTTTATAATGTAAGAAGAGTTAAAATGAACATTCTTCACAATGTTTAAAAAATATATAAAAAGTTATTGTATTCAAAGTCAACAAATACCTTATTTTTCTATTTGGAATTCTAAAGTAATTACAGTCATTTCAGAATGTGTAAACCATGAAATTACCTTTTAAACTAACATCAACCACATAAAATACAATTTTTCTACAAAAATACAATATGGGAGATACACTTCTTCCCTGAAATAGAAATTTAATATTTAGACAAAAAACTGTAAACTTTTGAATACATTCAAAACATAACCTTTTAAAGACTTATATTATTTGAGGTTTTGGCAACTGGAGCTCTTAACAGCAGATTTACATTACTGTATAGTAATGTAATGTAAATCCATCTTACATTTTAATAACACAATAATGCCAGTTTGTTTCTCTTATTCTTACATCTGCTACCAGGAGGAAAAAAACGGCTTCCTGCAATGGAAAGTCTGGGTGAAAGTACTGCTGAGCTGGACAATCCGACCCTGAGTTCCACTTCGACTGTGCTCCACAATCACACAAGGCATTTGTACCAGCTGCATAGGACTCTTCCCGTCTCTCAATGCCTGAGTAAGATTTAAGATCTGTGAAAAGAAGAGAGCTTTTTCACCATTCACAAAGATAACAACCTTCAGTTCACTGACATTATTTTAACCATTTATCCATAATTAGAACTTTTATTTCATCCGTTTATGCCCAATATAGATTGTGATGAGTAACTGCTATAAATACATATTACATGGATGCATGTATCTTTATATATATATATATATACACACACATATACACAATATTTAATTCTTTGTTTATGTATGTATGTATGTATGTATGTATGTATGTATGTATGTATGTATAAAATCAGAATTAAATAACTTTTGCCAACTGGTAACCTTAAAATATCCTACAATGCACCTACGTCCAGGAGCAGTGGAATCAGAGACTGAATAAAGTGAATGTTTCCACATACTCCATTTGACATAGAACCTAAACAAATACTGGTCTAAATAGTCTGGTTTTAACTAATTACTTGCCTTATCCACTCATCCAGCTAATTAACTGCAAGAGCCTAGAATGCTAGCCTCTAAGTGGTAAACCAAATCCCTACCTTCATGGAGCTTACATTTTAGTAGGGGGAGGAGTCAATAAACATTATGAATAAGTAAATTATACCATGTTATTTTATACAATGTTATTTATAAATTATACAATGTTTATTACATATGTTTATTTTATACAACAATTTAACAATGTTTATTATACAATAACTTATAAATTATACAATTATAAATTATACAATGTTAGACAGTAAGTGTCATGAAAAAACATGATGCAGGGCCAGTGGGCAAGCCCTGGGTTAGAGAATTTGGGAAGGTGGCCATTTAAAATAAAGTTTTATTTAAGAGCTTACTTTTAAATACAAAACATAAAACTAAGGAAAGTAAACTATATTACATTCCAGGTTTACACATACCCTTGGAATTGTTACTTGAGCATATAAATAAGGTTATGAAACTTAATACATAGCTTACAGCCTCTTCTACTGTTTAGATAAAATAAAATTTTAATAATTCATTTTTCCCTGCATATCAGGTAAAAAAAATTCCCCTTGTTATGCACTTTAGAAATAAGGATGTCTCCTTCAGATATTTGGAAATATCTAATATACAGATGATATGCATTTTACTGGTTCTTGTAAAGACTATTCAATAGTGTGATAAGCATAAAGATTTCAATATAAAAGCATACTAATAAATGAACTTCATAATACTTTACACAGTATAAACTAGATGGTTTACATCCTAGGAGATTTAAAGTATGTATTATAACACATCACGGAATTATTTCTAACAACCATAGTTACTAATCATTGCATTTATGTTTTAGGATCCTTTTTAAGTCTTCCCTTAAAATCGTCTAGGGTGGCTAAATCTGAATAACAAGACAAAAAGATTTCATGAAATTTACACTTATAAGCATTGTTCTTTTTTTTTTTTTTTTTTTGTAAAATGAAGAAAACTCGGTGCAGTGCTCTTTTAGGATATGGTAAGGACCAGGATTACAAGTTGTATTAAGTATTGTTCTTACCATGAAAATAAAATGTGGGCACCAGCATGGCTAAGGATTTATGTGTCCTGGGTTAGTTTCCTCTACTGGTTTTAAAAATTCTGTTCTAAAAATGTGAAGTCTAAAAACACTAATTTAAGTAACATCTAATATTTTCCTGACTTTAAAACAATACGTAACTGTTGTAGAGATTCTGGAAAATAGAATAGTAAGAAAAAAATGAACATCATTCTACACGATTAACAGTTTTCAAATATACATTAATAGCAAAAATTATTCAATCCTAAACATTAATATTTCTCTGGGAGTTGAGAAAACACTTGATAATCTTGCACTTATTTACTAAAGAAACATTTACTGAGCACACACTGTGTCGGGGAGAACAGAAGACTACTCCCCATGAAAAAAATCATATATGCCTGAAAAGTACTCACATTCTAGAAACAGCCATATGAACAAATAACAGCAATATTGTGTGATAAACACTTTAACACAGTGGACCTATGCACTGACTTTTAAATCTGTTCCTCTCCCCCACATAGCACCATTTTTTCATTTCTCAAAGGATAAACCAATCTATTACTACGTTTTTTCCCCCCGATGAAAACTGAGCATAACCCAGTAGAGTTACTACAGCCAACCTGCAGCACTCATGTGTTATGTTTAAATCAGAGAAGATTATTTTAGAAATAAACTAAATATTGCAGGCAAGAAGAAACATTTTAGAATTCTCCAACTATGCACTTGTTGGAGATAACTTGATAACTTGTTAGGGATGTGTAGTTATGTCAAGGGCAGATTTCTGTCCTTTAGACTAGTTCACTGGTCCTCAAATTTTAGTGGGCATGAGAAGTACTACATTTCTCTACAAAGCCACATATATTCTATTTTATGGTTGATCTAGCTATTTTTTTTAATAGTAATGTGCTCAATATGCTGATTTTAACATCAAATTTCTGAGTAAAGTGTGACTCCAGCATATTCCCAGAGAGTGCCATGGAAATCAGAACTCCTTGGGTGGCAGGAAGAAAGAGCCTAGGAAGACAGAGCTGGAGTGTGAAGGAAAACTGTTCTCTAGAGGAAGAGGAAAAGGCACCGGAAGAGAGAAAGCAAGCAGTACAACACACACAAGGGCAGCTCCGGGAAATGAAAAATGGGAATGAAGAGCACTTAAGAGTGGCCAGGCTTAGGGGAAGCTGCAAATGAAGAGATAAAGGCAGGTGGACGGGTGGAGACAGACTGTGAAGGGTCTTGTCGACTGTGCTCAAAACTGGTACTTGAGGTTGTACATACGGATGATTCACAGGCGTTTTACGTCACAAGGGATATGTCTGGATTTGCATTGAGAGATTGTTCTGGTCTAATGTGGAAGAGAGACGGGGAAAGAGGTAAGGCCACCGCTTAGATCATTAACTCCAGAGAAGAGATGAGAAAGGCCCCAGGCAGAGGCAATGCCTAAATGTTGTAGATTCGCCAGACTCAGACAGACCCCCTTATTTTATAGATGTTCCTCAACCCCTCTGAGCCAAGTTTCCTCCACAGAAAATGCAGACGACTATGGACAGCTATTACGAGGACATATGATAACAAACATAAAAATAGCTAGTAAAGGGTCAACTACTCAGGAGGTACTGAAGTGTTAGGTTCATTTTCTTTAACATCAATTGTTACTGAATCTGCAAATGAGATTCTGGTTGAGCACTCCCTGAGTACAAGTTCACTGTGCATTCATAACACAGTTTTATTTATTATTTCTACCATTTTTTTCAGATCATGTATAAAATATATTTCACATTGCCCATAAATATTTTCTGAGGTCTAGTGTCCCAAATAGGCACAGAGATAAAGGGAAATGCATGATCTCATTGAATCTCATCATGACCTACTGCTATTTAATGTAAAATTTAAAACACGATTTATCTTTAACTTTCATAAACATAGTGGTTACTAGTCCTGATTTTAAAAGAAATGCCTTCATACTAGTCCCTAGTTACATACTACAGCTTTATGTGCAGAATGACAGCATGTCACTGATTACCATGTGTGCAAAACTACAGACTTACTATAAACTAGGACAAAAGACTTGGCACAAATCAAAGCACAAATCATGAAGTTAATTGGCAAAACTGGAGAGGAGAAGGGTTTATGGTAAAATTCTAAATGATGGTAAAATCACAAGTATTTTGACTCAGTTAAGGAACTGGCTGAATAACGATTCTGTTGTTTAGAACAGGTTTTTGTTTACGTTTGTTAAGCATCTGTTTCATAAGCAGTATTGAATTTAGAATATAAAACACTACCTAATTTTTCACACCAGATTAAAAAAGAAAACAGTGTCAACTAGAAAGCTACATAATCATGTACATGATTAGGGTACCTTACTCTTTCTGGCCATCAGGATGGTCAAAACCAAATTTTAAAAAACAATAAAATTAAATTAAAACATATAAAGAAGGTATCATTTTATTTGTTTCTTTCCCCAGATCTTGATCCTGTCATTTTTCTACTTTATTTGACACATTTATATAATACTTTAACTCCTTTGTGAGACAGGATATGAATAAAGAAACCTAAAATAGCAGATAGACACTGGTATATCTCTGTAGACCTTAGCACTGGAATGTCTCCATATCTTTTCAGACGAGCATTTTTTAATTTGAATTTAAGTTCCTCATGTATTAGGTTGGTGCAAAAGTCACTGCAGTGTTTGCAATTGTTTTTAACCTTTTAAACCGCAATTACTTTTGCACCAACCTAATACTAACTAAAATTAACAAAATTATTTACAACTTTTATTTTTAAAAAAATATTCCTAAAGATATATATTTAATGGTAAGAGAATTCCAAAAGATGGAGCATATTGATTAATTTGTTTTAAACAAAAAGGTCAAATTAGGGCATCATTATTTACGCCTGGTAATTGAGCTCAAACATAGTTTGGGATGGTGATCCCTGCACGGTAATCCCAGTGATCATCCAAGCCCTTCTTTCATGCCTGAATTACCCAAAACAGGTCCCCAGAGGCTCTCTGGCTCTAGACTCTTCCTCCACTGAGCAAACCTGCACCCCACTGTTCAGCCTAACCTTCTGCAGTGGTTCTTAACCTTTGTTGGGATAGGGATCCCATTCACTGAGGTATAAATCCTATGGTTTTCCCCCATGCCCAAAAGACACATATACACAGAATTTAGCGCACAATTTCAGGAAGTCCATAGAAGATGCCCAAGATGAGGTCACCTTTCCAACAACGTCAGTCTCGTCATTACCCGTTTTCATGCTAAATCTCTAACTGTTCCAATCCCTTCCATGTGGACTCTATATTCTGGCACTTAAGGCCCTTCATGTTGTGGCTCTATGCTACTGTTCCAGCCATTTCGCTTACTGTTTAAAACTTATGACTCCAGCAAAGCACTGTATCAATTCAACAGAGCACAGAAATGTACGAGCTAATAACCAACTCCTTTCCCCCAGCCCAGGCCTCATCATCAGAGTGAGAGTTCCATGAAAAGAGGAACTGGGTTTTGCTCACTGCTTTATTTCAATGAGTGGAACAGTTTCTTGCACTAGTTCTGCAATAAATATAGAGGGTATCAAAAAAACGTATACACATTTTAAGAAAGGAAAAACTGTATTAAAATTGCAATAATATTGATAACAAAAGATGAATACAAGTCACGTTTCACTTCTGCAATTACAAGAGGTGCTCAAAGTGAAATTACCCTCAGCATAATTTCAATACAGTTTTTCCCTTTCTTAAAAGTGGCACATTGTTTTGCCACTCTCTGTATTCGAAGAGTAAATGATTCTCTAATTTAATTATATTTATTTGTTAAAGTTATGTAACATAATAATCAGTGCAAAAACCAGACTCGTCTTCATTGCAAAAGGTGGGCAGCAAATGACTACTTTAAATTAAATGTATATTTTAGGAAGAAAAAGTTAATTAGTAAATCACTACAAGACAATGTTTACAGTATAGTTTCTTTTCATTTCAAGTCTTCCTTGTGGAATCTAAACACGACTAATTAATGAGTGGAAGAACCACATGTCATCTGTGGGTCCGCACCAGCAGACCTAAATACCTTGTATCTCTAATTAAAGGAGGGGAGAACGGGTGAGAGAACTGAGTTACAGTGAGTACTTCGATGACCCCATCAATGCTCAACCTTGGTGACATGGTTATTTAGTGACTGCTCTAGCACAGGCCAAACATATCCTATGAAGCAAATAATCAACAGGCAACAGAACTCTGTGCTAAAACATCTAAGGAAGTGTATTTGAAGAGGAAAGAGATAGTAACACTCAGGAAAATAGTTACCAAAATGAGGACAAAGAATTCACAGTAGGGGGTAACTGGGTTACTAAACAAAATACAAGGTCAACAATATCTAATTTATAAGACAACAGAGGAAAGATGCTATTGAAATCAACTTCATTTCTAATCATCTGAGCTATTTTGGTTCAGCATAAAGATAGTATCCAGAGTTCCATCTTTGGGTCACAATGAAGACAAAAGTTGACTACTACTCTTTCAAAGAGAGATTTTGTTTTTTAACAAGAGCATAAAAAGGTGACCCACCTGACCTCTCATCACAGACATCTGATTTTCAAAAGTGGCTTTGCTAAATCTTTTGTCATTCTATCACAGGAAAAAAAAAAATATGATTACAATTCCAAAAGTCAACATCTTTGAAACAAATATTTGAAAAACAAACACTTCAACTTTGCACATAAGGTCATTAGAAAGCTTTCCTAATTAATAAAATAACACAAAAGAGTATTTTTACCTGAGGTATTTTTGTATACCCCTAGAATGACAACAGTAGTTAATTTATACTCCATCTTGCTACAAAAAGGATTTAAAATGACACTGCAGTCAACGGGGTTAGGCTTTTTTGAGAGGTAAATCATAGCAGGCTACCAAACATTTATTATAATTTTTAGAGTCATTGTGTAAATATTCATCTTTTGAAGAAAACAACTTCTCAAGTTTTAATTCTCATGTCAAAGAATACTCATAGTACGTGTAACTTCATAAATTTATGCCTGTGTAGAGTAAAACTGCTCATTCCTTTCTGTTAATATCAAGTTCTACTGCAAGAAGTGATACCTGAAGCAGTAAACTGCAAATTAGCTCTATTAAGAAAATCTATTTGAGATTAATTTCATTTTCTGCAATAATACAACTAAAAATTTATTTACCTGAAAAAGTTCATAAAGATCTTCACATAAATCTTGCACAAAGTTCATGTCAGAAATATATGGTAGAATCAAGTTTCTTGTTTCTTCAGAAAACGGAACTTTTGCTTGAGGAAGCCAAGCCCAGTGAAATGGATCTAATAGAAAAAAGTATTCTCCTAATCAGTGGGAGAAAGGGTTTATTTTGATCCACATTTATCCTGGTTCTTTCCCTACAATTTCTAGGTTCTCAAAAAACAAACAAACGAACAGGAGAAAGAAATTATAAAAGAACAATCACCCTTTGCTGTCTAAATTTTTCAGATTCTAAGTTTGGATGCTTAGTTCAGATGGCAAAACCAATAAGGTATTACCCGAACCAGTTAGGTTTCTGAGTTTTAAAGAGTAAGAGTTTTGATAATGAGACTATTCCAAACAGAACTATGGAAAAAAAAAATCTGAATCTATGGTTCCTGAGTTTGGAAATTAAGAGATACATAGAAGCTGTTCACAGCCCCAGATCAAGTATCATGATTGAGATATCCCTGCCCTTCCAGCCACAAATCATCAGGAACTGGCCACCCATTTGTTTTAATATTTTAAAGCCATTAGTAGGTAAATAGGTGAGTGGCTTTAAGGGGTAAAAGTTCCATCACTTCCAGTTAACTCTAGTTCTCTTCCAAGAGGACCATTAAATCTACAAAGGGCCAGGACTAGAAAGATCTGCAAAGAAGTGAAATCTTCTAGAGATGGTGCATACTCAGCCTGCATGGAAGTATATGGCTTATGACACGATGATCACCCATAGAACCACTGTGGGTTCATCCAATGAGAACCTCCAACTTTCATGGCTACCATTTTGAGAGCCCTGAGGAAGACATCTGCCTTCAAAGTCATTCCTTCTTGTCTTCTATCTATCTCTTTGCATACTGTGGGAAGTATACGGTCCATTCCAAAGAAAGCTTTTCCTCTGGCCCACATCTCCCTGAAGCTATACCCAATTTTCTTTTTATTAGGTTGAGACAAAAGAAATTGTGGTTTAAAGAGTTAAAAACAACTGCAAAAACCGTAATTACTATTGCAGTAACCTAATATCTTTCCCTGATCAACTACACAAAAGAAATGCCTTTGTTCTATGTCTGCCTCTACTTCCAACCCCTATCCGTCAACTTCTATGCGCAAACTCTCTTCCCTAAGACCACCAGTCATCTCATAAGTGTCTCTCCAAAGGCTCAATTTGCAGTCCTCATCTACTTAATGTCTTTGTAACACGTAGCACTATTTTCTGTCATCTCCCTCTGTGAAATTCTCTCCTCTGTGGCTTTGGAGATACTACTCTTAAAGTTTACCTTCTGTCTTTTAAGTCACTTCTCCAGTTTGCTGGCTTTTCTTCTCTTCTTCAATGTCACCATTCCCCGAGAATCTACACTTACTCCTCTCTTGCCTTCATTTACTAAACATTTATGAAACATTAACTGAGTACTTATGTACCACAAATTATCCTAATAACAGTATTTGTTTACCATGATTTCCCCGGGTGATAGATAGCAAACATCACTATGGTTTCCATTACCAAGGTGACAGTTAAAAACCTGTATCTTCAACACCAATTCCTCTGTCAAGTTCAAGACCCTTAATCCCTAACTGTGTCTTTATTAAAATTTCCATATATACTGTAGTCACGTTAAACTTAACACTTTTAAAGTGCAATTTGCATACAGATTCCAAATCATTAGAGGGGGAAAAAATGGAACACAAACATCCCAAATCAGTTCAACAAAAGATAGGACAGAAAAAAAGAAAAAATTGGAATTCATGGTAAATAGGGGAAGAAAAAAAAGATGGCAGGAAAAGTTCAAACACATCAGTAGTTTACTGAGACAAACTACAGAGTTAAGTGTACTTACTAGAAGAATCTCAGATTTGGCAGAAAAATATCCAGCTACTTGCTGCTTATAAGTCATATACTTAAAATAAAACGATGGAAGTAAAAAATAAAAAGTATAGAATACCAGGTAAATACTAATAAAAAGAAATGAGGTACAGCAAGCAATGTTACAACAGACAAAATAAGAAAAGAAATAAACACTGAGAGCACGGTAAAGTGGGATATATTTTACACTGATAAAAGAACAGGCCACCAGCAAGATAAAACACTGGGTTTTATGAATGTGAAATACAAAGCAAAAAATGTATAGACATGCAAGAAGAAATTGACAAAAATCACAATCACAGTAAACTTTTAACTTCCTCTCAAAAATTAACAGATCAAGTGGTCAAAAAAGAAGTCAAAAATATGATTTGACAACTAACAAGCTTTAATTAGTAAACAGATAAAGAACTTTGTGCCCAAACGCATTCTTTTCAAATAGTTCTTCAAATTGGCCCTATATCAGATTACAAAGGAATTACTAACAAATTTCAAAAAGCAGATTTCACAGCCACCTTCACAAATCACAAAGTTATAAAACAGTAAAATAACAACAAAGGACAGTTTAAAAAACCCAATCAACTGACCCAGAAATTTTAAAATCAAAATCAAACAAAATGCTTCTAAATTACTCCTGTCAAAAAGAAAATCTGAAAGTATGAATCTATAAAGCAGAATCATAGAGCAGCACACCCAATCTATGGTTTAGCCAAAATGATACCTAGAGGAAAACATAAAGGAAAGCACTCTAGGATGAATACAACAGAACAAATGGATGGAAAACATAAATCAATGAAAGAAAAAAGTAAAAAACTGAAAATCTGATCAATAAAAGCCAATTAAGTACCTGAAAAAAGCAAAAAAATAAATAAATATAAAAGGCCAATGCTTTACAACAGACATCTTTGGCAACTCTAATGATGGAAAAAAGCCTACTAATAAACAGTAGAAATTTAAAAGAGAAATAATCATAGACACAGAGATTATTTTTTAAATTTATTATACATATTTCTAACAGAGTCCTAATGAATGATAACTTTACCCAGGTTTTCCTGTACTAGTTTGATATACATATATTGTATTCCCTTCCTATTCTGGAAAAGGGGTAATTATAGAACCTATAGAAAGTTCTAAATACTCACATGCTCTCCACTCATCAGGATGTTTAAAAGGAAATGCTAGACCATTATCAATTGCAGCTATTTTAATAAGCGATTCTTTATTATCAATCCACTTTGTTTCCTAAAGGGGAGAAAAATGGTCTGTTGATAAAAAAATGCATATAAATATTTTTAACAGATAAAGCATTTTCCATAATTGTTGAAGTTTAAAGAGCAATTGATTTTATCTGAAGAGCCTATAAAAATAAAAATAAAAAATAAGTTGCCGGAAAGTAAAAATTCACCCTTGAAGGGCTGTCTTAAATATCAGTAAGAATTTTGTAATCACTATTTTTTTTAAAATTTAATATTATAAATTTAAGAGTAATGTTTTATTTTTTTACTCTTTGGGGAAGAGGGCTTGGAATTATTAAGACTTAAAATATCCCAGGTAATTTATTGCTACATGCATTGCTTAAATCTATGATTATTTCCAAACTACAGACATTTTTAAGATAACAACTTAAAAAGTTACCTTATTAAAATCTAGTCTTCCCTAAGGTCCCATAAAAATAATTAGTTCAAATACCAAATGTTTCTGAATAAAACTCTCCAAAGGTCATAATTAAATATAATAAGGTCCAATAGAAGGAACCTCAAGAAACTCTTGATTACAGAATCTAGGCCATTCCTAATTTCTACATTCTTCAGTAGCAAAAACAAAGACCTCAGAAGCGAGAGGATTTTCATGTTAAAGACTGTTTCCTATTAAAAAGTTTAAGATAGAAAGATGCCATTATTAAATGGCCTAGATAAAATGACAAAAGAAGAAAAAGGTAATTCTTAAATTAAAAATATTAAAGTTCATGTGATACATGCCATATTTGTTTATTTTAGTTTATATCAAATATCTTAGCTCAATGAAAATGCACAATACTTAAGAGCAAAATAATGAAGTTTTCAGTAAAATCTAATGCTCAAGATATACCAATAAAATATATTTAAGAACTACTAGAATTATGTATATTTATGTGTGTATTTTAAACCATTTCTGCTACAACTGCCATTTATTTTTATTTCTATTATTTTTTTCTATTTACAACTTTATTGAGGTATAATTTACATGAAATAAACTTCATGATAAATAAAGTATACAATTTGGTAAGTACGGACAGATGTGAAACCTTCACCCAAAAGTTCCTTGTGTCCCTTTGCAGGCCCCCTCCCTTCCTCCACCCTCAGGCAACCCTTAATGTTATAGGGATTAGTTTGCGCTTTTCAGATTTTTATATAAATGTAATCAGTATGTTCCCTTTATGTGTAGCTTCTTTCAATCAACAGGATTTTGAGATTCATCCACATTACTGCCTATATCGAGTTTGTTCTTTTATTGCTAAGTACTCTGAATATGTAGTTTTAAAATTCTTTGATAAACACTGAAAAGTACAAACTTTTTAAAGTGAGGCAACAGCTTTAAGTGATGAGAACACATAGATTATACGTATTGCAGAAATTATTTTCTAACTAGTTAAAACTTTTTCAACTGTATGGACTGTTTTAAACTAGTAAAACTATTCTAAAATATCTCTTGTGCAACTATTTAAAATTTGAACTTGGTAGTCAAAGTTGACAAAAGTTGATCTAAACATCTATCACTCTGATAGCTTTAAGGGTCTATGCAGTCCATTACATACATTAAATCCAGCTTCTTTTAAGTAGTGGAAGCACATTTTTTTAAGTTCAATGTATGGGATTCACAGGTAACACATTCCATAATACTGTATTACCTAATATTGAGTCATAAGACTCACAAAGAAGTGAATTGGTAATATATAAACATGACCAAAAATACCAGATACCTTTATTACATAAAAGCAAAATAAATTTGGTGGTTCTACAAAAATTTCCCAAGCCCTGAAAAAAGTACCAAGCTTGTATCATTCTTCTATCCTAATGCAACATAAAAAATAAAGCTGCATGGAGATTTTAAAAAGTAGAATTTTAAAAAATGCAATGAAAACAAGGGAAGAAATGAAAAGAGATCAGAAAAACCAAAAAAGGACATAAAAACCAAGAATCTAAGTGAAGGAAATGATGAATAAGAACTTCAAGGAATCTTTTACAGAAATAGATTTTGTGTGTGTGTGTGTGTGTGTGTACATATATATATATATATATATATATATATATATATAATCTTTTTAAATTTCCTTACCTTAATTTCCTTCCCATGTTTCTGCTTTTCATATTTGATTAACCAATTATCATTCCCCCTGTCTTTCAAAACAACAACAAAAAATCTGTTACTTTGTTTTTTATGGATATCATAGCAAACAAAAAAATCTAGTCACCTCTTGATTTTCAAGATTTTTATTGGTTATCTCTGGCATGTGTTTACATATTAAAGGCTCTAATCTAACACATACAAACAAAAAATATTCATAAATGATAACTAACAATTTTGAGGGTAAACTTGGTCAAATATTGTTGTAAGTGCTTAACATGTATTAATTCATTTAATTCTCACAATCACTCTGTGAGGTAGGTATAATTATTGTCAAGAACTATTAAATCAAGGTTTTTAAAATCAAGGATAATTTCTCTATCCTTAGGAAGAAAAAGCATCTACCCCTATGACCAGGCAAATTTCTGGACAGGCTCTCACCTAAAGTCTATGTAGGAGTATTCTAGACTCTACACTAATTTTAACATTAACTTAAACCATATTAATTAAGAAGGTAAATCTAGAAAAGTATATAATGTTTGTTCAGAAACCAATATAAATGAGCAAACATTTTTGAATCCATGGTTCTCAAACTTCAGAGTGCATCGGAATTACCTGGAGGACTTGTGTAAAACACAAACTGCTGGCCCCCACATGCAGAGCTTCTGCTTCAGTAGGGCTGGGGTGGGTTCCGAGAAGATGCACGTGTAACAAGTCCCCGGGCAACGCTGACCTTGACAGGCCAGGGAACCACATTTGGGAACCACTGTGTTACATTATCTACATCATTGCTCCCTTCCAGCCCATAAAAAATTAAGAGTTTAATGTATTTATAGACTGCACTACGTCACCTAAGTCAAAATAAGCACATAAAATAATTTACACTATTAAGTTTTAATCATTCATATATGCAGACAACATTTCCAAAAATTGGCTTTGTCTGCTGCCGAGAAACAGCTCACTAGGGATGGGAACTGCTCTCCAGTACAGTAGCAATTCTGCCAGGAGAGTCTACTACATCTCCGCTTTCTAAGGCAGGTAGAGAAAACATGGCCTCAGGACTTCTTCATCAAAATGTTATGTCTTTGATTTAGATAACAAGAGTTGAACATGGTTTGAAACCTAAAAAGATTTGAGTGAACGTAGAAGAGAACTTCAATACCTGTATTTCTGATGATGTAATCCAAAATAACTAATCTTTCAAACTGTGACTGAAATTGTTTTCTAATATTCTCAGGCAAAGGGTCAGCTTCAAATTTCCTGAGCCAAAATTCAGCCTCCTTGTAACCTTCAACAAATAACTGAAAGGAACCAATCTATAATTTTAAGAACCACAGTTAGAAAATAAAGTACAAGAACAAAGGTATTATTTAATTTCTCAGCAGTATTTTCAATAAATATATAAACACAATAAGAAAAATAGAAGAGTTAACACTAATTTAGGTAAGTCACATTTATCAAGAACACTATTTTTACACACTAATTTTAAATAATCATACAAAGAACACATAGCAAATAAAAAATTCTCAACCCTAGACTTTCAAGAAGCATAGCAGCTATTTTAGGATAAACGGTATTTCTATCATTAAAATTACTGGCTGTTAACATTAAAAAATTTATTAAAGGAAATACAAATTTAAACAGCACATAGCACACTGGTAATGGATAACTTTGTTGGCCTCGTAAATGCAGACAAACCACCACAAAGAAAATGTTTCTCCTTCTAACACTTTATGTTCTTATTGGCATGAAAGTTTAATGATTTCCTAAAGGTTTTCTCTGAAACACTTATAATTAAGTCCTAGCAGTCATAAATATGGAAATAATATCCTTTTTGAGTCACACTTATTCCGTCATATCCAAAGAGTTACAGGCCTTGTAAAATTTTCAAACTTCTTGCTTACTTGGAGTACAATTTTAAAAACAAGTTGGGTTGACCATGAATTTCTACTAAAATTCTTTTATCTAGATAAATACACAGCTACAATAAAGCAACAAAATCGCAGGTCAAATATGTGTTTAAAAGAAATAAAGCCTAGAGCTTTTTCTAAAATGCCTTTCCCATTAACTCTGCCCACCCTTGCTTATTAGCTAGCTGCTAATCATCCCTTTGGTTTACTTAAAAGTGATTTAAAAAAATCTAGTATGTAGTGAGTAAACATAGTTACTACCATTTACTTTACTATATGTCAAGTACTTGACATATATTTCTTCATTTTATCTGCACAACCCTAAAAGGTAGTTTTTATCATTTCTCTCCCCTTACCCTCTCCTTTTATAGAAACTGGGGCTCGGAGAGTAAGGAATTTGCCGAAGGTCTCAGAGCTAAATGGTGGAGAGGCTGGGAGTGAAACCTAGGTCTGATTCTTGACCTGTGCTTTTAGCCATTCTTTTATAAAGCTTCAGATTCAATCTCCTCTTAGACACATTTCCTAACCCTCCAAACTGGGTTAGACATCCCTCCTCTATTCTCTCTGAGCTTCCTGCACTTAACCATCCTAACTACTTTATCACATTGCACTGACATTGCTTCTTTACTATAAGCTCTTTGAAAATGAAAAAACTGTTTTCTTTACTGTTATATCCACAGCCCACAGCACAATCCATAGCACATGGAGCTAAGTAATAGGTGCTGAACTGTCTCCCAAATAAAGCTCATCACAGTAACTTACCTTAGGAGGGAGTCCTATCCGATGAAATTTTCTACCTACTTTTGGCACTTTCTCTAAAGCATATTTTTTGCCTCTAGATTTTGCACGGTCAATTGTACTGTAGTTAAATGTCTCACTGACAAGCCAAACCACCTAGAAATATATGGTTTAGAAAAATGGTTATTAGAATTTGCATGATGGTATTTCTATTCATGTATACCATGAACCCACTCTAATGCTGCAACTTAACAAAGTTTAATCCTATACTAAATGCCTCAGAGAATCTAAAATAGAAAGGCTAAGGGTTTTGCAGTCAGTTAAATGGCACATCTTTCTCTCTGAAAGAGGCAGCCTAAAATTGGCCAGTGGAAGAAAGAAGTAATAGTCTTGAAATGCAGAATTAGGAATGAATATTTTGAGGAAGACTTCAAGTGTAAAATGTATAAAGGATAAAAAGAAAAAAACAAGTCTTTTGAGTACATTTGTTATCTCTACCTTCAGCAGAAAGCCTAGATCCCTGATCTTCATCTGCTTTCTAAATGCCAGTTCTTTTTCCTTCTTGTTAGCATTCTCTCAGCTCGTGTGCAAGAGGTATTCACTTGGATACTTTGTGAATCCACACTAGAATCAATTTATTCTCTCTCATGACTCTGGATTACCAAAAAGGGGGATCAACTTTAGGCTGTGTCATTAGAAATATTACTAACGTGTTCACAGAGAAGTGGGCTGTAAATTAGAAGTCGATGACTTAGAAGAAATTCTCCTTTACCCTTGTTTTAGGTACAATGCCCAGATGAAGCTTTTCATCCACAAGGGAGGCAGCAGCTTCGGAAAGGTATCCCTGGTTAGGAACCAAGCAGCCTCTGCCGAAGCAGCAAGGGCAGCAGACCTTATGAACATATTTTGTCCATTTTGGATTCAGTTGACCATAAGGCTCTTCCGTTTTGGGTTTAAATACACCAATAGTTTTCTATAGGGAAACAAATGTAGAAATTTTATTAGACTTTTAACAGATAGGGATAATAATCCATAAACTACATTCTGATAAATCTTTTGTACTTTTTCCCACCACAGATTTGGACATAAGCCTTAAATATTAAAGAGATTTAGTCCCAATCATATTTTTATATTCATTCTCATTCAACAGTCTAAAATCGATAATCATTTGGGCTAGTGATTTTCAAACTGTGTTCTGAGAAACCCTAGGGGAAGGTGAGAAGGGAGGTGAGAGCAGGGCTCTAAGACCTCATGCCACTTAACCAGCGAGGCTCTGATTCCACCTGTTTTATATTACTGGACTTCCAAGTTATGAGAGGATTCTACTGATTTTAAAATTTGTGAAAACCACTAGTCTAGGTCAAACAGTATGATCATTCAGTATTTATCCAAATTACATGTTTGTTTGTTTATTGTCTAAAAGAGCAGGAACTTTCTTAGGACTGTATCCTAAGTACTCAGAACAGTACCTAACACATGGCAGGCATTCAAGCATTTGTTGAATGAATAAATCCAAGGACAAAAAGTGGTCTCTATACAAAGATAATGAAAAAGATAAAATGCAAAGGTAATGACAGGATATAGTTAACACCTACCAGTATGTTGTTCGATTCGCCTACCTTAATCTTTCCATTATTTTTTAATGAACCCATTTAAAATAAATTCTCTCCTCTTAAAGAACTTTTTCCTCATGAATGTCTAAAAGTCTATAATCTTTACTACTGCTCTGATAAAATATATTCATATTAAATTTAGAGGCTGAATTATCCTTAGATAAGAAATAAAAATCTTATTATAATTTTGAGTATATAATTGCTTTATAAATACAATAAAGTCTGAGCCACTAGTAAAAAAGTTAACAAGAACAAATTGAGAAATCAAACTCAGAATAAATGTTGAGACTGACATTTGAGACTGACATTATCTACATATATGCTTAAACCTCAAAAAAGACTATGTTTTAATATGCAACTTCAATCTTTGCAAAAAATATCTGGATGAAATTATAATTTTTCTTCCTCTTGAAAAAGGTATTGCTGGCTATGCATTATTCAGAAAGCTTTCAGAAGTGATAACATCGATTTCTGAAAAATTCTAGACTAAGTGGAACAAAATCCCATATCAGCTTCTCTTTCCTGCCCTAGAATTCTACTTTGGTTCATTTCACTTTGTCACATTCCAGCGCCTGCAAACTTCAGACTTCCCAGGCTCCTTCTCTGGTATAATGCAGGGAAAAAAAATTCCCTAGGGTAAAATATACCTTTGCAAAAAATCAAGCACTTTGGAAATGACATTAAACAGGTTTTGAAAGTTTAAACTTCTACTTTGCTTGGCTAATATGGTTATAGACTACTGCAAGGTAAGGACTTATGAATAAAAACTCAATAAATCTATAGTTAAATATGAGTATTCAATAGTTCAAATGGTTGAAACCAAATATTAAAATAATAGAACAGTAAACTATGACTTCAAATAAATAGCTCTATTTCTAAATAGTAGAGTGTTTTCGTAAAAAAAACCCAAAAACCAAAAAACAAAATTGACCTTTATTTCTGAGAAGAGGGTGCAGTCAGATTTATTAGGAAAACATCTTCAGAAACTCACAATGACTTCACATTTAAACTAGTGTTTTCCAAAATTTGTGTTATATATAGTAGGTCTATGAAATTCTCACCCTTTTAGGATCCTTCACAAAGTAACTTCCACTTGAACCTTGAGAGATTCTTTCTGGAAAAACTCCAAATTCTATTGCCTGCTCCGCTTTCAATACAACATCAGCAAATTCTGGATCATCCAAGAATGTATTCAACTCTGAAGAACCAACAATTATTGCATTAAGAAAATCAATGTTGGTGATAGAAAGAGAACTGACTCTGGGTGGTGAACACACAATGTGAGATATAGATAATGAATTACAGAATTATACACCTGAAACCTATGTAACTTTACTAACAATTGCTGCCCCAATAAACTTTAATTAAAAAAAAAAGAAAAAGAAAATCAATGTTAATATAGTACATGAAGAAGAAAAACCAGCTATGAGAATGCTCACGATAGGGACCTCTAATAATGGATTATGGCAATACCATTAGAACATGAAGGTACAGAAAATTGTAATCCAGTACTGTTATGGGCTGCTTTGATCCTTTTCCCCCATTAATCCCACTTGTCTTTGAGATTCAAGTAATGACACATGGAAAACAAGATCCCTATTTGTTGGAAAAAATCACATTACTGCCTCACAGTACTCTGAACTGCTCTCCTGCAGTGATTTCTGTCCTCCATCCTCCCTCAGCTCCAACTGCATACACGTAGTCATACCTCAGATGTGTCATTACCAATAGGTGCAACTTCTCCATACGTTGAATTTCAAGCAATTTCTATCCCTAGTTCACTCTCTGGCAACCTGAACCCAAAAGTTCTTCCATCCCACTAGGAACTACAAAGCATTGATCTACTATGTTGTCACCGACCTTCACCCCCTTTGTGTCCTTACTTCCCTCTTTGATGAGCTTAAATTATGATCAATTATGATATAATAACTCTCTTCCTCTCTCCCCACATCATGGTCACCTTGAAAAATCTCAATCCTGGTTAAATCCAACTGTCTGCTGACTATGCCTGTACACAGACAGCTGAAATGACAAGAGAAACACACACGAACACAATGCCTGGTCTCACTTTACATCCATTACCACAAACTTCAGGTGGGCCCTTCATGCTGCCCAAGGAAGCATACTGTGTTTCCCCGGACAATCAGCTCTAATGCGTCTTTTGGAGCAAAATTAATATAAGACCCGGACTTATATATATATAATTATAACTGCATAATAATAATAAGACTGGGTCTTATATTATAGTAAAATAAGACCGGGTCTTAAATTAATTTTTGCTCCAAAAGTCGCACTAGAGATGATTGTCGGCTAGGTCTTATTTTCGGGGAAACACGGTACTACATTCCTGTTATGGACTGAATGCTTGTGTTCCCCTAAAACATGTTGAAGCCCTAATCCCCAACATGATCACACTGGGAGATGGGTCTTTCAGAGGTAATTTGGTTTAGCTGCGGTCATGAGGCTAGGGCCCCCACAAGGAGATTAGTGCCCAGAGCTAGCTGGCTAGCTCACACTCTATTTCTCTCTCTCTCCCTCTGCCATGTGAGGACACAGTGAGAAGGAGGCCATTTGCAAGCCAGGGAGAGAGCCCTCACCAGAACCTGACTATGTTGGCTCCCTGGTCTTGGACTTCCCAGCCTCCAGAACTGGGAGAAATAACTGTCTGTTGTTTCAGCCACCACGTCTATGGTATTTTGTTATAATGGCCTGAACTAAGGCTACTCCCCTGGTACACAGACTCTCCTGCTCTTCTGGACAACTATCTCACACCCTCACCTCTCCTCAAATTCCCAGCAGCTCTTGTCTCTCAGAGGATGATCTAGCTTCCTATTTCACTGTGAGAAGCAATCAGGAGAAAACTATCATTAGCCCTCAGCACCGTATCTACCCACCCACACCCTCTCCCTTCTGTCTCCACAGTTCTGTTCAAGCTCTATGACCAACTCTTCCACTCTGTGTACCAGACCCTATCTCAGAGGCTGCTCCAGGATATTTCTTCAGCAATTCATCCCTGCATCAAAATTTCCCTCTCTATTGCCTTCTCTTACCCTCCACATCCAATCCAACAGCCAGTTATATAGCTCTGCCTTAAATAAATATCCAGAATCCACCATCTCTCACCATCTTCATTCCTTCCCTGCAAATTAAGTCACTATCAGCTCTCACCTAGGACATTACCAGTCTATCTGATCTCCCTTTCACCTGTGCCCTCTCTATACTCAACAGAGAAGCTATAACAATCCTTTTAAAATAAATCAGATTAACACTCCTTTGTACAAAACAGTCCAATGGTTTCCCGTCTCACTCAAAGAAAAAGTCCAGGTCCTTACAATTAGTCCCAAGACACTACCCCATTTCCTCTAACCTCCAATTTGTTTTTTCGTCTAGCACTTACCACCTAACACGTCACTTATTTAGTGAGCTGCCGGAAGACAAGGATTTCTCTCATCACTGTATGCCCAGAACTTTTACAGTTCCTGGAACATAACAGGCACTCAATAAACTCTTGCTGAATGAATTCATAATTAATAATTTAAAGTGATAGACAGGCCAAAATTACTCTGGAAGGCATTTAAGCACTACTAATGCACTCAATATTACAAAAATCCCAAACATAAACTTCCTTACTTAAAAATTTGCCTTAATTCAGACGGAAACAAAACTGCTATTTACTAATTTTTAAGTCTGTGCTAAGAAATACTACAGAAAGTGCTACTGGGCATATTTAACCTACTTAAAAGAATAAATAATCCTAGTATTTTAGTCAAGTTTATACAATTGATATGTTAATTCCAAATCATTTTTTTTAACACTTTTTTTTTAAATTGGGGAACAGTGTGTTCTCCAGGGCCCATCAGCTCCAAGTCGTTGTCCTTCAATCTAGTTGTGGAGGATGCAGCTCAGCTCTAAGTCCAGTCGCCGTTTTTCAATCTTTAGTTGCAGAGGGGCAGCCACCATCCCATGTGGGAATAGAACCGGCAACCTTGTTGTGGAGAGCTCGCGCTCTAACCAACTGAGGCATCCAGCCGCCCCTACGGCAGCTCAATGGCAGCTCTTCAATCTAGTTGTGGAGGATGCAGCTCAGCTCTAAGTCCAGTCGCCGTTTTTCAACCTTTAGTTGCAGAGGCGCAGCCACCATCCCATGCGGGAATAGAACCGGCAACCTTGTTGTGGAGAGCTCGCGCTCTAACCAACTGAGGCATCCAGCCGCCCCTACGGCAGCTCAATGGCAGCTCTTCAATCTAGTTGTGGAGGATGCAGCTCACTGACCCACGTGGGAATCGAACCGGCAACCCTGTTGTTAAGATCTTGCACACTAATCTACTGAGCCATCCGGCTGCCCCCCAAATCATTCTTAACTATCCCGTGAAAATCCTTAAGAATGAAGGGAGAAATTTTGTCTTTCTTGTACGTTGTGTATGTGTATTCCTAGCACCTAAAAGAGGGTGGTACTTAATAAATATTGAATTGAATAAATACATTATTTATGTGCTAGAATGTGCCAGTAATCATTATCATTAGTCAAATGGTATTTCTTCTAGGTCAGGGCTCTTAATAAAAAGAAATAACTTGAAAAGTTATGGATTTCAACCTTGCTCCCAGTCTAGTGTACTTTCCATAGTACATTACCAGCAGGCAGTCTTTGGGCCAATGTTTCAACATTTTCAAAGACAGATCACTCCTTTCTTCATGCTATTGTTTGCTTGAAAACATATATAAACTTTTTCCTTTATCAGAAGTAAGTGTCCTGTAGTGTCACCCAATGTCCTAGACATCTCATCTGGAACAAAACTCTACCTACTTCTTTATTCCCAGGGATGGTCCTTCAAATAGTTGAATATCATTTCATGGTCCCCCAAGTCTATTCTGCGCCTCCTTCCATATGGAAGTGTTTTCAGGCTTTTCAGGACCTGAGTTGCCCTCTCATTTCATGCCTCAGTTTTTCAATGTTACTTCCTTAAAATATGGTCTCTAGAATAGAGCAACTCATTGCAGAAAATAAAGACATCTCTCAGTCTTGACACTACACCGAAATAAGAAGCACTGCAGTATTTTATCAGTTGTTTAAGAATCCTTTCATATTTCTAACTCATACTGAAATGCCTCAACTCTTAGACCACTCTTGGTCTCTCCCATCTTGTACTTGAGCATTTTTTTTGGAAACTATGTGCAGCCTTTGACATTATTTCTATTAAACGCTATCAAATTGCTTTATGGGTGAAGCTTTATGAAATCTTCAGAGAATCTGCCTTTGTTGCTCTCATGCAGCCCATGATTATACTCTGAATACTTAATAATTTAGTTTCAGCCAAAATCAGATCAACAGAATCGTTCCTATCAAATCAGCCAGCATGTTCTCAATCCTTTTCTTTTTAACTTGTCCCTTGTTGAGCAACTCTTTTGGATAAATGAGATAATCTCCCCCCATGAAAATGGGCATTCTTTGAGATGGCCTGGATTTACCACACAATCTAGAAAGGGATTTAAAAGACAACTGGTGCTACTATCTAATTAATGCCAGAAGCAAAGGGTACATATCAACTATTTTAAAATCAAAGTAATTGTTTTTTAGTAGATAATTTTTCTTTAACTGACTCATAACTCACATTCTACAACTTTCTTCATTTTACTTAAATGTACATTTGGCAATGAAAAGTTACGCTGCTTCAAGCTATACATACTGTGGAGATTTGGTTTGAAGGTTTACTGTCACTGTTTGGTTTGATTTTTTAAATAGCTGAGGGACATGGTTAGTGACATTTTCAATTTTTTCAGTTAAAATGACTAACACCCCTTTTAAGCAATAAAAATGGGGTTTATTTTGTCTCAAAGAATACTCAAATTTTCTGAGAAGAATCTCAATTCTCCCTCTGTGTACTCCCTTTGAGTCTCCTCTAAGAAGACTCAGGAGACTTCCAGTGAAGTTCTAGTTCTGTTCAAGCTTCTCACTTTTCACAAGACATGGAGCCCACCATCGAACCTTTGCCCCTGCTCTTCTCAAGCAGATGCCACGCTGCCTTCCCATCGCTCATTCTCAATTCATTCTCTGACTCCATCTGATCTACTGCAATGCTAGCAAACAAATAATATGGGTTCCAGGAGGGCAGAGATCTTTGTTTTGTTCTCTGATATATCCCAAGTGCCTAAAACAGTGCCTGGCACATAGGAGACCCTGAAGAAATTTGAGTTAACAAACGATCCCCTGAATCACACTTAAAGGTTATTACTGGTCCTTTAATAAGTAGAAATTGAAAATGGAATAAGAGAATCCACAGTATAACCTTTTATATTAGGTTGGTGCAAAAGTAATTGCGGTTTTTACAATTCTTTTTAATCTTTTAAACTGCAATTACTTTTGCACCAACCTAATAGTTTTATGTAAGTATGCATGGTAACCTAACAAGTTCTCATTTTTAAATAAATAAATCAAATGGACTCTCCCTCACTTGACGGTTGGGACTATAGCTTACCCACTAAACAGAACATTTTCTAAAAAAGTAGCTGGCTCACAAGTTTGGTGATTTGAACCCTGCATCAGTGCTATTCATCCTACAAGTCTCAAATTCGATGGCACTTGCTCTGCTAAGTCTTCCCTGACCCCTAAATCTAGGGCATGGTTCAATGGAACCCTCAGCCTGCCCCATCCAAGTAGCCGTTTCATCTGTTAGAACTGTTTTAACTGACCGACTCCTCCATTAGGCTACAAAGCTATGTGGGGACAAGGCTGGCCTGGACATCCATTTCATATCTGGTCACCACTGTTTCCCCAAAGCCTCCATTTCCACTGGCACCCAGCAGGCACTCAAACATTTCATGAATGCTGTATCGCTGCAATAAATGGAAAATAGAGACTAGGTGGATTCTAATTAGTGGTTGAGGAATAATCTCTAACACATCGCTGCTTACTACCTTTCAAAAGCTCAGTTATAGAGGATCATCAGACACGTTAGGACATCTACTCTTCTAATACCTTCCTCTAAATCAAGGCAGATTAGCAGCATCTTGAATCTAGACCCACCAATACTGATAGTGCCACCCAAAGAATTACTGCTATTGAAGTGGGCTTCTGGGAAATTAGATGAATACTACAAAGTTAGTCACTTTTATTACAAAGATATTATTCAGCATATAGTCTCCCCTCCAAGAGAACACGTAACAGGTTATCCTTTGTTAATTCTGTTTTGGTTTATAATTGTGTTTCTCTCAAGTTGACTGCTCAATAATCTTAAAAATCAAATATGTGGGCTGCCTGCATCAAGTATCTGACGTGCATTTTGTGTACTTATTCCAGCCTCCTAACATAAATCTTATGTTAGTTATCTCATTATCCTTATTTCCCATTCTCATTTTTCCTCCTTACTTTTAAATGATTTTATTTTGTTCCATTTTGTTCCACCATGAATTACTAAATGGCTTAGAAATATACACTTCCTTTCACTTTGGTAGCTCTTTGTGAATTCTAACACTGTTCTCTAATTGTTAGGCTCTCCAACCAAAGTGATTTAAGTGCTCCTGGTTTGTATTAACTGGGACCTTGGAAAAGTCACTTCACCTCTTTATGCTTCCTTAAAATTAAAATAAAAAATAGTACTCACTTCACAAGGTTGGTTATGATTAATATATGTGAAACGCATAGAACTATGCCCTGCATGTACTTTTACATAGGTGTCAGCTATCACCATCTTTAATACTCACCAGTTCGCTGATTAAAATGACAATAAAAACAAGGAATGCCACTAAGCCTTATACTTTGACATTGATCCAACACCACTGTGTTTATGCCGGTTCTAGACTTTGTCAAATGCCTTGTTAAAGATCACAGACATGACATTCTTCCACTGGCTAAAGTACATAAATGACATAAACAAAATAGTCACAAATGATGTTAATGTTAAACTAAAGGCAAGAACTTCTTGGAACCAGAGAGGTGGCTTCATGGAAATTGGATGTAAAGGACTAAGGAAGTTAGTGGGCTCACTGAAAAATAAACTTAAAAATCTAGTTACTCAGTCATAAACTTTTTAAGAGACTGGTTTGAAATTTTTAAAATAGTTTTTACAATTCAAAGCTATTTTTAAATCCATTAAAAATGAGATCTCTATAATAAATAACCAAAAGTAACCATTATTTTATAACACTTGGGGATGTGCAGAAAAATGGAAAAAGCGCAGCACATGAAGAAAGAACTAGGTTCAGTCCTGGCTTTAGCACTTTCTGGATATGTAGTTAACTTTGGCTGATCTCTGAAATTCTGTAACTACTAGTCATTACAGTTTTATCCATTTTCAATCCTCACAAGGATGAGGGTGAGTAACAACTAACTTGCTATGCTGTTGTGAGAATCAATGAAATACACACAAAAAGATCTTAAACTATAAACTGTGATATAAGGTATTACAATTAAAAAAGGCAGGAATTCTCTTTAATAATGCATTTGTGTTCTGAGTACTATATCCCCCGTTTTATTTTTTCTAGCCTTATCTGTTTACAAAACCTCACTTTCACAAGAAACGCACTCTCAAGTTTTAGGGTGTTTTTAAAATATAGCTACACAGGTAACTCGGGGGTAGAAAAAGGCAAGCTAGCCACTTGGATCTTAGCCTTTTCACAAACTGGATTCTAGGTAATATCGTACAAATTATCAGCGTAGCCAGGTGAATGTGGGTCCATTTGTGATCTGGTTCCAACTTCTTGTTTGTCCTGTTCAATGTACTGCCGATGCATCCATTAGCTAATATAGTAATGGCAGTTGACCTGCATATCTGACCGTTTGCCGAAGCTTTATTTGTGAAACCCTTGAATTGAAAAATCCGCTTTCCTTCGGCCTCTCAGATTTATCTACTTTAGAATGTCTGACTATAAGTTTAACTACAACTTGAATAATCTATCCAAATATTCTATCTAAAATTATTTAAACTACAGAAGACCCATTAATTAGTGTATTAGCAGCAGCACATATAATATCCAGTATTAATGAAAACTACCTTGCCTGTGGCTTTTCTTTGAGCTGTAACATATGGAGTGATACTTCAGGCATACTGCACACACCATCTCATTTAAACCATCCTAACCACCAGCAAGCATTAATCACAATTTTACAAACTAGCCTGTCTCATCCCTAGCTAGGACCCTTACAGGTCTACTCTATTTTACTATCAAATTAGCCTAACTCCACTCGACAAGCCAAAACACTTGCTTTTTTTTTTTTTTTTAACAAATATCCATGCTTACAGTAGCATGCCTCAATTTTACTTTCAATATCATTTCAATTACCCTCTCTTTCACCTGAGGCTATCAGTCCGCTTAATAATGAAAGTTTTTTTTTTCTTTTTTAAAGTGTAAGAGTAGAAATGAGTCAAGCAAAAAAAAAACTTTACAAGAGAGATAACGGGTACAGAAATTCAACTGCCTCTGCCTCCTCTGGCTAACGTCACAATAACAACATTTAATAGCATTAGTTTTTGAAACGTGTCCCAGTGGCAGCTGGATATTCTTGCTGTATATCTTGCAAATTCACAACTTGGGGAACTTTGATAGTTCAGGGTTCTTAATCCAAAACTCAAGTCCAAACTTGAGCAAAGAACTTACGTCATTTTACAGCGTTAAATTTTCTTCGGTGTCTGATTCCAAAAGTTTAGGCTCACTCTTTAGGGAGGCCTCAAGGATTAGTCTAATGACAGCCATAGGCCTTAGGTGCAGGAAGTGTACCGCTCCTGGAAAAGGTGCGAGTAAACGGGAGAGCAGGAGAGCACGGCAAGGTGCTAGGCCTGTGCTCCGGACGGGATGCCTGGCGAACTGCCTTTCCTACTAGGCAAGTGCTAGTGAGAGACAGAAGGGAGCCGGGGACAGGGCGGGAGCCCGGAGCGGGAACCCGGGGAGCGGCGAGAATCCGGGGCTGAGCGCCGGCAGCGGCGATAGGCGCTCTGGGGGGGCCGCGGGGAGAAGGGAAGAGCCGGGTCGCACCTGAACATGTGGGGCAGTTCCAGTCCAAGTCGGTGGACAAGCTCCCGAAGAACCTCGCGCCCCGGGAGGGGCTGCGGGGCGCGTCCCTGGGCGGGAGCAGCAGTTCCTTGTCGCCGGCCTCGCCCGGAGAGCCCGCACCCTCCTCCCCGGCAGCCTCCACCAGCCTCACGGCGGTCCCCGGAGCGCCCTTCCGCGGCTGGGCCCAGGCGATCCGCGGCAGCAGCGGCTCCCGCTCCTCATCCTCCTCCTCGTCCAGGCTCCCGCCCCCCGTGGCCGCCCGCCGCCCGGGTTCGGAGGATTCCGCCATGACCTCCGTCTCTGCTTTCCGCGCTGACACGGGCTCAGAGAAGCAAGGGGCTCGGGCCTGGCCTCGGCATCGCGGAGGACCGGAGCCGCTGGAACCGGTCGAGGCCACTTCACACGCGGGCTGGTCCACTCCGTGCCCGCCCCGTGGTTGCCCCGCCCCACCGTTGGCCGCGACTCACCTCACACCGCCTCGCGCCTGCGCAGAAAAGGCCCTGGCGGCAGTGGGCGGGGCGGGGCGCGGGCTAGGCGTGGGGCTGTCACCTGCCTCGAGCACCCGGAAGCTGCGAGGGGTAGAAGTGGGGGGCCATGTTGCTCCTACTGGAGCGCAGGGGTCAAAGTTTAACTTAACCGCCAGAGTGCCCCTCTTCATTCTATATTGGCCTCTCTCTCAACCGCAGAATTCTCTCACAGACTTTACCATAGTTTGTACGTATATATTTTTTTGTATGACTATTTAACATTTATTTCCCCCTCTATAAGTTCAGGAGAGCAGGGATCACGTCTTTTGTTCAGACATTCCTGATATTGGTAGTTTTTATTTCCTTTTTTTCTAACTAATCTGGCTAGAAGTTTATCAAATTTTTTAATCTTATCAAAATGTATCTCTTGATTACATTGATTTTGTTTTCTAGTTCACTGACTTGCTCTTTATTATTTCCTTCATCCAATTAATTGGGATTTGATTTCCTCTTTTTTTAATAGTTGCTTAGAGTAGCTTAATTCTGGACCTCTCTATTTTTAATTTTTTAATATAAACTTCCTGTTTTTAAATAAAGCTATGCATTTCCCTCTAAGCACTGCTTTATCTGCATTCCACAATATTTGATATTTTATGATTTCATTTTCATTCCGTTCAAAATAGTTTTTTATTTACCTTATAATTTCTTTTTTGACTCATTTCTTTGAAGTATGTTAAGTTCCAAATATTTGGGGGCCTTCCTAGATATTATTATTGGTTTCTAATTTAATTCTGTTGTGGCCAGAGAAGATACACTAAGATTTCAACCTTTTGAAAGCTATTGAGACTTATTTCATAACCCAGCATATTATTTACCTCGGTGTGTGCTTTAAATTCCATGTGTGCTTTTAAAGAAAGGTGTATTCTGCAGATAAATGATTCTGTAATTATCAGGTGTTTCTATAAATATCAATTCAGTTAAGTGTTGATAATGTTGTTCAGATCACCTATATCCTTATGGATTTTTAAATTTAGTTCTGTTGTTCACTGAGAGAAGGGTACTATACTCTAACTATGATTGGGGCTTTGTCTATTCTCCTTTTAGTTTGGTAAGTTTTTGCTTTATGTATTTTGAAGTTGTTATTAGGTGCATACACAGAATTTTTATATCTTCCTGATGATTTGACCCTTTCTTTTCTTTTTTCTCCTCTTTCCTTCTTTCTTTTCTCTCTCTCTCTCTCTCTCTCTCTCTCTCTCTCTCTCTCTCTCTCTCTCTCTCTCTCTCCCCCCTCCTACTTATCAACTGTCTCTCCTTATCTCAATACTCCAGGCTTGCAGTCTATATTGTCTGATATTAATGTAACCACTCCACCTTTCTTAGGTTTACTGCTCACCTGGTAAATCTTTTTCCACCTTCTCCCTTTCAATCTATTTGTGACTTTATATTTAATATGTATGTATCTCTTGTAGATAGTTTATAGTTGGTTTTTAATTTTAAAAAAATTAAGTCTGATAATCTCTGCCTTTTAATTGTAGTTTTTAGTCTATTTACATTTAATATAATATTAATGTGGTTGGATTTAGAGCTATCATTTTGCAATTTGTATTCTATTTGTTTCACCCTCTTTTTGTTCCTCTTTTCTTTCCTACTTTCAGTTAATCAATATCTTCATATTTCATCTTAATTCCTCTATTGATCTTCTGTTAAAACTCTTTACATTAGTTTTCACTGCTTACGCTGGTATTTACTGCATGTATCCTTAAATTATCTCAATGCTCTCAGACCTCATGTTGTACTACCTAACATAAAATGTAAGAATCTTGCAAAAGTGTAGTCCTATTTCTCCCTCATCCTTTATGTTATTGTTGTAATATATATTAGACCCACATATATTTAAATACATTGAATACTTTTTCTCTTAAACAATTATATTTAAAATTGTTTTAATATATAAAATACAAAAATTAATATAAAAATTAATATATAAAAAATAAAAAATATTTAAAATTATATTTAAAATTGCCTTTAAAAGAAATTAAGAAAATAATGTAGTCTTCTATATTTACCATTTCCAGTGCTTCTTAATCCTTCCTGTAGATCTGAGTTTCTATCAAAGTAGTGTCATTTCCCTTCTCTCTGAAGAATTTTATAAAGCATTTCTGTAATGCAGATCTGCTGGTGATAAATTCTAAGTTTACATTTATCTGAAATTATCTTTATTTCACCATTATTTTCAAGGGATATTTTCTCTGGATATAGAATTCTGGATTTATGTTAACCCCCTACCCCACTCCAAGTTCAACTCTAAAAATGTAATTCTGCTATTCTCCAGCCTTCATTGTTTCTGAATCATATCCCTTCACCCACTCACCCAATTTGTATTATGTCATTTTCTCTAGTTGCCTTTAAGATTTTCTCTTTATCTTTGGTTTTCAATAGTTTGACCATGATATTCTTGGTATGAATTTCTTTATATATATCCAGTTTGAGTTTTGCTTGGCTCCTAGAATCTGTAAATTTATGTAGTCCACCAAATTTGGGTAAATCTCAGCCATTATTTTTTCAAACATTTTTTTCTGTCCCATTCTCGCTTTCCTTTCCTTCTGGGGTTCCTATTACATGTGTATTAGACTCCTTGATATTATCCTTGAAGGTCAGTGTGAATCTGTTCATTTTTTCCAATAGATTTTATCTCTGTTTTTCATATTGGATAATTTCTCTTGTTTTTAAATTTGCCAACCCTTCAGCCATTTCCAATTAGCTATTAAACCCATCCAATGGATCTTTTATTTCAAATGTTGTACTTTTCAGTTTTAGAATTTCTAGTTGGTTGTTTTTTTTTTTTTTTAGAGTTTCTCCATCTCTGTTATTTTCCATCTGTTAGTTCATTATGACTATTTATTTTTTAAGTATTTCAATAGATGTATAATAACTGTTTTACTGTCTTCGCTAATTCTTACATATGAGTCATTTGGGAGTCAGTTTCTATTGACTACTGTTTTTCTGGACTATGAGTCAAACTTTCCTGTTCCTTTACATATCTGTTAATTTTTATTGAATACTGTATATTGTTGATAATATATTGTAGAGCTTGTAGAGTCTGTTGTCTTCCTCTGATGAGTGTTGAAGTGTTCTGGTAGATAGTTAATTCAATGAAAGTCAAATTCCACCTGAAATTTCTGATCATTTCTTTCAGCTGTTGGTTTTTGCTGGGCTCTTTGGCGTATCCCCCATGCACATAGATTTCAGGAATCCACCAAAGATTTGGGTAGAGTGTATGTGTAGATTTTGGAACTCTCTCCCTCCTTTTCAGGATTTCCCTCTTCAATTTCTAGGTGCTTTGGAAGCCCCAGAAATCATCTTTTAATTCCTTAAACCATTAAGAGTGTGGCTTCCTTATTGAGTTCTAGCTGCCTTTCACAGTGCAAACTGAGTAGTGCTCTCAGATGAGAAAAAGTATGAGCATAAATCACACTCATTATATTTCAATTCTTTGAAGAATGTCCATCCCTTCAATTACTGCCAGCCTACGTTTGATTACTGCTAGTGCCTTCATACATCACTTACCGATGGGGATATGTTCTGAGAAATGCATCATTAGGCGATTTTATCATTGTGTGAACACCAGAGAGTGCAATTACACAAACCTAGATGGTATAGCCTATTACACTCCTAAGCTATATAGTATATAGACTATTGCTCCTAGACTATAAACCTGTACAGCATGTTACAGTACTGTATACTATAGGCAATTGTAATGCATTGTACTATGACGTTACAACAGCTATGATATCACTAGCTGATTGGAATTTGTCAGCTCCATTATAACGTTATGGGACCACTGTTATATATATGGTCCATCATTGACCAAAATGTCACTATGTGGCACATGACTGTAATTGTTCTTATATTTTGTCCAAAGTTTATAATTTTATCCATAAAAGGGTTAGTCTAATATAAATTCCTATGACGTATTTTATTGGAAATGTATCTTTTGGTGAGACGAGTGGTGCTCTATTTTTTGTCAGTACTTCACATGTTAGTAGAGGAATATTACTGATTGCTAGATAAGACAGGATTCATCATCAGTTCTATTTGTAGTTTACGTTTTTATAGACATGCAGAGTGAGAAAATCTATCCAAATAAACATACGAAGATGGAAAACATTTTGTAATAGCAATGTCAAATCTTTGTTCTCCTTCCAAGTATATGCTAAAAATCACATGGTACTCTATCACCAAAAATATTTTTTATGATCTATCATCAGGTATCTCATTTAGGTCCTCCTTTCTCAGTTTCTGGGAAGTATACCAAAAAGGCTTTTAAAAGACATTAAAATTTTAATTGTACTATAACTTTATTTCAAGGCACCTTATTTTTTAAACTCAGAGTTAAGAAAATAAAGATATTAACATTTTCACAACTTTTTGTCAATATATTATTTATTAAAATGCTTTAAGTATCTTTTTTAATACTTTAGAACTACAGATTTCTCTCATTCAATGTATGTACAACATATAACTTAAAAGTTAATTGGCAAAGCCAGCCTTCATTATTCAATCAATCAGCCCAAACAGACTTTTTTCAATTCACATCAACATGTTAAAATACCCTACATCAGCATCTCAGTTTTGAATTCTAAGGCTCTGCTGCCTTCAGTATTTCTCACAGATACTTTCTTTACTTTGTTCCCATGGAATATTCCCTAAGGGGGTCCATTCTTTGATATTAGTGTTTAGGAGAGACAAAATCTTTTAACTTAAATTTGTCATCTCTCTACAGCTTCACTCTACAATACCTATGTATACAGAACATTCTAACACAGGCCTACATGTACCATGTCCAATATCACCATCACCTTTAATAAGACAAGACATGAAGCACTGCTGATTCTTTAGGAGGCCTCTGTTAAAGGAGGCTTTGCCTTCTTTATTGAATATTGAATATTTATTGAATATTTCAAATTCAATCTTTGTGGGAAGACTCAGGTTCTTTTATACCCTGGAGCAAGAAGCCACTAGAAGACTCAGGATAGGCATTCCAATGCCAACTGGTGTACTATAATTCAGTTTTGGCACTAACCATCAGAGTTCGCACAGATCCCACAAGTTAAGGGATCAGTCCTCTGTAAGACTACCCTCACTTCAGATGCCAGCCACACTTTGCAGGTCCCCAGGCCACCCCCATTGATGACCAACTGGCTACAAATTTGGGGGCTCCATGACCTCCTTGGGTTCTATAATTTACTAGAAAAACTCACATAACTCAGCAAAGATTTCAAGGTTCTTGCCCTCATGGAGATCATGATGAGATGGAACTTACAGATAAATGAATAGGCAATTACAATACAGTATGCTGAGAGCTGTGTGGAGGAAGTACAGGCTTCTATGAAAGCAAATAAGAGGGGCCTAGATTAGGAAAGGGGAGAGGCTTGGCTCATGTAAAATCTCACCTGAAATTTCTGGTCTTTTTTTTCCCTTAACAATCCAGCTGTTGCTTTTTGCTGGTCAAATAGAAGGACAAGGAAAGCTTCACATGACAGATGACATTTTTGTGGAGACTTGAGCGATGAGAAAGAACGGTTCATAGAAAGAATGAAGGAAAGGGTAATCCTGGCAGGGGGGCAGGTTGAGCAAAGGCTCTGAGGAGTGCTTGGTGTGCATTAGGCACTGGAGATCTCTGGAGAGTGGCCGGGTGGAGGTGGTGAGAGGGGGAAGCAAGACACGAGGTCCTGAAGGTGGTCTAGAGCCTCACTGTGTTGCCTTTCAGTACAAATCTCATGCCAAAATTTTCAGCCCTTGTGTTGAAGGTCCTGATCACCTCACCCTTCTCTGTCTAGATGCCAGAGGGTGGATCATGACACAAAATGAGATTAGAGATTTAGTAGACTTATGGGTCTGGGCTGTATGGGTTAGAGTTCGGATTTAATTGGAAATTCAACGAGTCCAAAGCCTTCCCCAAAGGATCAGAACTTTTGTTTAAAGAGACATTGTAAACAAATGTTTGATTCCTCTAATAAATGAACTCAACATATAGCTGTATAACACTGTTGAAGGTTAGTCTCAATCTTAGATGCATATACTTGCACTAAATGTTTTTGGAAATATACACAGAAGAGTGATAACTGGTTGCCTTTGGAGAGGGAATGGGAGAGTAGAGATTGAGGTGGGCACGAGATCTGCTTTCTCTATATATAAGTGGCAGGACGATGGGGTGTCTTATTGGTCCTGGTTGAGCTCCATCAGCAATCCTGCTCCCCCCAAGGCACCCCAAATGAACATATGCTGTAAGTAGAAAACCATGCTTAGTAAGCAAACACAGACTCAAGAAGGTTTCCTACCTCCTCCGTTCATTCATTCATCAAATGAATTGTGCCAGGTGCTATTCTAATGCTGGGGAGAAAGTGTAAGGGTGACAGTATACTTTCAAGGATTTAGCAATCTAGCTTGTTTTACTGAATTATAGTTTGATTTAATTTATTTCGTAGTTTATTATTTTTTTCGTATTCTTTATTTCTCTCCCTCACTGATGATTTAATTGCTCTGCTTTCCCAAGGCTACATGCATACCTCATTAATCTAGTTAATCAGCAGAACACTAACTTGCAAGAAACTGAGTCAGCCCTCAGCCATCAGGACACTGGCAACTAGGCTGCAATTCTGGATGGTGATTTTCTCTCAGATGACATATGAATCACCCCTAAGACAGGGTTCAAGATAACTACCGCAGAACAAACCAGACCCCAGGAGAGTCACATGACTAACTCCCCAGGCCCCAGGAGAGTCACATGACTCACTCTCCCTTTCCTTTGTTCTGTTTCTTCTTGTGTATCTATAAAAACTTCTGACCATTCTAGGAACGAGGAGATGGCCTTTGGACAGGCGTCCGCTATCCTCCCAGTATGCTACCATTTCGAACAAACCTGCTTTTCTTTCTACCAACCTTGTCTCTTGAATATTGATTTGTGAGCGATGAGCAGCTGAAACTTAAACCGTTAAAAAAAAGAGTAAACCCATCTCTTTTCTCATGAATCTTCCATTCTCCTGGGGGAGACGAACAATAACAAGTAACTAATAGCACATTAGAATGTAAAATGATGACAAATCCTACGAAAAAGAATAATGCAGGGTGAGTACTAAATGACGGTGGTGTGGATGGGTGCACATTCTTTTATAGAATGGGTGGGCACTCTCTTATATAAGGTGGTTTTAGTGGGTTGAATAGTGATTCCCCCAAAAGATATGTCCATGTCAAATTCCCAGAACCTGTGGATACTATCTATTTTGGAAAAATGATCTTTACAGATGTAATTTAGTTAAGGATCTTGCAATGAGATCATCTCAGATTATCTTGGCTGGTGCTAAATCCAATGACAAGTGTCCTTAGCAAAGAAAGGCAGAGAGAAGTTTTGAGACAAAGAGGAGAGGATACACAGGGAGGCAGATGTGAAGATGAGGCACACGTTAGCGTGATTTGGCCACAAGAAACAAATAATTGTCAAACACTCAATGCAAGAATTGACAGAATTGAGGGTAAAAGTGATGGCTGTTATGTTACTACTTGGGAGAAGAATGTTCCGAATACATGGCTACTTCTAAATCCCTTCTATATGGAAATTGTGAAGCTTCTATTTCTGCATACATTTTTGAGCTGTTGGACTTTTTTTTTTAACAAAAAAAATACATTAAAAATGATTTTTAGCACATGACACGATTTTTATAACAATGAAAAAAAGGAACAAGAACTATCTGACTGAGATGAAAGTCTTAATCAAATGTGGTTGACATTTAAGGTTATGACTCAAGTGACATGCAATCAGTAAGCACAGAAAACAGAGAGAACACTAGCCTTTGAGTCAATCTGACAATAGACACTCGGTTGATGATCTGTCTTGGCTTTGTTCAGCGAGCTGCAGTGGACTTCTGCTTCACGGACTCTTATTACCTTGAGAAAACACAGAGATCCTTTAGATGAGCCCACAATCTTTGTATTCTGTTCCATTTCAACGTTTACATGTATATGTTGTGATTTGAATACAGACATATTTAGGAACAACTTAATTCCCACTTTCCTGTCATCCCCCAAATTTATCTTATTCTAATGCTGGATCTGGCTTTAAGCAGAATCTGTTCTCAAAAATTTACATGCAAATAAAATGCTTGTGAAACAAACGCTTGCTTTAGTGCAGTAATAATGAAGGCTACAGTTTATTGAGAGCCAGATGCTGTTCCATGTGCTTTGAGTTTATTAGCATATACACCTTCATAACAACCCATTGAGACAGGGGTTCTTATCTGCCTCTCTTTGCACACGGAGCAACTAAGGCATACAAAAGTTAACTAACTTTTCCCAGATCACCCAGATGCAGTAAGTGGCAGAGTTAGTGTTGGAACGCAGGTGGTCTGGCTCCAACCTCTTAGACATTCTATTATGCAGCCTCTCAGCCACGGAAGGTTCTTTCTAAATCACAATTCTGATCAATATCTCTAACTTCTAATGTTAGTCGTTTGCTCACCAAAAAAACAAAAACCTAAAAATTTACTGTGGCATGTAATTCCTCCCACAGACTGGGCTCTAACATCTGACATAAACCTTGTTTCTCATCGTGCCAGCGGCAGCCACCCTGTGCCCACTCCTAGAACCAGTTATTTCCTGCCTCTGTGTCTTTATTGTTGTTGTCAGGATATCCTTATCCTCTTCTTGACTTGACCAACATCGATCTGGCCTCTAAATCCTAGTTTGATGTCAAATTGCAACTGTCCCCAGTTTCCTAATTAGAGATCATCATGTCTCTGTCCTGTTTCCTTCCCAAATCCTTGCTCTGACCTTTGATGGAGCCCTCTCTTGCTGAAGTTTATTTCTCTATTCAAAAATGCGATGAAACCGTGAGCTCCTGGCAAGAGAGATGTGAAGCTCTCTCCTCTGTATTTCTCTCTCACTCCCTCCAGTTCCTAGGAGAGTGACTAGAATATAGTATGCGCTTGACAAAAGTTTTATGAATTAATGAAAAAAATGAATGAATAATATTATATTTAAAGGAGTTCTGTAAATAAATTTTGCTGTGAGAACCATTAACCCCCAAATTCTCTTTGGTAGTATTTTCTCCCCAAATATCACCAAGACAACCTGTGTCAGAGGTCCCCAAGAGCATGCCCTGGTTTGATGATTCACTAGGAGGACCCACAGAACTCAACATAGAGTCGTATTCACAGCTATGATTTATTATAGTGGAAAGACACAAAGCAGAATTAGCAAAGGGAAAAGACACATAGACAAAGTCGGGAGGAAACCAGGCACTCATTTCCAAAAGCTCTCTCCCAGTGGAGTCACATAGGATGCTTTGACCTTCCCACACTACGAGTTGTGACAACACATGTGAAATGTTGTCTACCCAGGAAGCTCGTTAGAGCTGTATTAGTCTGGACTATATTAGTCGGGGTTCTGGACTGTATTAGTCGAGGTTCTCTAAAGAAGCAGAACTAACAGTATAGAAAAGATTTATTTTGAGGAACAGGCTCATGCGATTGTGGGGGCTAGCACGTTCAAAATTTGTAGGGCGAGCCAGCAGGCTGGAAACTCGGGCAAGAGTTGATGCAGTAGTCTTGAATTTCTTCTCAGGGAAACCTCAGGTTTTGCCCTTGTGGCCCTTGAACTGATCGGATGAGGACCACAATATTATTGGGAGTAATCTCCTTTACTTAAAGTTAACTGACTATAGACGTTAACCACGTCTCCCAAATACCCTCACGGCAACACCAAGATTACAAGTTGATTGAGTAAATGGGCACAATAATTTAACCACGTAGACACATAACACTATCCATCACATGGACCCTTTTTTTCCTTTTCCCGTCTAGCTAGGAAGCACCTACCCCTCATCCAGGTCTCAATGTCCCCAGGAAGGTTTCTGTGATGGCCTCCTTCTCCAACTGGATTAGGAGCCTCTCCTCATTAGCTCCAAATGAAACTCTAAACATAGTACTAACATTATACAATTTTGTAATGACCTGTTTACCTGTTTACTAACTAGAACATAAGCCTGAAGAGCAAAAACTGAGCTGAGGTCCTGTTACACATCAGCTAGCACAGAACCTGCCATGTAGCTGGCACTCAATAGTTTCCAAGTGAGTACATCTGTCCCAACTCCACTTTACTGTTGAAGTAATAGGTTTAAAGATAATAAGCCCCTTACTTATGGTTACCACACCGATTAGCAGCAGAGCTGGATTAGAACTCATGGCTCCTGCCTGAAACCTCAGGTTCCTCTCCACTTTGCTATTCCTCTTTGAGCAGGAAGGTTAAGATCCACCAGATGTGGTGAGGTTTAGTTTTCAGAATATGTGTGCTCAGTACTTTTGCATGAAAAAAGAGAGGCAGACTCAGGTTCCAGCAATAGGGTTTTGTGTTTTTTTAAGAAGACACATGATGACAGGAAGCTCATATGACAGGAACTGCCGTCTTGCAGAGCCGGTGGGAAACCCGACCAGGAACTGGGTTCTCTCCTTGCTCCTCAGCAGCCAGTGGTCACCAGTACCCTGTCATCCTGCTGACTCAGCTCTGCCCTGTCTCTTCTGCTCTTTTTCTCCTGCTACTACGCACTAATAACTCCTCGTCTGTTCATGCCTTCCTGACTGCTTATGGGTAATATGGGCTCATGCATGCCTTCTCTTTGAAAGTTTTCAGTGTCTCTTCCTGCCACCCAACTGACGCTTCATATTTTCCAAATCTAATTTCTGATTAAGGCAGCTGGTTGGCTTCTTTTGCTACAATCTTTCTTGTTTGGATAGAGCTTCTCATGCCTGGTTTTTTTTTTTTTTTTTTTTTGCTGTTTGTTTTGTTTTTACTTTGTTTTGTTTTTTAGTAAACTTTATTTTTTTGGAGCAGTTTTAGGTTCACAGCAAAACTGATCAGAAGGTACAGAGATTTGTCATTTACTATTGGTCCCCACACATGGACCCCCAATATCGACATCCTGCACCAGTGGGGTACATTTGTTACAATCCATGAACCTACATTGACATATCGTTATCACCCAGAGTCCATAGTTTACATTAGGGTCACTCTTGGTGACCCTACTGTACATTCTGTGAGCTTGGGTAAATGCATAATGACATGAGTCCCTAATTATGGTAGCATACACAGTATTTTCATTGCCCTAAAAATCCTCCATGCTCTGCCTATTCATCCCTTCTTCCTCTCTAACCCCTGGCAACCACTGATCCTTTTACTGCCTTCATAGTTTTGCCTTTTCCAGAATGTCATATAGTTGGAATCACACAGTAGGTCGTTTTTTCCGATTTCATGCCTTCACAGATTAGCCAAAGAACTGGCTGTTTTTAGGTCTAATTGGCTGTGATGGAGGGAGTCAGGAGGCAGTCAAATCACATGGAATAGAACATTCCAGAGACTGGGAGAGGCATTTATTTTTTTTCCGGTGACTGAGATTGAGGCAGGTACCATCATTGACCTGTCCAACATGCAGAAAAAGAGATGACCAGAAGTTTTGGATAACAGTCCAAAGTGTTACTTCATGTCAAGATATATTCGTATTTTAAAAAGGCTCATGCTCCCTGATTTGTGGCATTTGGTGGCTCTAGATTTTTCTTTTCAGGTTAAAAGTCTGGGAGTAAAACATGCTGGGGTTGGTGTGAAGAAAATGGGAAAAAATATATAACGGAAGGGAGTAAAATAACCCTGAGATTATAACAGTATTTGACTCGGACAATAACAAGTGAATTTAAATGAAGCTAGATCTCAAAGTGATTGCTATGAAAACAGACAACTAAGTTTTATTTTTCTTCCTTCCTTTTTTAAAAAAAGATTTTAATGTAATCTGGTAGTGTAGAAGAAAATAACTCAATGTTCTGGAAATAAATTTCCCAGAGGAGGCTATTACAGCAGCCTTCTTGTTTCCTGTCATACTCTGAATCAGTTACAAGGACAAACTCTATTTGTTTGGGTACATTAATTTTGCTCAATGGCCTTTCTATCAAATGAGCATCAAATTGATGGGACTGGACCTCAGCAAAGAAGAAGTTCCAATTTTCTCTGGATGGATTGTTCTGGATGTGCAGTGGAAAATTATTATTAATAGCAATTCATGTTTACTATCCAGTGAGCACGAGAGAAAGATGGAATTTAGAAATGCAGCTGTATCCAACTAAGCACTGGGCATCATAGGACAAATTACTAGGGAGCGACGACCCCAATCTTTGGCTCCTGTGTAGCTAGTCTATTTGGGCCACATGTGGTGTGTTGGACCATAGGTTTTCTCTGTGCCTTGTTTCAGGAACTTCAGGGAAGCAAGATGGATTTTTGATATGACCTAGTCCTTTGAGTTGTGTTCTTGCAGGTACCACATGGTGTTTATGCCCTGCATGTATCCATCTACGTGTTTACTTCAGTCATTCAACTGGGCACGTGGAAAGGATCTGAACAGACATGTTTCCTTCCCTCATGGAGTGATTCTATCTGGATCTTAGGTCTTCCTGATTATGACTCAGCCTTCAAAGGTCAAACCAAAACAGAGGCACATGGTTGTTTTAGATTTTCCTTTTCAGATTAAGGGTCAGGGAGGTAAAGTATGCTGGAAGGGGGATGTTTGGAAGGAAATAGAAAGAGGTAAAATAACTTTATCTCCTGCAGTTAATTAGAAACCAGCTAGTCCCTGTGGTCAGTGGGGTATGGAAAGTTGCTATAATGCTTATTTCTAATAAATGTATATGCTTTGTCATTTGCATTCTGTGTGCTAAGCTCATTCCTGAATTCATTTCTTTTTCTCTTCTGTGGAAGTAAATGAAGACCAACCAAATGGGAACAGGCAAGGTGTCTTTATTTAGAGTTTGCTGTAGTAAGGGAGTCAGCTACCATCACTCATGTCTTGGCAGAGACTCAAAGGCAGGCAAAGGAGTGAGAAAGTGTAGAGTGAAACAAAGCGAAGGCATCAGGTACACCCTGATAAGAGGCTGTTGGCCTGGGGAAGCTTGGAGGTGGGCTAAGTAGAAGTGGGGCAGCCTATGTGATTGGTTGGGGGTACAGATTGGGCTCTCTCTGGTTGGTCCTAAGTTGGAAGTGGGAACAAAAATTAGGAGAGTTCATTCATTAATCAAGTCCTGGCTGTTTTAGGCCAATTGCTACAGAGATTACTGTTTAGCTTCCTGGTATGGTTGACAGAGAGAGTGGTCTGACATAGAGATTATAGCAGATTAGTTTCCTGGGCTGATTTCTATAGATAATAGGTTGGTTTCCTGGGCAGGTTGTTACAGCTTGTGGGTCAGAGTTCTATTTTCATATACAGTCTGGCCATTGTCTGTCTGGATATTGTCTCCACTTATTATTTTACCTAGGATGCTTCATCTATTTTAACTTTTAAACCCTTTGTCTTATACATATCTATTAATAGCCATTAATTCTGCAAACTTCCTGGTATAATACATTTCCAGAAAACTATTAATTACAAAAATAATGCATGTTCATTGAATACAAAGTTTTAAAGTAGAGCTAAGCAAAAGGAAAACTAATTTTACAAACTACCAACCATGTCCCTACTGACAATTTGTTGTATGTTCTTTCTGTGCATCCATATCAATATAATCCCATAGCACTTCGCACATTCATAGCTCTCTTATAAGTAGTTGTTTTTCCCACTGGGGGTGTGCAGAGATGGAGAGTATCTCTTATTCAACCCTTACTCCCCCATCCTCGCATAGTGTGTTGAACAGGGTAGAAATGTTCAGTAAGTATTAATTGAATATTTGTATTCAACCGTATGAAGTTTCCTTTTTTATAAGTCAAAAGCAAGCCAAGGATGGCAATTGCATGTGGTTAAACATAGTGGATGGATAGATGAGTGGATGGATGTGTGAACAGACAATGGAGGGGTGAATTGTAATCAGTTTTGCCATTGTCAGTTCTATTCCACCTAACTAATGATTTAAGCATCAAAATTCTGGATGAATGTGTTGTGGTCTCTTGATAATGATGGGAGAATTCCAACTGCTGCTTTCAACTTAGTTATTTCTTCCATTTGTTTATGACTCTTATTTAGGCAATTACCAAATGGCAGTGTCAATCCTTTTCATCCATATACGCATTCAACTTTTTTATGAGAATGCAATCTCCCTGTCAGGAATAGATGGATCATTTTCATTTTTCAATTATTTGAGCTTCAGTTTAGGACTTTGGTTAATGGTTTTGCAAGACACTGATTAGAGAGGTCTTTTTCTTTCCTGATTAAATGCATGTATGATATCTTCTCTCTAGCTCTCTTTTATTTGTATCTAGTAATTGTGGATCTAAATATATGACTATGGCAATCTGTCATATACTACATTATATGAATTTTCAGGAGGCAAAATCATTTTATTTTTAAAAAAAAATCATTTCAGAAGGTTGTCATTAGTCAGACTAAGGATTTTGGAAGTAAATCTTAAATAAAATGAATCGTTTCCAATACGACACTATAATAGCAAATCACTGCTGCCAACTCCTTCTCAATATTCCTATTATAATATCTGTGTACAATATCTAGAGAAGAGTTGCCACATAAATTATCTCTAAGACTGTTGTCCTTAGAGCTTGGTCTTTAAAAACTACAACCAGGTGGTAGTTTAGTATTGTGGGTAAGAGTACAAGGTTGGCTGTCCTGAGTTCTCTTTCTTCCAGTTCTGTCTCTTACAAGTTGTTACCTCAAGCATGTATCCTTCTTTGTGGCGTCTCAGTTACCTCCTCTGTAAAATGGTGCTATAGACTGAATGTTTGTGTCCTCCCGACATTCACATGTTAAATCCTAACCATCAATGTGAGATACTAGGAAGTGGGGCCTGTGGGAGGTGATTGGGTCAGAAGGGTGGAGCCCTCATTAATGGGATTAGTGCCCTTATAAATGAGACCCTGGAGAGATCCCTCATCCCTTCTGCCCTGTGAGGTTACATTGAGAAAACTGTGTCTATGAACCAGGAAGTGAGCCTTCACCAGACATTGAGTCTGTAGGCACCTTGATCTTGAACTTCCCAGCCTCCAGAAATGTGAGAAATAAATGCCTGTTGTTCATTCAATCTATGGTATTTTATTATAACAGCCCGAAAAGACTAAGACAAATGGGAGTAATGTTATCTTGGAGGATATACTCATTCATTCTTTCATTAAATATCCACTCACTTAGGTGTCCAGGGCTGTCCTTGGCAGTATTACTGGATGGCACAGTTCCATGCATAATACATACATAAAATATGTTCACTTTGCTTTGTAGGTTCTGAAGATACAATGGGAAAAGAAGCAGGCAAGGTTTTTTTTCAAATTTTTTGTCATAGTGTAATATCATTGGTGACTCAAAGATATAAGCCAGTTCTCTAAACAAGCATGTTATAGTTGGAGGGAGGAGTATTTGGGTTCAAGTTTGCTGTTATTTGATCTTGGGAAACTTCTGACTCTTCTCTCTCAATTCCCTCCTGGGCAAAATGTAAATAATGGTTTTTCTACCTACTTACCTCCCAGAAGTGTCAGGCAGTAACACCTCTATGTAGATTACATATATTATGGCAAGTCAATGAGATAATCAAATGAGATTATCTTCATTATATACCACATGTAAACTATAAATATAGAAATGGTGGTTAAAATCTTACTTTACAAAAAAACACACAAAAAACTAAACACGTTGACATGAAGAAAGTAGAGTTTTTCTGGATTTTTTGGTTAGAGAGTTAAACTTTCCCAGAGAAGTTTTGGAACTTTTTCCTGCACTTGATATAGAGAATTTATCCACATGATCACCCAAAGGTATCACTCTCCACTCTGATTATTAGCATTAACTGGGAAATATCTTAAAAATATCCCTGCCTCGGCCTCAGCCCAAGCGACTGAATTCTAATCTCTGGAGGTGGGCATTATAAAAAAACTCCCTCCACATTATTCTAATGTACAGCCTGAGTTGAGAAACACAACCCCACGAAATGCTTTTCTCATCTAATATCTGCAATTTTGCCAGAAAAACTCTTAAGCATTACAATTGTTCTGAGTAGGCGGGTGGTGGTTTGCCCAGCTTCCCTTTCACATTCCAAAGGTGGCAGCTGCGGCAAAAATTGATTGCTTAGGTGGTGAGATAGAAGATCTGCCCTTACAAATGGCATTGCCAGCACTTAAATGTGTTTCATAGTTGTAAAACCACTTTTATAATTGAAGCGCTTCACAGATTACAAAGTGCTTTCAAATCCATCATCTCATTGAATTTTTTTTTCATATATAAAGAAATGTATGCTCATCATAGGAATCTATGAAGCCAAAGTATAAAGCCAAAGACGACATCAAAAAATGTCCCAAGTCCCATTATCCAAAGACAACCACTACTAACAATTTATAAATTTCCTTCCATTGTTTTTAATGAATTAAAATTTTATCATGAAATTATGCATATTCGTTGTAAAAAAAAACAAATACAGAGTTAAAAAGCAAAAACGGAGAGTCCGCATCCTCTCCCTAGCCCCCTAATGATCCCACCGTCTACACGCCCTTGAAAATTCACATTCTTCAGAGGCAGACATTGATAATGGTCTTTCACACGCAAACCCTTTCAGGTATTTTATTTCTAGAGGCATAAGTTTACATTTTTTGTATTGTTTTTCATGGTTGTAGTCTCAAACTTTTGCAATTTTGATTTCATCGTACCCCATTGAAAACTGTCAGCAGCTTTCTTGAGCTTAATTTTTAATGGCTGCATAACATTCTATTGACTGTGCGTATTATACTTTGCTTAATTTGCTGTTGAATAATTAGGTTGTTTCCATTTTTTCATTGTAAATTCTGTGATGACTATCTTTGTACATAAACTCTTTTCAAAAATTTCTATAGAAAAATCCACACTTCAGGAGTGTATTCCTGGGTCACATCACCCCAGGAGATTCCCTCATGTCCTCTCCCCATCGGTAACCATCCCCCCTTCCCACGGGTAAACACTGACTGCTATCACCTTGGATTAGTTTTTCCTGTTCTTGAACTTTATTTAATGGAACTAAACATCAAACGAATCAAATATTCATTCAATAGATGTTTGTTAAGTGCCTAATATGTACCAGGCACTGTTCTAAGTCCTGAGTTAGAGGGGTTCCAGGGTTAGTTAAATGAGAAGGTCGAGGATGTCATTAAGTACCACTTTTCCATTTCACCATCTTTAGAGAGTTTCAGAGTATTTAACTTCATCTTTGGGTTTGTACCCTCATAGTCTCCAGGCTGCTGCAACTCCAGTTGTCCCATCGTTACAGACCTCATCAAAAAACAAAAAGTAGGTGGAAAGAGGGTCTTTCTTGTGTGTATGTATTTTATTTTATTTTTTAATCAGGGAGAGAACTTTCCCCAAAGTCCCCAGCAGACTTTCCCTCAGTCCCCATTGGGTAGATTGGGCCATATGCTCCTGCTCTAGTAGCAAGGAAGTTTGGGATAAAGTGTATTCAGCATTTTCAATTTCTTTAATGAAAAGCATGTTCAACCAGCAAAGAGAAGAAGCAACATAGTTACGGAGGAGCAACTAACAGTTTCTGTCATAACAGCTCTTCTATAACTGTTTAAACTTGGGTAAAGGTTTTCCCATGGAAAAATGGGGACAATAACACCTGTTTTAAAGGTTAGGGTCAGTATAAAACAAAATAACGTGACGTGATAGGCACACCATAGGTGCCAAATAAATGTCAATACCCTCCCTTTATATCATCCTTATGCCAATGCCATTCAATGTTTGTGGAGATTTCATCAAGAATGATTAAAATGAAAGACAGTTGAGAAAGGCGAAGGGGAGAAACTGAGAGAACGTATTTCATGTTATGATAGAAGTCTATGTAATTTATAAATTATATGGCGAGAGAAATTGTAGCTTACTATTTTAGAATGTGAAAGAGAATGCGGAAATCTGAATCAGTTACAAAGATATGTACTGCAGTTAATCAAATTTTGTTGCTTCACACATACATGAAAAAATATGATCATGTGAAGAGATAGTGGATACCAAACGGGCTTTATTCTTAACTGTTTGTTTTAATAGCTCATGAAAATATGATGGTGCTTTTTATGGCTGTAATGAACTTTAGGGATATGAGACTTCACTGCAGCTTTCTAATCCTAAATCTTTTTGGTGGAGAAATAAGATACTCAGTGTACTGGAGTCTCTCCATGGATCCTGGTGGCTAATTCCTCTTCTGTGGCTGTTCATGCTTTTCTAAAAATTGTGGCTGTGAGTATGAGTAGAAAGGGTGATAATTTCAGGAGTTGGTGCTTAGGAAATTGGTATGATCCCCCATGAGCATCATTTTACTTCCTCGGGTTTACTCTCAGTTCTTAAATACAAACCTTTCTCCCTTCCCATGTAGGGGATATGGCTTATTTGTCATTAGAACTTTAAAAAGGGGAATATATGGGGTTGATATGACTCTTTGATTTCAATATCAGAAATTCAGCTTAACTTCTTAGCCAAAAAAAGAAAATGGTTTGGTTCATATAACTGAAAAGGCTGACCTCGGGTATGGCTGGATCCAGGGGCTCGAATGTTGTCAAAGGATTGGTTTGCATGTCTTGTGTCTTGCCTGCTTTCCTTTAAAGTGGTTCCATTTACAGAGAGGCTGATCTCTAGTGGTGACAGGATAGCTATCAACATTTGTCATCTCAGCAAACCCAGCAGAAAAAAACACATTCTTTCCTCACTAGTTCCAGGAAAAGGTGTCCATTCTGCAGGATGAGGGACAAGAATAGGGCTATCTGAGCCAGACAGTACCCATTATAGGAGGGACAACAATTTATAGTTGCCATCAGATTGGGCAGTGCCTACGCTGTATCTGAAGTAAGGAGAAGTGGCAAAGAGTTATCCCTATTGTACTTTCTATAGCCTTTATTTCATTTCATTCATCTTCATCTTTATTTTCCCCTCTCCTCTGTCTTTGCCCCACCAAAGTCTCAAGAAGTAGGTGGGCGAGATTTGATCCTAGTTGAGGGTAATGATATAGTTGTCATGGTAGTATTGTATGTTTGGGGAGTGGGGCCTGGCTATCCAATCCCTGTTTTCCACCACAAATCCCTTTGTTCAAGAAGACAGTAAGAAAAACTTCAGCTTCACTAGGGCAAGTGCCTAATATCTCATTCACCATTGTGTTTCCAGCACAATGTAGTCCAGTGTCTGGCACTTCTGAGGTATTCATTAAGTGTTATTTGAATGTAGGAAAGAAGAAACTTGAAGAGGCTATAGGATTTTTCTCTCCTTTAGTTGTCTTAAAGAGCACGGGCATGTTTCAAGAATAAAAAAAGGATAACAAATAAAGAAAGAAATGCAAGGGACCGGGACCCAGAATATCCAAAACAATTCTGGAAAAAAAGAACAAATTTGGAGGACTTACCCATTGTAATTTCAAAAATTACTACAAAACTTATAATCAAGAATGTGTGGTACTGGCATGAGGAATAGATCAATAGAATAGAATTGAGAATTTGGAAATAAACCAATTTATGGTCAATTAATTTTTGACAAGGGTGCCAAGAATAATTCAGTGGGGGAAAGATTAGCATTTTCAATAAATGGTGCTGGGACAACTGGATATCCACATGCAACAGAATGAAGTTGAACCCCTATCTCATGCTACACATAAAAATTAACTCAAAATGGATTAAAGACCTAAATACAAGAGTTTAAAACTATAAGAATCTTTGAAGAAAATGTAGGGATAAATCTTCTTGATTTTGGATTAGGCAATAGTTTCTTAGACATGAGACATAAAACATAGCAGCCAAAGAAAAAAGATAGATTAATTGGATTTCACCAAAATTTAAAACTTTTTGGCTTCAAAGGATACTATTAAGAAAGTGAAATGACAACCCATAGAATGAGAGAAAATATTTTCAAGTCATATATCTGATAAAGAATTAGTATCCAGAATATATAAAGGACTCTTCATAAAAAGACAAATTACCCATTTTTAAAATGGGCACAGAATTTGAATAGATATTTCTTAAAAGAAGAGGTGATACAAATGGCCAATTGGCCCATGAAAAGATACTCACATCATCAGTCATCAGGGCAATGCAAATCAAAACCAAAATGAGATATCATATTACACCGAAGAGTATAGCTGTCATCAAAAACAGATAACAACAAGTGGGAATGAGGATATGGAAAAATTGGAACTCTCATACATTGCTGACAGGATATAAAATGGTTATATACAGCTGCTCTGGAAAACCTTTTGAAAGTGACTCTAAAACTTAAACATAGGTTTACCGAGTGAGCCATCAATTTCACTCCTAGATATACACCCAAGATAATTGAAATGATACAAATTAATATAACACTTCTAGAGAGCAGATTAGAAATAGTTATCACAACTTTAAATGCACATGCTCTTGGAGCGATAAATTCCATCTTTAAGAACATATTCTAAGGAAACATTAAGGCAAGAGTATAAAATATGTGTCAAAGATGTGCACTGAAGTTTAGTAAATTTGGAAATCACCTAAAATATCTATCAATAGGAGATAACTTGTGATACAGTTTCTGTCAGGCAGTGGAATACCTAGTACTTGTTTAAAAGGACATTGTGTTGCTGGGCTCATGACTCTCTTACCCTACAATTTTTTTCCTTTCTTGTGGAAATGGAATCAAGTGACTAGGGCAAACACCTATTTTTCTTATGCACCTCTGGGCCCAATTCCCAGAAGACAGAGTGAGTATTTGAAGCAAAGGAGGAGAACTTGTGATGTTTGCAAATTCCTTTAGACAGTTCCTCTTTGTTGGAGGTTATGCTGAATTGCCTGCTGTGTCTCTCTCTGAGAACTGGGGTGGTCGGGGGTTAGTGGTGGTGTGGGAGGGGAGAAAGATGCTCCTCTATGTCCTAAATGAGAGAAGAGACTTGAGATTGGGAGGGGCCAACATTCACAATTTCAGCCTGGAGAAGGAAAAGAAGTAAGGGTGTTACTGGCCCAAAGTCCATGTGCCATATGCTTCGAAAGGCCAAAACTCAAACCATCTGAGGCTGGAGTAAGGAAAGGTTTATTGATCTAGAAGATGACAACCAAGAAGATGAGAGCCCGGTGGTACCTTAAATCCATCTTAAGAAAGTACAGAGTTCAGATTTCTTTTATGTCAAGGGGAGGGACAAGATGTGATTGATGACCTCAGACATCTGGGCGCCTGCAGGGGTGCAAAGAAGACCGTGCTAGTTGCTCCGAGTCTGGTCATGGGGTTCCTACAAATCTTTCATAAACAATACACACCCCACCCTTATCTCCTCAAGCTGCAAGCAGAACTCCTCTAATGATTAACATGTCTATATGTAAGACTAAGCAGAAACTAGTAGCCTGAAGGCCATGGAAAAAAGCACGCATGAACGAAATGAGGTCAGAGAGAGTTACCATTTCACTCTGTTACAAGGGCAGCTCTCACCTTGGAAAGGTGGAACCCCACAGGAACAGACCTGTAGGACACTAGAGGGCCGCTTGTTTTCTGCTCCCAAATCACTGAGAGAGCCTCCCTGACTTGGGGCCCACCATCCCTCAGCAATCTATGCATCCCACAATTAGACAGAGGGTTGGAACAGTATGGGCTAATTCTTGGACTTTGCTTAACACTGAGTGGTGTTTGCCTCTTTGGGCCCTGAAATTTCCACTTTATTGCAATAAGTATAAGTAAAACGTAGACCTGGGGTGAGGCATGGCTGGCCAGCCTGAATTCTGATAAGGTCTTAAGATACCTATTTTTTTGAAAGGGAAAGATGTCCAGAATTTATTAAGTAGAAAAACTGTGTATGTTGTGCTTTCTACTTTTTATGTTAAAAAGCACACAAGTATTTTCATAGAGAAAATATTTTGATGGACATACAATCAACGCGGTAACAATGGCTATTGCTGGGTGATGTGTTTTGGGAGGTGATCCTTATTTTCTTCTATATACTTCACCACTGTCTGATTTTCTTTTTCCCAATAAACACACGTTACTTTTATAAACAGAAGAAACAGAACTATTTTTTAAAAATATGCCAGTGTGTCAGATAGATATTATTGGTCTAAACAGGTAAACGTTGGAGCCCGGCAGTCAACAATGATACATGGAAAAGCACGCAGTACAAGGGTGATTCCAGATTGCAGGCAGAGGGTGTTTACTTTCTGACTCGCGTTATATCCCTCACTAGATGCTGGTTGTCACGTCTTCTTCTGTGTTATGTGGAAGTAAAAGGGATGTCAAAAACTGGTCTGCCAGATGGAGGTGTGTTATGGGCTGAATTGTATCTCCCTAAAATTCATATGTGGAAGCCCTAATCCCTAGCACCTCAGAATGAGACTGTATTTGGAGATAGGGTCTTTAAAGAACCATTTAAGTTAAGATGAGCGTTAGGATGGACCCTAATCTAGTCTGATTGGTGGCCTTATAAGAAGAGGAAATTAGGCTCACAGAGAGACACTAGAGATGTGTAAACACAGAGAAAAGACCAGGTGAAGGCACGTGAGAATGTGACCATCCACAAGCTAAGGAGAGAGGTCTCAGAAAAAAACTAAATCTGTTGACACCTTGACGTTGGCCTTCCACCTTCCAGAACTTCAAGAAAATAAATAATTTCTGTTGTTTAAGCCACCGAGTCTGTGGTATTTTATTAAGACAGCCCTAGTATACTAATATAGGATAGTCACGATTGTAAAGTGTTTGCATGTTGAAATGTATAAATACTTCAGCCCAAATATTTTCACAGATGCTGCCCTTTTTGTCTTAATTTAGAATACCTTTCTTCAACAAATATTTTATAAGAAAAACCTCATCAAATAAGTTGTCTCTACTTATGATTCTGCATAATTATAGGCCTCCTAAATTTCATTTCATTCCAGTACAGAACATAAATTTATCCAATTAAAAATAGGTGCTTCAGCAAATGAGTCATTCTGTAAGCTGAGATATTCCAAAATGCAATTACAGCATTTCAACATTAATATTGTGTACCATTCGAGGGCTCATTGTTTAGTATCTCCTGTGCTTCTGAAAGGATAAATTTCAAGTTACCTTCTTTGCAAATCTTGCTGCATTTTGGCACTTCATTTGATCAACACTTTGATTAAAAATTTCCATAAGCACATGAAAGGATGTCCACTTTTATTGGCCATCAGAGAAATGTCAATTAAAATCACAATGAGATACCACTAAACCCTAGAATGGTTAAAGTAAAAAAGTCTGACACCACCAAGTGTTGACAAGGGTGTGATACAACTGGAACTCTCAGACTTTACTGGCAGAAATGTATTTACTTTGGCAAATAGTCTTCCCTTATAAAGTTAAAGATTCATTACCATACAACCCAGAAATTCTACTTCTGGGTATTTACCCAAGAAAAATGAAAATACATGTCCAGACAAAACATGTACATAAATGGTTATAGTAGCATTATTTATAATAGCCCCAAACTGGAAATAACCCAAATGTTCATCACCGAGGAATGGATAAACAAAGTGTGATATGTTTATACTATGGAAAACTACTGATCAATAAAAAAAGAAAGAAATACAAATATAGACAATAACATGCACACATCTCAAAAATATTATGTAAGTGAAAGAAGTCGGTACTGGATGAGTCCACTTATATGAAATTGTATAATATGCAAAACTATAATGATAGAAAGCAGACCAATGGTTGCTTGGGGCCAAGGTGAGGATATGATTGAATACAAACGTGTATAAGGAACTTTTTAAGGTGAGAAAATCATCCCATATCTTGATTGTGATAGTGGTTAAATGATTATACAAAATTACAAAAACACACCAAACTGGGCACTTAAAGTTAGTGTAACATTCCAACTGATTTTGAGCAACATACAACTAAACTTTGGAGGACTTGTTATATAAAGACTTTGATACACTGATGGAACACTTACATTGATTTACAAAGTAGTTATTACAAGGCTTAAATATTTTTAATATCAGGTTGAAGACATTCCACCAACTCTTTGAGGAAGTACGATCTTCATTTTGAAGATGATAAAGCAGGCTGAGAGAGCATGAATAACTTGCCTAAGGAAATTGCTAGTAAGCGGTGAGGCTGGAATTCAAATGAGGTCTGAGTTCAGAGCTCACATGCCATCCACTGCACGCCTCTGACTCCTTAATTGAACCTGACATCAGTATTTAACATGGTCTTTTGGGGCCATTTGAACATGTTGTGATTAGCATTTAATGATGGACCTCACTTTTTACCTGTTTTAACTGCTGTTTTCCTGTTGCATCCTCTACCACAATGACGTGCTCTGCCAGTGGTCTGAGAATGTCTCGTGTGCCCCTCCCCCATGCCTAGGTCTCCTCCGTTTGAATCACCCACTCAGTTCCCCATTGCTATGTATCAGCGGTTCACACCCAGGAAAGCACAGTCCTCCAAGGATTATCTGGAAACATGTATGTTCAGGAGCATTTTGGAGCCAACTGGTACCCTAGGCAGAAGTCAGGGATGCTAAACGTTATGCCATGCGTGAAGCGTGAATGAATCATCCAGCTCCAAGTCACCAATAGCACTTCCCTCAAAACTTTGGCTAAATCCTAACTGTCCTTAGCCAGCCAGCTCAAGTCTTCTCTGCGAGGCTGTCTCTGCCCAACCCGGCCCAAGTCACCTCTCCCTCTTGAATGACTCCAGGCTGTTGCTACCTGTGCTGCTCCTGCATACCTCTGAGTCCTAAATTCTCTGGTTTTCATCTCTTCTCGGTGTAAAAGCCTGCCCGCGGAAGCACCTTGGAGGCACTCTGGCTTCGGGGAGCCAGTCTGCGATTCGGTTGTACTCAGCCGTCCAGGAGCATTCAGTGCTTTGCTTGCTCAGTCAGTCATACAGTGATTTAGAAAGGCTTCAGTCGGCAGTGCGGTAGGAATTTCTTTGGGGATTGTAGCTAGAGAGACGGGATTAGGGGGGCTTTCTACAGAACGAGTGTAAATATGTACGCTATAGATGCCTAGGAGAGACCCTGGGTGGGGCTGGGGGGGGTGAGGTCGGGGGCTTCAGGAACGGTTGACCTTTGCCTGGGACTCCCAGCGGCATCAGATATGGCTATCCTGAAACCTCCAGTAAGCACTTAATTCTGCACGGGTAGCCACCATGATTCATGCACCAGGCCATTAATCCAGTAGGAAGCCGCTAAATGGGCAGACGAACAAAAACAGGAGGCCCTTCCGAGAGCCGTAAATTCTCTCTCAGGACAGCTTTATATACTTGAAAGTGAAGGGTATCCAGAGCACCGTGGAAAGTACCTGGAACTTAAGTTTCTAATAGAAACCTAGGAAATTCGATTCAATCACTAACAAATTGAAGACTTATTTTGTACAAGTGGCTGGGCTGGCACAGAGATGAATGAAAAGACATTACTTAATCTTTCAGGCGTTCAAAAACTCGAGAGAGTAATTCTTGAATGCTATTTTGCCCTCCCACGCACCCATATCTAGTGCTAAGAACTAGCTGCTTAATACCTTCCCCAGACTTTCTCCTGCTCTTCACCTCTATTGCTGCTTCCGGTTTTCAAAAACTCTGGATGATGCCTGCAACAGCCTCTTAACCTGGTTTTCTTTGGCTACTCCTGCCCCATTCTGAGCCAGCATCCACACCGCAGCAGGTGAACATTTCCAAAAAGCAATCTGATCATATCACTCAGTAACAGATGCAAAACCCTTTCATGGCTCTCTATTGTTTTAAGGATGAAATGTGAACCCCTTACCAAGGCCCTTCACCACGGCAGCCATGTTTGCATCTCCAGGCTTTCCGTAATATAATTCTCCCATCCAGACATCCAGACCTTTGGGCAGTTTCCCAGAGCTCTATGCTCTAACTTCCACCACCTTGCACCATCTGTCCCAACCTCCAGTCCAGATAACCAAGCTTTCAAGATTCAGCCCAGGTTTCATCTTCTCCTCCTGGTTCCTGGGTGAGAGGCACCTTTATTTGTGCTCCCCCCACCACTGTGCTTTCTCACTCGTCATATACACCATATCTGACTCCTTATTCATCTCTCCCAATCAACTAAACCACAAGAACTATATCTGACTCATCTTTGCACTGCACCTAGCAGTGTACCTGGTGCCTAATAGGTGCACAAAAAACACTCGCTGAATGCATTTGACTCAGTGCCTATGCAAGGTCATCATAATAAGTTAGACAAAAATGGCTCATTCAGAGATGCATTTATCTTTATGTGGCTCCTATTTTGTTTCTAATATTGCACTTGGAAAAGTTGCTATGGACAACTGAATGCTTCATTGTCACTGAAGGATGTCTGGGAGTAGTAAGATCTTAGAAAAGAGACAAGGTTTATTAACCTTGGGGAAATCAAAATATAAGTCTCCTCTATAATTCTGTCTCAGAAATGATATGAACATTTGTGTTCCAAGTGCTATATGCATAGAAGAGGTACAATTTAGTAGGTTGAAGATTTTGGTTAATTAGTTGAGTTTGCAACTTCATGATTTTGTTAAACAAACTGGCTTGCTTTTAGCTTGGTTTTATTTATTTGGGATGTGTATTAGTTTCCTAAGGCTAGCATAACAAATTGCCACAAACTTGCTGGCATAAAACAACAAAAATTTATTCTCTCACAGTTCTGGAAATCAGAAGTCCAAAATCAACATGTTGACAAGCTGTGTTCCCTTCAGAGGCTCTAAGGGAAAATCCTTTCTTGCTTCTTCCAACTTCTGGCACCTCTAGGCATTCCTCACTCCATTCTCTGCCTACATCTTTACATGGCTTCTCTTTTTCCTGTCTTCTATTCTGTCTCTTCCAAGGACACTTGTCATTGAATTTAGGTAATTATATCGGTAAGCCATGATCTCATGTTGTGATACTTACCTTGATTACATATGCAAAGGCCCTTTTCCAAATAAGGTCACAGGTTCCAGAGATTAGGGAGTGTACATGTTTTTTGGGAAGTTTGGGGGAGGGCACAAGTCAACCCATTATGGATTAGAAATAGTAATTTTAAATACACTTATAAAAGCCATTGGGATGAAATTCTGGGTGTTACATAATTATTTCCACCTTAATTAAGCATAAATAACTATTTTGAAATTCTTAAGAGGGGTCTTACTTCCTCAAATTGGAAGAAGCTGCAACTGGGTGAGCATTCAGTATTAATATTAAATGTGGACGCCACCTACTTGTTGCTAAGACCCACAACTGGGAGAGCTCTGAAGTAATAAAGCTGAACTCAGAATAACATGTTGGGGCACAGATAATAAACCTAATTATGTGGTACCTGTTAACACATTTGACAATGTAAAATGGCTATCGAAATACAATAGATATGTTGAGTCCAGAAAGGACACTTAGCAAATTAATTTTTCTCTTGGGTTTTTTTTTTTTTTTAATTTATTGGGGTGACAATTTCTCTTGGGTTTTAAAGCCATGAGTTTGAAGGGGTATAGGTGGAAACCATTTTTTTTCCCTTTAGAGCTGATGATATTTCATGTTCATTAGGGAAGAAGCAAGGAGAGACATTAATTTTAGCACTCCTTGACCATCAATTCTAGAGTCTATGATAAAATGAATGGGGAAAAGTAGTGCATAAATAATACTATAGTGCCATTAAATCAGTCAGTTCATCCGGTCTAGGGTTTGGCAAGCTATGGTCTCAGGCTAAATCTAGTCTACTGCCTGTTTTTATAAATAAAGTTTTATTGGGACATAGCCATTCATTTACATATGACTTGTGGCGACTTTTGCACTCCATTACAGAGCTGAATAGTCAGGACAGAGATATAATAGCCCTCAAAGCCAAAAATATTTACTGTCTGTCCCTTTACAGAAAAAGTTTGCTAACTTCTGATTCTACTCAGTCAATAATATTTAACTTTTTTGGACATATGCTATATGCTAGATGCTGTGTTGTTTTATATGCATTTTTCATATAGTTTTATTTCATCCTCAAAGCTACACTATGAATTGGTTATTATTATTGGCATTTAATAGATGAGGAAACTGAGGCTTAAAGGACCAAGTAAATTGCCCTGGATAATAAAACTAGTAAATGACAGAGGTGGGACTTGAATGGATATCTGTTTGATTACTAAACATTTATCCAGCTAAATGCAAACTTTCACGTCTCCTAATTACCTAAATTAGCACAGAGGACCATAACTATATATATATATATAGTTATGTATATATACATATATACATATATATATATAGTATATAGTGGCACATATTTGTTGTTGCTTTGTGAAAAATACAAAAATGCTTTTAAAGTCTTATTAGAATATTAAAAAAAAGCTTTAGCTTATTTTAGTAATTCAGTTAGTATTTAATTATCTAAACTGTCCCATATGCAAAGAGGCAATGAATTCATCTGTGAAGTGAGCTCTCATCTCTTGGTTATAAACATGATTAAAATGAAAGTCTCATTCAAAAGCTACACGAGATGGAAACTTGACCAACAGTTTTCATATAATATTGTGGTTTTATTGCAAGACTATCTTTGCAGTAGGGGAGAATGCCTCTAGCCATTTTATCTGAGGACCAGTACTAAATTCCCCCTACCTGACTCTCCTCACCCTGGTTCTATGTTCAACAATCAACCTACTTGTTATTCAGGGCTGGTGCACTGAACAGTCACGGGGCTGGGCGGTGTACCATTCACACTGCAGTTCACGTGAATAGCAGTCCCCACAGTTCTGTATATAGCCTGAGAACCTGTAGGTAGGTGGCCCTGGAAAGAATGGACAGGTCTTGTTGACACTTGTAGTTTTAGTGAAAATTACGTCACTTGTAAAATAAATAGGTCTCCAGTTGTGTGCATTGCTATCTGAACATGAATTAATGTGAGTCTACCCCTGAAACTGGTTAATTTTCTCTGTGCTATCACTATCAGAATTTTTGATTTGGCAGATCAGGAACCAGTCCCTGGAGAGTTGTAATACTGCCAAGGAAAAGATGCTACATTATGAGGTCTCCAGACAAAGGGCTATATGCAGACTTCTTATTACTACAATTAAGCAACACATCTTCCCATTTGTGGAAGATGTTTTGCTGTGCCATTCACAAATAAAGGATAAACCCCAGATGTCGGGAATGCTGCTGGCAGCTAGCCCTCAGCTGTCTAAAGGGATTATAACAGTGAAGAGGGCTGCCTTGTCCTCTTGCTCCAACTTTGAAGTTCCAATAGCTTCAAAGGGTCAACCGATTTTCAGAGTTCCCAGTCGAATTGGCTGAGGCTCCTGCTAAGACTGTAGCAGACAGCTCAACGTGTCCCTCTGGCACTCCTGCTTTCTTCCCTTCCTTGCACAGAAGCCGATACACTTCCTGCATGCTAATCTCCATCTCAGCATCTGCTTTCTGGGGAAGCTAACCTGTGATACCATTCAAACCTCAAAAATCAGAGACCCCCACCTTTAGGGATGGGTAATCCATAGAAATGATGAAGAAATCTCCACTTACTCATCCAACAATTATTTATTGAGCACCTATTATGAGCCAAGTACCTCCCAGGCACTAAATAGATATAGTCTGTCTTCTTGGAGAACTTTCTAGTGTGGGAGGCAGACAAAAACAAATAAGTTAATAAGCCAGGCAGAGACATGTACTTGAAGAAAAATAAAACAGCATGCAATTTAGAATTAGGGGCGGGAGGAGCTGCCATACGGCGGTCAGGGAAGGCTTTTCTGAAGCAGTGACATTGAGCAGAGACCCAACGGAAGACAGCAATGCAAGGGCTTGGGAGAAGAACATTCCCAGCAGAGTCAACTAAAATGCAAAGGCCCGGTGGGAAGGAGCACTGAGTTTTTGAGGAACAGCACGAAGGCCAGCCTGACAGAGAAGAGTGAGCAAGTCAGGAAGTGGTATGGGCTGAGAGCAGAAGCCCAGACAAGTGCCTTGAATAATATTTTGAGCACAGTGGGAAGCATTCAAGGGTTTTGAGCAGGAGAGTAACAGGATCTGATCACTGTGACTCAATGGGGGAAGGCGTGGACGCAGGGGGCCAGGGAAGAGGCACTGCAATAGTCTAGGGGAGCAATGGCGGCGACCTAGACCAGTGTGGAGGTGGTGAGAAGTGGCTGGATCTGCAGATGTACTTTGAAGGTGGGGGCTCAGGACTTGCTGATTGTTATGGATGGACTGACTGTGTCGCCCCCCATCTTAATTCATATTTTGAAGTCCTAACCCCCAGTGTGAATGGTCTGAGGAGGTGGCACCATCGGGAGGTGATTAGGATTGGATGGAGGATTAGGGTGGAGACCTCATGATGAGATTAGTGGCCTTATTTCTGGCCTGAGCACATGGGTGAGTAGCTGGTGCCTTCTTATAAAAGAAGAGCAAGACACCAGAACTTCTTCTCACTGCCATGTGAGGATACAGCAAGAAGGCGGCTGTCACCAAGTCAGAAGAGAGTCCTCACCGGAACCCGACCCTGCTGGCACCCTGATCTCAGACCTTCTGCCTCCAAAACTGTGAGAAATACATTTTTGTTGTTTAAGCCACTCAGTCTGTGGGTACTGTTACAGCAATCTGAGCTGACTAAGACCCTGAAGGGTTAGATGAGGGGATAAGGGTGGGGAGAGAATCAAAATGGCTCCTTTGTTTCTGGCCTGAGCACATGGGTGAGTAGCTGGTGCCATTTACTGAGATGGGTATCCTCCCCATTTATAGGTTTCTAGAATCTCTTGCGCAAATGTCAGAGGACCCATGTGATAATTTGCATTTGCAGAGGAATCCTTCACTGTATGACTGAGGACGCTCATGCTGAAGGCAGTAGAGGAGATAGCATTTTAGTTAATATAAATATGCACTTATTGTTTCATAAAAGATAATCCTGGAGGGGAGGGGAGTGGTCAGGGAGACTGTGGTCAGGGCACTCTGCTTTTATTATTACTAGGAAAATTGTGATCTCTGTTGTAAAACAGAATTAGTGGTGATAAATTAGCTAAAAATAAGTTAAAACCAGAGGAGTATTGGATGCATTTGGGCCTCTCTGGTCAGTTCTGCTGGCATTTATTGATATAATTATAGTTTTGGTCTTTAACTTGATGTGATAAACTTTACTTACATATCTCATAATGTTGAACCATTCCAGCAGTGTAAAAATAAAATCTACAAGGAAGTGGTATATCATTTTTTCAATACACTATTGGATTTGATTTGGTAATAATTAATTAGCTAACCAATTTACTTATTCATATTTAATGCTCTTTCAAAAATAAGCTTAGGTATTTTCTAGTATCTTTCATTTTCTATTTTATTAATTTTTAGCTTTTATTTATTACTTCCTCCTACTTTCTTTGTTCTCTTTCTCGTTTCTTAAATTGACCACTTATCATGTTTTTGCATTTTTAAAATAATAAAAGCATTTAAGTCTATAAATTTCCATTTGAGTATAATGCTGCCTGTATGCACTGGCTTGGGAATGAAATATTTTCCATGTTGTTAATTTCCATACAATTTTTCAGTTTTGATTTCTCTCTTTGACATAGGCTGTTTAATTTTGTTTTATTTTCAAAAGATAGTTTAAAAATTCTCAATTGTTTCAGATATTTTTCACATAATTTTGTTGTTGACATAATTTTATTAGTTTATGGTTAGCAAAAATCAAGCTATAGAACTACGCATTTCAAAAAGATTTTCTTTCTGAACAACTATGTGACCAATTTTTGTTGAAATAAGTAACAAATTCTCAAGGCCTAGAGAAAGTGGGCAAGAAAATAGCTTCTTAGAGTGGCATAAACATTATTTAATTTTTCTATGTTAGTAGAAAAGTAAAGGTTGCTGGTTAAAGATGGAAAATTTGTCACATAATTTTACTCTGCTCTACCAGGTCCTCACTAAAAGCTACAATAAATGGCTTTTAAAAAAAATTGCAAATCCACAAGGACAAAGAGAATAAGCAGAGACAAAACCGGCACCTAATTTTGTGAGCTGAAATGTAGATAGGTGAGTGGTAATTGATTGGGGGCTACTGCCATAAAGTAATGACACTGTAAACAGGAACCTGACCCTCCCTTGTATCTTTCATGGTTCCTAACAAAGGGACTGGCACATAACAGCGCATTAACAAATATTTTTTAATAATGAAAAATACAAGTTAAAGAGGGAAAAGTAAATACTAGTGGAATTCAAAAGCCTAGAACTTTCATAAAATTAGGGACTAAAATGAGGGGGAGTGTTGTGAATATACGTACAGAAACTTGGTTAAGCTTGCAAAAGTAAAGAAAAGAGAATATAAAAAATGACCGATTTACAGACTCAATAAATCTAAAATGGGATGGAAGCAATGAAGCCGAGTGAGATATCATCATGAAGAAAACGGTGCACCTGATTTAAGACGGAGGCACGAGTAGAAGGTAACAGGGTCAAACACATCATGTATGCTCCACAGGAAATCACAAGGTTTCTTGGAAACCCCATGAGTTTCCTTTCCTTTCCTACACTTATGTTCACGGCATATTTACAAAAACTAATGGCCATGAAGAAGATAGAAAGTGAGCACCGAGATAAGTCCACAAACCAACCTTACTAAAATAACCCTTCTCTTCCATTAGTTTTCCCCATGTTTCCTGATCACTTTCCCATGCTTTACCACCCCTAGCCTAAACCCCCATTTTCTTTGTCTTGTCATGTCTCCACAATGCATTAATGTTTGTTTAAAAGGTACATATAATATAATCTCTCAGGCCTATCCACTTCTTTGGGTTTTTACTTTCTGCAAAGGCCTTTGAATGCATAAGAAATAATAAACCTTTTCTCCTGTTAACCTGTCTTTTGTCGGCCTAATTTGCAAGGTCCCAGTCACTAAACGTGAGGGGGTAGAGGAAAAAATTTTATTTTCCTCCTTTACATCAGTTATACTTTCTCAGTGTAACTGGAAAAGAAAAAGGAGTGCACAAAATTAAATAACTGTCCTGATTGGGTCAATGAGACCCAGTCTCTGGGCATTGTTTTTACCTCCAGTCATATCATCTCTGGTGGAACTCTCTAGAAGCTGTTTATTATGATGCAAATACGTTGGTGATGATTTGCTCTTGAAAGTCAAGCTGACTGTAAATGTGGAGGCAAGTCTATCATTTCTGAGGGAATCCATGTGTCCTTGAAGTCACGACTTGTTGGGTATTTGAGGAAACAAGCTTTATACAGGAGACATAAATGATCTGGTAAACGGGCACCAGAATGTTAGTTAATCATTCATGTTCCATTGTTATAAAACAAAACCACATCCTCTCTTCAGAGATGAAGTGAGGGACTGAGCTGTGTGAGTAGCGTCAGTTGGGTAGGCTTTCTGCAGAAGGCAAGCTTTCAAATTATAGCTCTGTCACTGCATGGCTCGCCATTGGGGCGAGTTCCTTTCCTTCTCTGAGCCTCAGTTCTTTACTTGCAAAGGTGAAGATTCACTCACTCCTTGTTTCATTTATCGAGACACTATTATTTGGGCACCCAATGTGTGGTAGTCACTGGGGAAGGAATAATGAGCAATCACAAACACGGTTCCTTACAGGTAATAATTTCTATTTCATAGGATTGTTGTGTGGATGAAATGGAATAACTAAAGGGTTGGTGCAGTAGTTAGTGGTATTATTATTAACCTTACATTATATTTGATCCAAATGACTAATTAGAGCTGCCTGTCTTGGAACTCGGTCTTATTTGTTGAAGATCTCCAGCTTTTTGGGGAACACTCGCTTGTTCTTACTTTCCACTGCTCCTTCTGGCCTACTGAAGTCCCACCACCACCTCATTTACCTTGCTTACCTCTTTGGATCTGAACAAATTAGTAGCAAAAAGGAAGGAAGGGGCCAGGAGGTACCCTCCTCTCCCCCTCCTTTTACCCCATTCTGGATTCCCTTGGTTAGCGCATTCTAAGAAAAAAAATTCATTCTTTCAACATTGTTGAATACCTTTTATACATTGTATAGTATACTAAATGTGAAATATACAAAATTGACAGACTATGGTCCTTGACCTTGAGAAGCCAAGAATATTCCAAACCCAAAATTCTAAAAATGGACCATCTAGATGGACCTCAGAATCTCCAAGAGTGTAAGAAAAGGGGTATTCTTCAATGAATGTTCGGGACAGTGTTTGGCAAATCATTGGTCTCATAATTTTTATAAACTCAGATGCTATAGTGTCAAATGAGCATAGAATTTTCCTTGATGTCTTAACCATCTGCTAACTACCTTTCTGCCTCCAGTTGTACTCACTTTTATTTTAGCTGGACATCTCCTAACATCTTGAGAAGGAAATGTTTCTAAGCTATAAAAACCTTGGAATGTGGGCGGGGGTGGTAGATGAGGGTAAAGGGGATCAAATATGTGGTGATAGAAGGAGAACTGACTCTGGGTGGTGAACACACAATGTGATATATAGATGATGCACTACAGAATTGTAGTGCACCTTAAATCTACGTAACGTTGCTAACAATTGTCACCCCAATAAACTTGAATTAAAAAAAAAAGAATTTGGAATGTGTTTTTCAAAAGCACATTTTTCAACATTCAAGGAATTTCAAGAAATGTACCATTTGCTTCAGGGCTGATGATTTAAAAGGTCTCTCTTGTGATGGCTTCAAATAAGTTGGTGGTTGGAAAGCTGATGCATGAATATAAGGCATTATTATTCTACAGTGATACTTCAGAGGAAGAAACTAGTTAGGGGAATATTTTCCTTACTAACATTTTATCCCTGCTGAAATAAGTCAAAATACCCAATGTTCTTTGCATTCAGAGGTGACACCGGTACCAGCAAACTGTCAGCTGCTGTCAATCCCGGCCTTTGGAAGCAATGTCACGGTGCTTTTACTTGCTTTTCAGTTTGCTCAGCATGTCTTTGAAGCACTGCCTCTACTCATCTCTTCCACAGCTCACTGTTCAGCCAAATTGCACTATTTCAGCAGGAACTCAGCTAAATACTTAAAAGCGAGGGGGCCAGCCTCCTCCTTGTTGAGGATTAAAGCTTGTGTTTTTCAAAGAGTGATCCTCAGGTAGGCAGCAAGCCCATTGCCTGGGGTGCTTGTTTTACGTCATATTCCTGGACGTCATTCCCAAACCAACGACTCAGAGACTCTGGGAACGGGAGATCGAGTAACCTGAATTTTGAACAGACGCCTCTGGTGATTCTCACGCACTGTTGGTCAAGACCTCCGAGTTGAGGGCTTTTACAGTTACTGGCTATGTTTTGGTTGAGCCTCATGTAGTCCTTTACACACAGGGACATCAACAGTCTGCAGAAGGCCCCTTCCCAGAAATACACCTGAATATCACAAGGGCAGGTCTGTTCAGATGATTCAAATCTTCCCAGAAAACTCTCTGTCCCTTAAATATATTATGGCTTATGTTTTGAAAATGTCTCACGTGCAATCAAACATACCTTTCTAAATGGCTAGGTAGATCCTGAACAAATACAGAAAACAAATCAAATTCAAAACATTAACGTACTTTGAAAGAGGAAGAGCTCAAAGAGTGGGAGTAGAATTATCACCTTCCTTGGGAAGGGAAAAGGCCCTCAGCATGGCTGATACGCAAGACCCCTTTCAGGTATTGGTTAAGAAACCAAAAATAAGTGCGATACCTTGGGCTTCCTCCCCAGACAGATATACTTCCAGCCCTGTTGTGAGCAGACTGTAATTCTTCCTCTGGCCGCCCGGAGCTCAGAGTTCCATTTCCATCTGCATGGTTTCTACAACTGTAGACAACATTTCTATCCATCTCTGAAAAATTTTTTCATTTTGAAATAATTATAAATTTGTAGGAAATAGAAAAAAAAAAAAAAAAAAAAATGCACAGGGATGTTCCAAAAACCCTGCACCCAGTTTCCCCAATGGTAATATCCTGCACAACTATAAACTATTGTACAATATCAAAGCCAGGAAATTAACACTGGTCATTGGTACAATTCACAGCTTATTCAGATTTTACCAGTTTTACATGCATTTTGTGTGTGTGCGTGCGTGCGTGCGTGTGTGTGTAGTTCCATGGAATTTTATCACATGTGCAGACCAGTCTAACCACTACCACAACTAAGCTACAGAACTGTTCCATCACAGCCACACCCACTGCTTCCACCACCATCCCCTAGCAACAGCTTCTCCATCTCTACAATTTCCCACAATTATTTTGAATAGCATTTTAAAAGCCTTGAGGCAACCACCAACCATGCTGAGCTTCCAGCCTAGACTGTACAAGCTGTCTCTCAGGGTACCAATTACTGTTTTTGTCAGTGCTCTAGTTACAAAGTTACATACATTTTTAGTGCTCTGACTGTAATCCTAATATTTCTAAAAGCATTATTCTGAATGTACAATTTTGCTGAATGTGTGGTTTTTTCCCCCATCAACGTCTATTTTGTGTCACAGTAGAAATATCTATGTAATGGCCCCAACAGAATAGAAGTTTATTTTTTTACCCCCAAAAGAGTCCAAGGAAGATATTCTGCCTGGCAACCATTTCTCCTCTAATCGGCAATCCAGTCACCCAGACTCCTTCCATCTTGTGAATGTGCCACTTTGATGGTTAATTTTATGCATCAAAGTACTGGGGCACAAAGTACCCAGAGATTTGGTAAAACATTATTTCTGAGTGTGTCTGCATGGATGTTTCCGGATGAGATTAACATTTGAATCAGTACACTGAATAAAGCAAATTGCCCTCCCTCCACAATGTGGTCAGGCCTTATCCAATCTGCTGCAGGCTTGAATAAAATAAAAGCCTCAGTAAGAAAGAATTCTTTCTTTTTGCCTAAGTGTCTTGGAACTGGGACATTGGTCTTCTCCTGTCTTCGGACTCAGACTTGGTCTAGAATTTACACCATCGGCTCTCGTGGTTCTCAGGCCTTCAGACTCAAACTGGAAGTAAACTGTTGTCTCTCCTGGGTCTCCAGCTTGCCAGCTGCAGATCTCAGACATTTCAGCCTCCAAAATCATGTGAGCCAATTCCTTATAATAAATCTATTTCTCTCCATATAACCTATTAGTTCTATTTCTCTGAAGAACCCTGACTAACACAGCCACCCTCTAGGGCCATGGCATAATTGCAGTTATATCTCTCTAGTAGATGGGTACAGGGAGAATGGAAGAAGTACTTATACGTTCCGTTGTCTAGAACAAGTCACATGGCCACATCTAACTGCAACAGGGGCTGAGAAACGTTGAGATCAAAGGACATCTCTCTTCTATGTAACTTCTAAAAGTGGAGGTTTCCTTAGGAGGAAAAAGGGAAAAGGGGGAGAGTAAAGGACTTTGCACTAGGCAAAAAATAGTGCCTGAAATAAGGATGAGTGCAAACATGAGGCTAAAAATTTTCATCACAGAACTGTTTATAGTAGTGTAAATATTTTAACAGCTTAGATAAGCCATAATAGGAGATTGTTTAAATACTTTATGATGAACTCATATAATATAATAAAATGCAATTTTAAAAATGATGTTTTAGAAGAATACATAGTTTAGAATGACATGGAGAATGTTTATAATGCACTGTTGAATGTAAAAAGCAGGTAAAAAAACATATATACAATGTATTCCTTCTTTTTGTAAAACAATAACAACAACAACAAAATAAATATGCGCACAGAAGAGAGACTGAATGGATACATACCACAATTTTAACAATGGTTACCCCTCTGGGAAATTATAGGCGATTCTTATTTTCTTTTTTTCATGTGTAGTTTCTAACTTTTTGGAAATATAGCAAAAATGTGCTACACTTGAAATAGAAATTTAGAAAGATTTACAAGGATGGTAATGAATATAGATGACCATAAAACAAGGATAAAAGGGACAAGGTTGAAAGAAGGAGCTGATGACCTGAGTTTGAATCCTTGCTCTCCAATTTACTAGTTGTGTGACCGTGGATGAGTATTAACCTTTCTAAGTCTTGATTTCCTCACCCATAAAATGAGAACACTGCAAATAAAAATATCGATCTCCCCGACTTGTTATGAGGCTTAAGTAAAATTTGTTCTTATAGTTCAGTAGTTGGCACACAGTAAGTGCGCAAAGAGCTTAGCCACTGTTATCACGATCATTATTAATAAGAATAGTTGAGTGTCTTAGGGCAACTTAAGGTCATGGGGTAACATGGAAGTTTTTGAATATTCTCTCCGCTCCTGGGCCAAATATCAATCTTCATAAATAAAGGCTACTTCCTCCAAATCTACATTGCTTTCCTTTCTCATCTTGTTCATAAGCTTTCAGACATGTTCTTTGTTATCAATACCATTCAGCCTAAACTCTAATCTCATTTAAAAAAAATCCCACAGAGAGAGATCCAAGGTAGTGGAGTAGATAAACACTGTGCTTGCGTTCTTCTGTCAACACATTACAATTACAATTACAGAACAATCAACCTGGAGAACCATATGAAGTCTAGCAAACAGAAGTCCTACAACTAAAAATATAAAGAAGAAGCCACATCGAGACTGGTAAGAATAGTGGAGGTGTGGAACGGGCCCTACACCTGCGTGTGGCAGTGGAGAACCAGGAGGGATACCTCCACTGCCATGGTCTCCCTGAGAAGACCGAGGGACCCCAGTTCCCCACACCAGCTCCCCAGCTTGGAGTACTGAAGAGGAGCCCCCACAACATCTGGCATTGAAAACAGCAGGGATTCCAACTATTCAGGTGGTCCAGAAAGCTGTGGGAAAACCGGATGTTCTCTTAAACAGCCCACACACAGACTCACTTGTTCGTGGGCACTTACCTTGGGCTCCAGAGGAGGGATGATGACTTGGGGGGCTTTGGAGACATTCGGGGGTGCAGACTGAGGTGTGTGCCTGCATGGGGAGGACTGGAGGATAGTCGGCATTTTCCGGGTGAGGGGTACACATTCAGGCAGCCGGCAGGCAGGCAGGCGCCATCTTTCCTGTGTTTTGAGCCCGCCTCCTCTGGCCATATCTGAACCTGATTGGCCTGTTGAGCTCCACTGCTCTGCCCTGACTCACTGGGAACCAACCCTACCTAACTGGTGCACAACTGGAGGCACTTTCTCTGTGAGCAGCCATCCCTGCTCTCTTTCTTGGAAAACTATCAGAGTCTGACAGACCCCAGGCAGGCAGCAACTGGCCTCTGTGTGCTCTGAGACTTTTGCTGAGTTGCTCCAGGCTCAGCACTGGCACCAAACTAGAATTTACATCAACATGGTAACCACAATTCTTCCAACTCTAGTGACTCCCTGAGGCCATGCCTCACCCAACTCAGTACTGCACAAAATGTTATCAGTGGCTGAACCTTAAGGGAGCTGGCAGGTGACAGCAGGCCTCAGGCTATCCTGGCTTTTGCGGAGCTACCACAGGCTTGGTACTGGTGGCCGACATCCTCAATTTGCCACATGGCCTCTCCCACATGCCTCCAGGTCTAGCACAGGCAGCAAACAACAATGGATTGCTTTATAGCTCCTACCAGGTAGCCCCCCCACCAGTCACAGGCAGTGGCTGACCGGGACCTGCACTGGAGCCCCTCCCAAGAGGACCTAGAACCAACATAGTTGGAGGTTGGCTTCAGACCACAGCAGAGCACCACCCAATTAGCCCCACAAGTGGCACACACAAAGGGTGGTCTCAACAGGCACCAGAGCCTGCTGTGGCAAATCCCACTCAGTGGGGTAAGCCTCCTGCACAGCAGTCCATAAGCTGTGGACATGGCCAAAACCCACAGCCAGTCAGCCTGAGGGTCAACCCCACCCACTGACATGCCAATAGCAATCAAGGCTCAACTATAACAGGAAAGTGCACACAACAAACACAAGGGACATTCCTGGAGCACCTGGAGCAGGTGACCAGGGAGACCGTGTCACTGGTCCTCACAGAACAAACTGCTACATAAGGCCGCCTGGCCAAGACTGGGGGCTGGGGGGTGTAGCAGGTCTACCTAATACATAGAAATAAACAGAGAGGCAGCCAAAATGAGGAAACAAAGAAATGTGTTCCAAATGAAAGAACAGGAGAAAAATCCAGAAAAAAGACTAAACAAAATGGAGGCAAGCAACCTCCTAGAGACAGAGTTCAAAACAATGGTTATAAGGATGCTTAGTGAGCACTTCAATAAAGAGCTAGCAAGCATAAAAAAGGACATGAACCCATGAAAAAGAACCAGTCAGAAGTGAAGAATAACTGAAATGAAGAATGCACTAGAAGGAATCACCAGCAGATGAAGCAGAGGATTGAATCAGCAATTTGGAAGACAAGGTAGCATAAAACACCCAATTGGAACAGCAAAAAGAGAAAAGAATCCAAAAAAATGAGGAGAGTTTAAGAGACCTCTGGAACAACATCAAGTGTAACAACACTCGCATTATAGAGGTACCAGGAGGAGAAGAGAGAAAGCAAGGGATTGAGAACCTACTTGAAGAAATAATGACTGAAAACTTTACTAATCTGGTGAAGGAACTAGACATACAAGTCCAGGAAGTGCAGAGAGTCCAAACAGGATGACCCTAAACAGGCCCACACCAAGACACATTATGATTAGAATGGCAAAGGTTAAAGACAAAGAGAGAATCCTAAAAGCAGTAAGAGAAAGGCAATTAGTAACTTATAAGAGAGCTCCCATAAGAGTGTCAGCTGATTTCTCTATAGAAACTTTGCAGGCTGGAAGGGATTGGCACAAAATATTCAATGTGATGAAAAACAAGGACCTACAACTATGATTACTCTACCCAGAAAGGCTATCATTTAAAACTGAAGGACAGATAGGAATGGCGGCAGCGGGGCGCACTTTCTGAGTTCTCCTCTGGATCTTATTACAAACGGGACCTATAACCCATCAAAGAACTCTTTGCTCATCACACAGAACAGCTAAGAGACTCGTGGAAGGATTACTTGAAGGTGCGCTAATTGGACGAGCAGGGGAAGGAAGGAAGGGAGCGGAGTGAAAACGCGCGGGCCCATGGCGGGGTCCCGGCCGGTGGCGGCGGGGTCCCGGCCGGCGGCGGCGGCGGCGAAAACCGTGGTGGCACCCGCAGTTCCAGGCACGCACGGGATCCCAGGGCGGAGCGGAGAGCACAGAGACCAGGAGGTGGGTTCTTTCCCTGCGTCCCACGGCTGATCTCTCGTGCCGGGAGGGTGGCTAGTGGGCCCTAGGGTGGACAAAGAACACAGTCTCCATACCTGGGCCCCTCCCCCCGCTCTTCCAATCTTACCCCCGCCCTTCCAGAGACTTAAACTGGCCCCTGAACTGAGGAGTAGTGTCAGATTACAGAGGAGCGGTAGTAGTGCTCAGGCTCTGGGAAGACTGACAGGCAGCCCTGACCCAGGGAAGAGGCTGGGAAGAGTGTGATTTTGGCTGGGCTAGGAGAGAAGAGACTCCTCCACCCCCAGCCCCCACCCTTTCTGGCCTGCCTAGGGCAGGGCAAGTGCAACTGCAGAGACACTCCCAGGGATCAGCAGTAAGCAGCAGACACAGCTCTGGGCTTTCAGCAGCTCAGAAATCTCCCGCCCGCACCCCCCATACACACACACACTGAAGAAGTGCCCTAAGACTCAGGAGTACTGGACACGGCGCTGGTGTTGCTACTCTCAGTGTGCATATGTGCAGGCAAGGGCAGAAACTGCACTGACTTTGTAAAAACTATCATCCAGACCCCTCAGGCCCATGCATTTAAATCTACAGTCCCAAAGTCACTCTGGGCACCAGGTGACCGGCTCTGCCTGCACAATAAGCAGGGGGCTCTTTGGTACAGCAGAGGACAACCTGGACATTACTTGGTGGGCTTAAGCCAAGACTGGCGCTGCTTTTTGTTTTGCTTTGTTTTGTTTTGTTTTGCTTTATCTTTATATCTTTGATATCTTTGCCTGTGTCGAGTGGGGGTTATCGGGTGTTTTTACATGTGAATGTATTTGATTTTTTTCTATGTTGTTGTGCTTGGTGATTTGCTTTGTTCTGAAACTGCCCTACCAGGGCCCAGCTTAAGAGGCACAAGATTCAACATATCCAGAGGCCAACTCCAGACCAAACCAGAGTACTGCTGGGTTTGACCTACAAACCCAGTACACAGAGGGAATTCTCTGCAGGCACTAGAGCCCATAGAGGCCAAAGCACATTTAAGTGGTCAACCCTCACGCAGCAGAACGCCCTGCGGTGGGCAGAGCCAAGTCTCACAACGAGTCAGCCTAGGAGTTAACCCCACCTACTCACAAGCAAAAAGCTTAAAGATCTTCTTGAACAGGACAATATACACAACACAAGAGTCACCTTTGGAGCACACGCAGAGGAGAAGAACGAAATAGTGCAAGTCAAATATAAAGGACACATACTACATAAGATAACCTAGTAAGAACTAAGAACTCTAGGGGATCTACCTAATACATCAAAACAAACACAGAGAGTCAGCCAGAATGGGGAAACAAAGATACACGTCCCAAATAAAAGAACAGAAGAAACCTCCACAACTGGAACCAAATGAAGCAGAGGTAACCAACCTTTCAGAGACAGAGTTCAGAACACTGGTGATAAGAATGTTTAAGGAGCTTAGAGAAGACATAAAGAAGGATGTAGAAATCATAACGAACAACCAGTTAGAACTAAAGAACACAATTACCGAAATTAAGAACTCACTTGAAGGAATTACCAGCAGGTTAGATGAAGCAGAGGATCGAATCAGCGACTTAGAAGACAAGGGAGCAGAGATCACCCAAACGGAACAACAGAAAGAAAAAAGAATAAAAAACAATGAGGATGGCTTAAGAGAACTCTGGGATAACATCAAGCGCAACAACATGCGCATCATAGGGATACCAGAAGGCGAAGAGAGGAAGCAAGGGATTGAGAACATATTTGAAGTAATAATGCCCGAAAACTTCCCCAACCTGATGAAGGAAACCAACATACAACCCCAGGAAGTGCAGAGAGTTCCAACCAGGATAAACCCAAACAGGTCCACACCAAGACACATTATAGTTAAAATGGCAAAGCTTAAAGACAAAGAAAGAATCCTAAAAGCAGCAAGAGAAAGACAGAGGGTCACATACAAGGGAATTCCCATAAGACTATCAAATGACTTCTCTACAGAAACATTGAAGGCCAGGAGGGAGTGGCAGGAGATACTCAAAGTGATGGAAAACAAAGGCCTACAACCTAGATTGCTTTATCCAGCAAGGCTATCATTTAAAGTTGATGGAGAGATAAAGAGCTTTCCAGAAAAAAATAAGCTAAAGGAATTTATTACCACCAAGCCAGCATTGCAAGAAATACTAAAAGGACTTCTGTAAATAGAAGAAAGATCAAAACAACCTAACTACAAATTTAAAAATGGCAATAACTATGTACCTATCAATAATCACTTTAAATGTAAACGGATTAAATGCTCCAATCAAGAGACATAGGGTGGCTGACTGGATAAGAAAGCAAGACCCTTGTATATGCTGTATACAAGAGACTCACCTCAGAACAAAAGACACACACAGGCTGAAAGTGAAGGGTTGGAGTCAGATATTTCATGCAAATGGAAATGAGAAAAAAGCTGGAGTTGCAATACTTATATCTGACAAAATAGACTTTAAAATGAAGAACATATTAAAAGATAAAGATGGGCACTATATAATAATAAAGAGATCGATCCGACAAGAGGACATAACCCTCGTAAACATCTATGCACACAACATAGGAGCACCTAAATATATAAAACAGGTACTGACTGACATAAAGACAGAGATCAACAGTAACACTATCATAGTAGAGGACTTCAACACACCTCTGACAACAAAAGACAGGTCTTCCAGACAGAAAATCAATATGGAAACAACAGCCTTAAATGATACATTGGACCACTTGGATTTAATCGATATTTTCAGAACATTTCACCCCAATGCTGCAAAATACACGTTTTTCTCAAGCGCACATGGAACATTTTCCAAGATAGACCATATGTTAGGCCACAAAACAAGTCTTGATAAATTTCAGAAAATTGAAATCATACCAATTGTCTTTTCTGATCACAATGCTATGAAATTAGAAATGAACTGCAGGAGAAAAACTGGAAGACACACCAATTCATGGAGGCTGAATAACTTATTACTAAATAATGAATGGGTCAAGCAGGAGATCAAGGAAGAAATCAAAAGATATCTCGAGACAAACGAAAATGAAAACACGACGACCCAAAATCTATGGGATGCCGCGAAAGCAGTCCTAAGAGGGAAATTCATAGCTTTGCAGGCCTACCTAAAGAAACAAGAAACATCACTAATCAACAGTTTATCTTCACACTTAAGGGATCTGAAAAAGAACAGCAAAATAAGCCCAAAGGGAGTACAAGGAAGGAGATAATAAAGATCAGAGCAGAAATCAATGAAGTAGAAACCACAAAAACAATACAAAAGATCAATGAATCCAAGAGTTGGTTCTTAGGGAAGATAAACAAAATTGACAAACCTTTAGCCAGACTCATTAAAAAAAAGAGAGAGGACCCAAATTAATAAAATCAGAAATGAAAGAGGAGAAGTGACAACGGACACTGCAGAAATACAAAAAGTTTTAACAAATTACTATGAGCAACTATATGCCAACAAATTTGACAATCTGGAAGAAATGGACAATTTTCTAGAGGCGTACAACCTTCCAAGGCTAACTCAAGAAGAAACAGAAAACCTGAATAGTCTGATTACCACCAGGGAAATTGAATCAATAATCAACAATCTCCCAACAAACAAAAGCCCTGGACCAGATGGCTTTACAGGTGAATTTTACGTTCAAAAAAGAATTATTACCTATTCTCCTCAAGCTCTTCCAAAAAATCCAGAAGGAGGGAAGACTCCCAAACACTTTTTACGAAGCCACTATCACCCTGATCCCAAAATCAGACAAAGACACCACAAAAAAAAGAAAACTACAGGCCGATATCTCTAATGAACATAGATGCAAAAATCCTCAACAAAATATTAGCGAACAGAATTCAGCAATACATTAAAAAGATCATACACCATGATCAACTGGGATTCATCCCTGGTATGCAAGGGTGGTTCAACATCCGCAAATCAATTAATGTGATACACCACATTAACAAAATGAAAAATAAAAATCACATGATCATATCAATAGATGCAGAAAAAGCATTTGTTAAAATCCAACAGCCATTTATGATAAAAACCCTTAAGAAAGTGGGAATAGAGGGATCATATCTCAACATAATAAAGGCCATATATGACAAACCCACAGCTAACATCATACTCAATGGGGAAAATCTAAAACCATTCCCCTTAAGATCAGGAACAAGGCAAGGTTGCCCACTATCTCTGCTTCTGTTCAACATAGTGCTGGAAGTTCTAGCCACAGCAATCAGAAAAGAAAAAGAAATAAAAGGCATCCAAATTGGTAAGGAGGAAGTAAAATTATCATTATAGGCAGATGATATGATACTATATAGAGAGAACCCTAAAGACTCCACCAAGAAGCTATTAGAGCTGATAGATGAATTTAGTAAAGTTGCAGGATACAGAATTAATATTCAGAAATCAGTTGCATTTGTATATACCAATAATAAAACATCAGAAGGAGAAATTAAAAAAACAATCCCATTTACAATTGCTCCAAAGACTATAAAATACCTGGGAATAAATTTAACCACAGAAGTAAAAGATCTGTACTCAGAAAATTAAAAGACACTGAAGAAAGGAATGAAAGAAGATATAAATAGATGGAAACACATATCATGTTCATGGATAGGAAGAATTAATATAGTTAAAATGTCCATACTGCCTAAGGCAATATACATATTCAACGCAATTCCTATCAAACTACCAACGACATTTTTCACCAAAATAGAACATATAATCCTAAAATTTATATGGGACCATAAAAGACCCCGTATAGCCTCAGCAACCTTGAGAAATAAGAACAAAGTGGGAGGTATAACAATACCTGACTTCAAATTATACTACAAGGCTACAGTAATCAAAACAGCATGGTACTGGCATAAAAACAGACACATAGATCAATGGAACAGAATAGAGAGTCCAGAAATAAATCCACGCCTATATGGCCATTTAATCTACGACAATGGAAGCAAGAATGTACGATGGGGTAAAGACAGTCTATTCAATAAATGGTGCTGGGAAACCTGGACAGACACATGCAAAAAAATGAAGCTGGATCACCTCCTTACGCCATACACAAAAATAAATTCAAAATGGCTTAAAGACTTAAATGTAAGATCTGAAACCATAAAATACCTAGAAGAAAATATAGGAAGAAACTTCACAGACATTACCTGGAGTAAGATTTTTACTGATATATCCCCTTGCGAGAGGGAAGTAAGAGAAAAAATAAACATGTGGGATTATATCAAACTAAAAAGTTTTTTCACAGCAAAGGAAACCATCAATAAAACAAAAAGGGATCCTACTGAATGGGAAAAGATATTTGCCAATGATATATCTGATAAGGGATTAATATCATAAATCTATAAAAAACTCATTCAACTCCAAAAAAACAAACGACCCAATTAAAAAATGGGCAGAGGACTTGAAGAGACATTTTTCTAAAAAGGACATACAGATGGCAAACAGACATATAAAGAAATGCTCAACCTCACTAACCATCAGAGAAATGCAAATAAAAACCACAATGAGATACCACCTCACCCCAGTCAGAATGGCTGTCATCAATAAATCAACAAACAACAAGTGCTGGCGCGGATGTGGAGAAAAGGGAACGCTTGTGCACTGTTGGTGGGATTGCAGATTGGTGCAGCCACTATGGAAAACAGTATGGAGGTATCTCAAAAATCTGAAAATGGAACTACCCTATGATCCAGTAATTCCACTCCTAGGTATCTATCCGGAGAAATCCAGAACTTCAATTCAAAAATCTCTATGCACTCCTATGTTTATTGCAGCACTATACACAATAGCTAAGACATGGAAACAACCAAAATGCCCATCGGTAGATGACTGGATTAAGAAACTGTGGTACATTTATACAATGGAGTATTACGCAGCCATAAAGAAGAAAGAAATCTTACCATTTGCAACAACATGGATGGACCTAGAGAACATTATGTTAAGTGAAATAAGTCAGACTGAGAAAGATAAGTATCATATGATCTCACTTATATGCGGAATCTAAAGAAAAGAATAAGTGAATGAACTAATCAGAAACAGTTTTGGAGACAAAGAGGAAAAATTGAGGGTAGCTAGATGGGCGGGGGGTGGGGGTAAGGGGGAAGGTGAGGGGATTAGAAAACAATCAGTAACCACAAGATGGCCACGGGGTTTTGAAAATTAATCTGGGGAACGTAATTTAGTGGTTACCGGAGGGTAAGGGGGTTGGGGGTGGGAGATGAGGGTAAGGGGGATCAAATATATGGTGATGGAAGGAGAACTGACTCTGGGTGGTGAACACACAATATAATTTATAGATGATGTGATACAGAATTGTATACCTGAAATCTATGTAATTTTACTAACAATTGTTACCCCAATAAAGTAAAAAAAAAAAAAATTGAAGGACAGATACAGAGCTTCCCAGACAAGAAAAAGCTAAAGGAATTCATCATCACCAAACCAGTATTACAAGGAATGTTAGAGGGATTTCTTGAAGATGGGAAAAAAAAATTATGAATAATAAAATGGCAATAGCTACATATCTATCAACAATCACCTTCATTGTAAATGGATTAAATGCTCCAATCAAAAGACATAGGAGGGATGAATGGATAAGAAAACAAAATCCTTACATATGCTGCCTACAAGAGACTCAGTTTAGATTGAAAGACACACACAAACAGAAAGGGATGGAAAAAGATATTTGATGAAAATGGAAATGAAAACACCAAAAACCTGGGGTAGCAATACTTATGCCAGATAAAATAGACTTTAAAACAAAGGCTATAGAAGGGACAATGAAAGACCCAGTAATCCCACTTCAGTGTATTTATCTGAAGAAACCCAAAATGCTACTTTGAGAGGATGTGTGCATCCATATGTTCATTGCAGCATTTTTTACAATGGCCAAGATGCGGAGGCAGCCTGGGTGTCTGTTGATGGATGAATGGATAAAGTGGAGGTGGTACATATATACAATCGAATATTGCTCGGCCACGGAAGGGAATGGGTTCTTGCTATCTGCAGTGGCATGCATGGACCTGGAGGGTGTTATGCTGAGTTCAGTATATCAGACAGAGAAAAACATATGCAATGTGATTTTGCTTATATGTGGAATCTAAGAACACAATTAGCAAACAAAACAGAAACAAACTCATAGATACAGAAAACATTTTGATGGTTGTCAGATGGGAGGAGGATTGGGGGTATGAGCGAAGAAAGTGAAAGGGATTAAGAAGTGCAAATTGGTTGTATGGGGATGTAGGGTATAGCATAAGGAATATAATCAATAATATTATATCAGGTGGGTACTAGCTTTGTTGGGGTGATAGATGGGAGGGGGAAAGGGCAGAGTAAAAAAGGTGAAGAGATTAAGAAGTACAAATTGATAGTCACAAAACCGTTGTGGGAATGTAGAGAATATAGTCAATAATACAATAATAACTATGTATAGTGCCAGGTGGATACTAAACTAGTCAGGGGGATCGCTTCTTTCTTTTTTTTGTAAAGAACTCTCTCTTTCTTTTTTTTGGGGGGGTGGGAAGGGGAACAGGACTTTATTGGGGAACAGTGTGGTGTACTTCCAGGACTTTTTTCCAAGTCAAGTTGTCCTTTAAGTCTTAGTTGTGGAGGGTGCAGCTCAGCTCCAAGTCCAGTTGCCATTGCTAGTTGCAGGGGACGGAGCCCACCATCCCTTGCAGGACTTGAGGAATTGAACCGGCAACCTTGTGGTTTAGAGCCCACTGGCCCATGTGGGAATCGAACTGGCAGCCTTCGGAGTTAGGAGCACGGAGCTCCAACCACCTGAGCCACCGGGCCAGCCCAGGGGGCATCACTTCTTAAATTATATAAATGTCTAACCATATGCTGTACACCTGAAATTAATATAAAATAATACTGAATGTCAACTGTAATTGATAAATTTAAAAAGGCATTGGGGAAGGGGTATAAGAGGTCCAAATTTCCAGGTATAAAACAAGTAAGTCATGGGGATGTAATGTACAGCATGGGGAATATAGTCAATAATATTATGAGAGTGTGGTGTCAGATAACCAGCTGGACTTATCATCGTGATCACTTCTTTAGGTCTATAAATGTTGAATAACTATGGTGTACACCTGAAACTAATATAATATTGTATGTTAGCTATATTTTTAATAAAAATCTTTTTAAAAATCCCATAAATTACAATCTTTACTATTTCATTTTAACAGAGCATACCATTGATTAGTCATCATTAAAGATCATTTCTAAAGAATTTGGCTTTTAAGAAACTTCTTAGCAACTATGATGCCCACATTTCATAGAACACTTCTCTCTCACCACCGCCACACACAAAGCTATCCTCATTCCTACTGTTTCCTTTTATGTAGAGGTAACTCCCCTGGCTTTCTCCAGCCTCCCACTCATTTCCTACCTTCCCCCAGTCAAGCAGCAAGATTGCCCTGGGCCAGCACTGAGTTTGGATAAGCCTGGTTAATTCTGTATGACATACACGAAGCCATTCAACAGGGTCTCTAACTTAGACTTTATCAGTGACGATGTTTTGGCCTCAGCTTTATCCTTTGTCTTATTTCTTAATTGGCTCAAAACCTGGAAGGAGAAAGCACTTTCATTTACTGGGCCCTACTCACAGTTCCCAGGAAAACACACACACTCACACACACACACACACACACACCCACACACACAGGGTGTCTTGATAATACAACTTCAAAAGATAAAGGTCGTTTTTTTTGTTTTTGCTCTTATTAAAGCTATAAAAGGGAACAGGGAATAATGATGCATATAAAGAAGTAAAACAAAACAAAACAAAACCAAACCAATCTAACCAGAATTTGAAAGACTTAGGTACAAGTGCACAAGGCAGATCCAGTTTGTATTTTCAGGATAGCATAGTACTTCCCCAGCTTTAAGAGTGCCAAAGCATCACCTGGGGATGCTGTTGAAATTCGTATTCTGATTCAGTGGGTGTGGGGTGGAGCCCAAATTCCCTGTTTCCAGTAAGCTCCAGTGATGTTGACGCCGTTGATCCACAGACAACACTTTGTGTAGCAAGGTTACAGGACACCATGAACTGCTTCCGTCTGCACTCAAAAAGCACTTGTCAATTTATGTATTCTGAAGTCAGGTGACCTTAGGAATCATTTTGTCTGATCTAGTATTCATGATGTGCCTCCAGTTTCCCAAATGCATGTCCATCTGGATAGCACATCATATTGCTCATGTCACTTACCTGCCTGTCTTTGAATGGTTCTCCATTATCAGCAAGCTTTTGCTGCATTAACAAACCACCCCAAAATGCAGAGGCTTAAAACAACCATCATTTATTTTGCTCATGGTTCTGTAGGTTGTGATTTGGGTTGGGCCCAGCTGGGTGATTCTTTTGCTGGTTTTGACTGGGCTCACTCTTGGCTTCTCTGGTCAGCTGCAGGGAGCTAGGTTGCTGTTCTCCTGACAGTGCCGACTGTTGATTGGGGTGGTGGAGAGCACTGGACACATATTTCTCATCAACATCCAACTGGCTCGAGCAAGCTGGTTCAGGTGGCGCCAGAAAGGTTCCAAGTGGATCACTAGAGTCAGCCCAAATATGCAAGCCCGTATCGTGCTTCTGTCTGAATCACGTTTGGTACTAGTCATCCTACTGGTCAAAGCAAGTGGCATGACCAAGTTCAGCATCACCATGGGGAAGGATTACCTAAGGGCTCGGATACCAGGGTGAAGCATTAGTGACTGGTTTTGCAATCTGACTCTTCAAGTTCAAATTGGCCTTTGAAGCCTTCCCCAGAGAGGCTACCAGGCTTGTTTTTGCTTCACAATATTGCTCTTTCACTTCCCTCTTTCTGGACCACTTTCTACCTAACTTCGGACAGAGCCCTAGTCCACTTTCCAATGCTACCTCCTACTTAAACTTGATGTCTACATTGGATGGAATCGTTAGTCATATGGCACATCCCATTCCGGCTGTTATAGTTACTTATGTACAAGCTGCATCCTCCCCTACTAGATGAGCTAGTTCTAAAGGGTTTTGATTATGGCTTGCTCGGTTTTGCATTCCTGTAGTATCCAGCAAATAATATCAATTGCTACCATTTATTAAGAATAGGTATGTGTGTGGTAGTGGTGAGAGAGAGGTGTTCTATAAAATGTGGTCATCATACCGTAGTTGCTAAGAAGTTTCTTAAAAGCCAAATTCTTTAGAAATGATCTTTAATGATGATTAATCAATGTATGATCTGCTAAAATGAAAGAGTGAAGATTGTATTTATGGGATTTTTAAAAAGATTTTTATTAAAAATATAGTTAATATACAATATTATACAGTGGTACCTCTGTTTTCGAACATAATCCGTTCCGGAAGACCATTTGAGTTCTGAAATGTTCGAAAACAGCCAACAGCTAGGCCTCAGGATCTTGCACTCAGCGGAAGCTGCATGACATGTTCAACTTCCAAGGCGTGTTCGAAAATCGAAGCATTTACTTCTCGGTTTATGGTGTTCACAAACTGAAAAGTTTGTCAACAGAGATGTTCGAAAACCGAGGTACTATTGTATTAGTCTCAGGGCTACACCATAGTTATTCAACATTTACAGACCTAAAGAAGTGATCACCATGTTAAGTTCAGCAACCATCTGACAGTGTAGTTCTTTATATAACCTCTATCTTATACAAAGTAGGTATTCTTATTGGCTCCTTTTTTATAGATTAGGAAAGTGTAACACAGAGAAATGAAGTCACCAGTCCAAGATCACAGAGCCAGGAAGGTGCGGAGTCAGTATTTGAACACATTCTCTCTTGAACTCAGAGCCTGGCCTTTTCAACTAGTCTCCTCATTGAATAAAAATAAATGGTTTTGAATAAGCCACATGCAGATAATTAAGAATTGACCAAGGAATGTATGTGTGCCCACTGTTGGAAATGCAAGTCAGGCTACAGGGGTAAAATAAGGTCTAGGGGTTGATGGGCTTCTCATAGAGATGAGCTCAGATTTTGACTCAGGTCTGTAGGTTCACAAATTGTTCTCAGTTCTCGGTAGAACTGAATTATTGATAAAATGATTTCAGACTCACAAAAGACTGGAGAAAAGTCTAGAATGCTTACTTCTTAGTGTCCAGGGATATAAAGAAGGGACAACCACACCAGCACACGAGTCAGATGGTTCAGCATATTCTTTTATCAAAAGGGAAACTAAGTTAAGATGAGACGGTTGCAGCGTGTTTACTTTCTGCCTCCTTCCAAAAAGGATCTAAGTCCATTTCGAAGGGAGCGGCTATTTTTAAATAATACAGTCAGCAGTGAGGCATGGTGAGTCATTCTGGATTAAAATGCTGAGTCAGCCAAGCTGACAGGAAGACTCATATTGAGTCATCAATGCTCCATCTCTCCTGGGCAATACTGGAGAAATTCTTTCCTCTCAATGTCTCCATTTTCAGTATTCCATAAGAACATCAATATTGATAGGGCTTCGATCTCTTGGTCTGGGATTGTGAATCTGCTCTATCCCGACTCTGATTATTCCCTTCCCATCATTATAGTTGCAGTTTGGGCAGCTGTCAGCAGGGGCTGACAATGCTTTAGGCTTAGTTATACAGGGATGGGGTAATTGGTTCATCTCCGGTGTGAATAGCTCAGGAAAAATAATGTTACTAGGTGAAGCGAATGATGTTAAAAAAATTTTTTGTTCATTTGTGAAAATGTGGTACACAGTTGAGATTGTGACGGAAAGAAATGCAAACACCTTATGTAGTAGTCAGGCTTGAGTGTAGGAAGCGGACATACAGGAAATGTAGTGTAGGGAATAAGGTGTTTACAAAATCAGTGGGAGACCTATGGGTGTGGGCTCTTAACAGGGCTTCTAGAAATGACTTCCAGAATACCGTAGAGCTGACCCACCAGGGGTGCTATTACCTCAAGGCCACTACTAGGGCTACTGATGTCAGGAACCCACAGCTGAGGGTATCAGAAAGGCACACTGTCTCTAGACACCCAGGAAGCTGGAGAATGGCCTCTGACAGGCCCTCCAGACCTCACGTCCCTTCTTCGTAGCTCGCCAATGACAACATATAGTTGAAAGAAGCAGGAATCATTCTCCACCTTCCAAGTCTCGCTCAAGTACATTTAATTGGCCAAACTTAATTTGCTCCTAGAATTAAGAATTGCTAGTTGGGAGGGAGTCTGGAAAATGCAGTTGTCATTGTCCAGCCTGTGGTAAGGCCCAGAAAAGGAGGCTGAACGAACCAGTTCCCACTCTGCACACCCAGGGCCTACTGGCTTACTCACCACCACGGCCACGACGCACTGCAACAACGGAGCTCAGGGACTCGCATTTGCTGAATGTGCCCTCTGTGCCACGTGCTGGGCTGAGTCCTTTCATCCTTCATTGCCTCCTTCTCACTATTATGCCCCTTTCACAGAGGAGCAAGCTGGGACCCAGAGAGATTTAGGTCATTTGCACAAACTTAATGCTGGAGGAAGAAGAAGAGCCAGGCTCCGAACTCCACCTGCCTGTTTGCCACCAACGACTTGACCACTTGCCTTTTTCCCTGTCTGCCACTCACCATCACTCTAAGTCCATGGCCTCTGAAACTCCTCCTAGTTCTCTTTCAAATGTGAGCCAGCCCCAGGCTGTGGGTTAGTTCACAGACTCCTGACAAGTGTCCTGCAGCTTTCCTCTTGCTCCTGCTTTTAATGGGGGTATCACAACTTTGTTAACACTCTCCACAGTTTTATGCTGGGAGGAGGCTTTCTCTGCCTACTTCTCCTCCCTCTGGAGAGGGAACGGCTTTACTCTTCCCAGGGAAGGTCTGAAATTACTTTCCACCTCTACTTTCTTTTCATCTCTCTCCATCTGAAATAGAGAAGATGAAGGCGAGACCACACTTTCTGAATTCTCTGAGTCTCAGCAAAATGTAATTACTACATTTTTTCCCCTCTTTCTAATCACAGGAGACTTCTTTGAGCAACCTAGTTACTGATTCTACGGCTCCCTCACTTCCTCCTTCCGACTGCTCTTTGAAGCTTGGCCTCGGTGTGGGAGTTATTTTGCTTCAAATTGCTTAAGCTGCCTCATTAATGGGGTTGATGACAGCCAGATCCTACCATGCTTCTTAAGAGACTTGTCATTTCCCCTACCCCGAACACTTTAGAACACGTGTGAGTGGAATGACAAAGTGGTGTGGTCATTATTTGTCTATTTGCATCTGCCATTGGAAAACATCTCCTCAATTTAAAATGCCCTCCAACATGAGGTGTCACCTATTCATCCCTGGTCCCCGCTCTCTCTCTTCTTTCCACAGCTCGGTTCATTCAGCAACCACCCAATGATAAGCAAACTCTGGCATCCGTTCTTATCATTTATTCACTAAAAAAATGTTTGCGAATGCTTGCCATGTGACAGGCACACCCTAGGTGCTAGGAAGAGTAGCTGGAATGTCAGGGTTCCTATCTTCCAGGAGCTTCTAATCCAGACACTACACAACTCATAAAAAGAATTTGAAGTGAATATATATATATGTGTATATATATATGTACATATATATATACACATATATATACATATATATACATATATATACACACACATATATATATACACATATAATTTACTTCAAACTACGTTCCTACTTAGATAATGTGGTCAGGGAAAGCTTCTCAGAGGAGGTGACATTTACACTGAAGGAAAAGTAAGAGGCAGCCATGCAAAATGAGAAGGGGCAGGTCATTTAAGGCAGCAGGCACAGCATGTGGGAAGAGAAAACTTTGATGTGTTTCCAGGGTCTTTAAGGTCAGTGGGGTGGGGGCCCACCAGCTAGAGGGAGGATAGCACTCGATGTCAGTGGGGACCAGACATTGCAGGGCCTTACAAGACGAGGGGTCTGGATTGAACACTCAGTGTGATGGGAAATTGTTGAAGAGTTCTAAGCAAAGGAAGGATGTGGTTTGATGTATACTTAAAAGATAATTCTCTCTGCTGAGTGGCAACTAGACAGCGATGAGGGGTGATACACAAAAGTGGAAGCCAGTAGGTTATTGCAGTTGTTATTGGAGATAACAGAGACCCGGATGAGGTGGTGGTGGGGGGATGTGGAGAGAAAGGGGTGGAGAGCATGACAAAATCGCTGGCAGACGAGATCTGAGTGGTGATGGAGTGGATGAGACGGTGATACCTTCCGGTTTTCAGCATCAGGAATCCTGGCATGAATATGGCAGGGGTCTTTTCTGCTGATGGGGTTTAATGGGCTTTATGACTTAAGAACACACTTCTTGGCAACCTGTCCTTTTTCCCTTTCTGGCTATATTATTGTTACTCCTTCCTCATCCCAGTGGACAAAACTTTGAGGCTGCATAACCTGCCTAAAGCCTAGTGCATGCAATGCCTCTTGGCTCTGACAGTGTGTGGGCGTGGTTACGAATGTAGTCCCCAGGGCCAAACAGCCTGGTGTGAATCCTGGCTATTCCCTTGTGGAATGGTGCTGTCTCATCTGGCTTCTCCATAGCTTAGCTTCTTCCTTGTAAAATGGGGTGAGGACGATTGTACCTACCCCCTAGGGTTCCTGGGAGGATTGGATGAGCTACTGCAGGTAAAGTCCTTAGAGCAGCACCTGGCATACATGCTCAGGGTTAGCTCTTATTAGTGGAAGTCAGGAGGGACCAGGTGCTTTTGACTGTACCCACCTTTACTCTACACCACCTTTACAGCGGAATTTAGTGCTTGAAGGTATCCCCAAAATAGATCCAATCCCATAGTGGGTTAGCAAGAAAAACTATTTTACTAAGTATTTCACAGGCGCCTGGGGTATGGGGATTTCCCCCAGAGTGTACAGCATTTCATTTCCAAACGTTCTCATCATTGGAAATCTGGTCTCTTCTCTTTCTCCTTCGCCACTTGCTGTGAATCTACACCCCCACCCCCACCCCCACTCCCTTCCTGCAGTTTTCCTGGCCTCTGGAGCTGGACTCTCCTTTTTACCCTTAGGTTTTTACAGAAACCACAACTGAATTTGCTAATAGTAGGGGGTTGGGAGAAATGGGGTAAAAAAAAAAAAAAAAAAAAAGTATATTGCAGAAAAGAAAAAAAGACCAAACCTTTCTGAGCTAAGGTTTTTATCTCAAGAGTTAGTTAAAGAATAGAAAATAAATGCAAAGAAAATAGAAGGAAAGAAATAATAAAGACAAGACCAGAAATCAGGGAAGTAGACAACAAAGAAAGGATTAGCAAGACTAACTATGGAACACTCTGAAGATACCCGACCAGTACTCCTCAAAACCGTCCCAGCCATTGAAAACAAGGAAAAGCTGAGAAACTGTCATAAACCAAGGAGACTAAGGAGACATGATGACGACCGCAATGTGGCATGCTGGATAGACCCATCAAAACAGGGCAAACAAAGCAAAGGTCCACTACAGTGAAGCAAGGATAATAGTTTCAGGTAGAATTGATGCCAAGATAGGTACTAATGGTAAGTGAGGGAGAAAAATGTTGTTGATTGTCCCGAGGTCTTGAAAACACCGATATCCTTATCCATTTGGTTTCTTCACTGGCAAGACCAGAATGTTACAACAGGGTCTGGGAAGTGCGGGGTCTGGGAAGACCTTTGGATATAAGGCCTTCAGCTATAGCTTTGAACCCTTCCTTTGCTTCTGCTTTCAAGGGATATTGAGGATATTTGGGTAACAGTTTCGTTGGATCTATATACTGTCCAGATTCTGCCCCAATTATTTTTTCTATGTCAGTGGACTTTGAAGGTCATAGACTGTCAGGTCTGATGTTAAAACTTGACCTAGGTATGCACCAAATATAATGGGGAAGGCATAGGTGTATCCGGAACACACATAACTTGACTATGAATAGAGGACTTCTCTGGAATTTAAAGAAATAGTTCCTCTGTTGAGCACTTAATATTACAATTCAATTCCATTTGCAGAGTAAGTCTCTCCTTATTAAATTTGCAGGGGTGATGTCACAGAGCAGAAAGACATGTTTTTCATTCAAGGGCCCAAGGATTATAGTTAAAGGACCTGGGAGATAGGAAAAGTCTGTGGGTTATTTGAGAGTTAGGAAGAGGCTGAGCTAAGATGAGGAATTTAGTGTAGTAAGAGAGTGCCCCTATCTACCAGGAATTGATGAGGTTGACGATATTTATTCAACCTGAGTGTTTAAGGGTAAATCGGGATATTAAGAGTTTACTTATTTTTTTAATTAACTTATTTTTAACCTCTCCGGAGCACCCTCATTGATCAGCATTGAGGGATTTCCTTTGTCTTGGTTTTTCTTCTATAAGTTGGGATATTCTTTCTTCCCAGTGTTTCTTCTGTTTACAGTATCTACACTGTCCTTGTCAAAGATGGTTGCTTGGGAAGTGGGCCACCGAGCTGTTTGATCTGCAAGATCCCAGCTTATTTGGGATGCTGTCTCATTTTTATTCTAACCCCCTCTCAAAATGTTCTGACAGGTGTTTTAGTTCAGGCAAAGGTACTCTTTCCCATTCTAACTTCTATTTTTGAATTAGTCTTCCAGTTTCAGGTTTAACTCCACTGACAGTAGGAGATGAAAGGGCTGCTTTTACACCGGTACCTTCATTAACTCCTGAATGTTGTCAGAAGGTATTTTTCTAGTCTATCATGAAAACCTATATTTTCATCTTTTCTGTTTGCATGATTGAATTATGGTCCAATCAATTTTTATTGGAAATGTTTGGGGATACAACTTTTACAAGACATTGCCCTACTTTTCAGGCTTTTTGTTTTGGACTCTAGATGTATTGTGGAAAGAGAGGTCCTTCCTGTAGATCACTTTCTGGGCCAGTCCAATCAGCTTCTGCCATTTAAGATTTAGCATCGGAGGTTTTCAACAACATGTATACAAGTTGATGTACGTTAGGTGACCCTGAATTATATGCACCTGAAAGAATTTTAAATTCTTGTAGGAATAGTTGCTGGTCTTGCTGGAGAGCAGGGAGATCCTTAATTATAGCTTTTAATTTATCTTGGGTCCAAAGTTTAAATTCTACAGTTGCCTGCACACCTGGAGGGACAGATTTTTACACGCAACTAGCACTTTGTGGTCTTAGCAGAATTGTTGGGAAACGGTAGGGGGTCTGGCCTGGTCAAGAGTTAAAGAAGGGAGTAATTGTTGGAGGTGAGGAAAGAGAGATCAGAAGGATAAAGGGAAAGAGGGATATTGGATTTGGGGAGGCGACTGGAGGACAAGGAGAGGGAGGATTTACTAGAAAATGAGGAACGCGATGCAAAGATAGCAGAGATCATATCTGGTACTGACTTACCATGTTGGCATAGATTTGACAAGCCACAAGCAGCAAGACACAAGGGGCTTCTGTAGATACCATATCTGGTCCAAGGTTGGGGTCCATAGTGATGGAAAGTGCAGACCGTGCCTCAGTGGAGTCTCCAGGAAAACTAAGGAAATAAAATAAACGAAAAACAAAGACTATTTCTTCCGAGCTTGCTAGACCAAGGGGGTTAGTGACCATTATTTGCATTTGGCATACTCAAAGGCAGGCAGGGGAGTGGAAAAGCTTTATAGTAAAAAATGGGGGAAGGCTTCAGGTGTGCTCTGGTTGGAGGTTGTTGGCAAGGGGGCGGTGGAGATGGGCTAACGAGAACCAGGCATCTTACGTCATTGGTTTGGGGAACATAGTTGGCTTTCTCTGCTTAGTCCTGAGTCGGAAGCAGTTGGAAAAATTGGGAAGCTGGTAGTCCTTGACCACGTCCTAACTGTTCTGGGCAGATTGCGGCAGGGGTTGTAGGTTGGGATTCTTATCATGTATGGTCTGGCCCTGGTCCATTTGTATAGTCAGTCTGTCAAGGTGAAGATTGAGCAGGTGAGTTGTTGAGCAGCTAGATCTCACTTAATCACCGTGACTATCTCCTCCATGTTTCTACTTTACAGACGAGGAAAGCAAAGCTCAGGTCATGCAACTAGTGAGACAAGCAAAATTCAGACCTACAGAGGTTGGAGCTACTTTAAACTAGGTTATGTTTTGTAAAGATCATGACATTTTCTGATGCTGCCCTATCTGTTAAAAGTAGTAGGTACTAAAAAGTCTTCATTGGGTGAGTGAATGAATGAAAATAATTTTGGAACAGTTTTGAAATGATCTCCACAGCCTGTGTGTTTGAATCCTTCAATGATGGCATATCTTGATGGATTTAGTTTTGGGAAACAAACATGTTTCCAAATTAAGACTGGTGAATAATGTGAGAGAAACTGCTGGCTCAAAATAGTGTGTCCATCTAGTAATGAGATGGATCTTGCGATTTTTGCCCATTTTTCATGTGATCGACAAAGCAGCTTTGAAGTCTTTTCCAAAGGAAAAGTTGTAAAAATAGCTGCATTTTGGGAATAAGAACTTGACTTTTCCAAAGTTTGAATGCTAACGCTTATTTTAAAAAATAAGCTAAATTATTTTGCAATCTATCTTTCTGTATAGTTTTACTCAGTTCTCAAATTGTCTACATCATTCAACAAATATTTGTTGAACATCTATTATATGTTCAGTGTATGCTTTGAACACAGAAATGAAATATAGTCAACCAGGAGCTCAGAGTCTAGTTAAGGAAGACAGAAAATTAACAACTGAAATGCAATTTAACAAGTACCATGGCTGATAAATGACAGGATGCCCTGGGAACAGTAGTGAGTTGGTATGTGTTAAAAGTTGACTCCTGAGAAGGTAAGGGCCTGATTTGTGGTATTTGCTGGTTTCCATGGTCTAAATATTCCCAGCAAGGCCAATTTTGAGCTACTCACATGAAGCCACTAAAACAGGAGTTGAAAAGAGGTGTGCATCATTATATTCTATTTCTACTACATAAGGTACCATCAACATAAATAATGTCAAAAGCACAGATAATCGTAAAATGTAGTAATATAATTAGGAAGTGATGAGTTTAAGCATTTATTACTTTTGCTTTTAATATAATTAACTTAATTGTAAGCTTACATAATGTATTGTTAAAGAGTGGCTGTATTTAGAAACCAGCTCACAAAATTACTGAACATTTAACAATCAGCTCTTGCAAGCGAGTATGAACCAGTGCAAACGGGCTCTTGCACATCACTGGACAACAGCAATGTCAGGAATTACTGCATACTCACCTAAGGTGACGATTGCAAGGAAACTGAAGGCGAGGATCCGGCCTTTTCATTTCTGTATCTCTGGCCTCTAGTGGCTAGGCTGTTGAGTGGTCAAAGTAAATCATTAATTCAATATTTAAAAAAAATATTTTAGCCCCTGCTATATTCTGGACGCTGCTCTTGAAGCTTGGGATGGGTGGGTGGGGTGAGTGTGACAGCAAAAACCAAGGTCCTGTCTTCAGGGAGTTTACATTCATAGGTGTGTGTGTGTGTGTGTGTAAAACACATGTCTGGCAAATCAGGCGGTGATGATAAGTGTTAAGGTTAACAACTCTGTAGTGCAGAAGAGAAAAGGAGTGGGGCATTGCTGTTTCATAAGGGGTTGTCAGGCAACTGTAAATGTTGAGACGTCTGAAGGTAAGGATGAAAGGTTCTGGGATCTGAGAAACATGGTCTAAGTAAGGCTGAAGCACAGAGTGCGCAAATCTCACCATTCAACAGGACTGGATCACAGAGTAACTTAGGAAAGTTTTTCTTCAGAGAAGCCCACGCAATTGCCCTTTACTTTCCTCAGCCCCTCTGCACAAGTGCAAAGTCCTTGTTTCAAGTCTGTCTCAGGAACACTAGTGATTAAGTAGACCAATCAGATGCAACGAGGCGGGGCTAATTTTCAGTACGATTTGAAGCCCGCTAAACGCGCTGACACCTTGCGCATGCTCAAATTCTCCAGTTTCTGGTGCACGGTTTGGAGCGGTTCACGCATGTGCGAGAGCGAGATGCAGATTTTTGTCCCAAGGCCTCGCCGTACCGTCCAGGCGGCGAGTTGCATCCTGGTTCCGTCGTGTGTGTGTCTTGTGTGGACTCTTCTCCCGCCACAGTCGCCACCGCCGACATGAACCGCGAGAACTTCGCCGCGGGCGAGCGGCTGGTGTCGCCGGCTTACGTGCGGCAAGGCTGTGAGGCCCGCCGCTCGCACGAGGGCCTCATACGGCTGCTTCTGGAGAAGGTACCGAGCTGTCAGTCGGACCTCTCCCCAGCCGCCGCGCCCCCAGGCTCCGCCCCGCCCTCCTGTTAGTGCCGATCCTGCTCCCCCCTCCTGTTTGCTGGTTGGGACGTGTCCCCAGAGTCCCTCGCAGCTTGGCGTGCACTAGGCTGACTTGCTGTGCTCAGCTCGCTCTCACCCTCGCCAAAGCCAGCAAAACCCAGAGCGTGTTGTTAGGGTGTGTGGAGGGTCGGGATTTTGAGTCTCGGTTTGTCTAGTCTCGGGCTGCGGAAGTGAGGGGGCAAGTCCCAGTGGGTTTACTTTTTTTGTTTGCGGAAAGGGCAGTGTTCGCATCTCCCATCTTTCACTCCCAAGGACTCGAGGAACACACTGTATTTGTACACCGCGATATCCCAAGGGGAACCAAGGGCCTCCCCGGAACTTCACCGGTCCTGCACCTGCCAGCGTTCCTGGATTGTAGTTTCATTAACGTTTGACAGCCCGTAGTTTTAACAATGTGGTTTGCAGAACTTCGTTATAGATAAGGCTTATGATTTCCAGTTCCTTAACTGAAACTTTAAACCTAAGTAAATCTGGCCGTGTGCATTTATCATCACTTCTTACAATCTGTAGATAAGTGCGATGCAGTGTAACATAAACGTTTTGCCTATTCGAGGTTTCTTCATAGTGCTGAATTTATGTCTGAATTTTAGACAGCAAGGAGCATGGCAAAAGACACTTTAAAAAGTTTTAAAATTCCTTGAAGTAGGGTTTTAGGGAACCATGCATGGTTTTCTTAAATATGTTTTTGTTTGTTTGTTTTTAAGGGCAAATGTCCAGAGAATGGTTGGGATGAAAGTACACTTGAACTCTTTCTACATGAGCTTGCAATAATGGATAGCAACAATTTCCTGGGCAACTGTGGTGTGGGAGAAAGGGAAGGGAGAGTGGCATCTACGTTAGTTGCTCGACGTCATTACAGGTATTTTTTTCAAGTAGCTTGTGAAAACTTTTTTTTTTTTTTTTTTTTTTTTGCTTAGAAACAATGGTGGCAGTATTCATCATATTATAAGATGTATGCTTGTAACTTACTTCTTCTCCCTTCAAATGGACGTGTAAACGAGATGCAACAGGGAAATGGAAACAGTTTATCTGGTGTTTTTCAAGACAGTAGGGTACAAGTTCTGGTATGTGGTGGTTACCTTGTCAGGTTCTGGGTGATTAACAAAACTGCCTATTCATTCTATTAAGAATGTTTAACCTAATAAAGTTACTTGGCTGTAAGAGTTTAAAATATATTAAGGTTACTTATACTTTTCCATGTTTCTTTTCTACAATTGCAAGTTTTTTTTAGAGAATGATGTATAATAGCTGGATCTTTAAAACATTATTCATCTACATCTAAACTGCATCCCACTTTATAAGTACCTTGCTTTGTTGCAGTAGGTGTAGGAAAAGGTATATTAAATTTAATTTTAGTTTATTAAATCACTCTTGTATTATTTCAGAAAGCTTTTCATCAATTCTGATAACTAATTGATAGTGGTTCCAAATGTAATCATTTTTCTGTTTTCCAACCTTTCTGTGAAATATAGGTAAACTCTTAACAACTCCTGTCTTCCATGAGTTTAGATCATGAAAGAATTTTCCTGGGGGTAGTAGAATTTTATTTCAATCAAAGTCACCACACTTCTAGTTCTGCCAAAAGATACAAACTTCCAGTTATAAAATAAGTAAGCCATGGGAAGTAATGTACAGCGTGGTGACTAGTTAACAATACTGTGTTGTATATTTGAAAGTTGCTAACAGAATAGACCTTTAATGTTCTTATCACAAGAAAAAAAATTGTATTGTAACTATGTGTGGTGATGGACTTGATTCCACAATATATACAAGTGTTGAATGATTATGTGGAAACTAATAGAATGTTATATGTCAATTTAGAGAAAACATTGCAGTCAAAGCTAATGATAATGAAGGTATAACTTGGATGAAAAATTCATGGTCAAAAATGGGCTGATAACATGGTTGATATTCTGTGTAAAAAAAGGCTTTGTACATGAGGTTTCAGTGGTAATGAAGTGCAAACTAGTGTTCTGTGGTAATTCCAGTGTGCAGAATTTCCAATCTAACTATAAATTGCAAACAGATGTTTTATTTGAAGAGTATCCAGAAGTCTTTTTAAATAGTGTATAACATCTAGTTTAAAATGAGTGGATTTGCACACTTAATTTTCAAGGAGCACATAGTTCTTTTAAAATTAAGGCAATATTTGAAACAGCTCATCCCTATTGGAACTTAGACCACTGCTATGCTTAGGGGAAAAGGAAAGAAAGACGTTAATTTAGTGTTGCATATATTCTGCTTTTCTACTGCTGCATAACAAACCACTTAAAAACTTAGTGACTTAAAACAATCATTTATTATTATCTCTCATAGTTCTGTGGGTCAGTTGGGTTCAGCCCGGTGATTGTTGCTTTGGGTCTCTCATGTAGTTGTAGTCACTTGTTGGCTGAGAGTTTAGTCGCTGAAGGTTCAACTGGGCAATTTATCCCAGTTGAGTCACGTAGATTGCTGGGAGCTCAGATGGCCTCTCCATGTGGCTTTGGCTTCTCCCAGCGTGGCATCTGAATTATAAGAGGGAGCCCCCCAGAACAAGCCCTTCAAGAGGCCAGGTGGAAAGCTTGAAGCCTTCTTATGACCCAGCTCTGAAGATGCAGACCATCACTTCTGCTAGATTCTTTCTGGCCAACCAAATCACTATGGCCAGCCCAGGTTCAAGTAGAGGGAATTAGACTCATCTCTTGGTGTGTCAGTACCATGTGGGCACAGAGAGGAAAGGAATTGATGGTGGCAATCTTTGGAGTACCGCAGCATAATTGATGAATTTGTTTAATTTAATAGAATATTTTCATATTATTAATAGTTTATGAACTACATCTACAGGAGTCAAGTATTGCTCCTGGTATTATTTAGTTATTGTATTTGTATACTTATGCAGTGGATTGCTCTGAACACTGAATGTTTTTGTCCAGTTGTTGGCCCATTTTTTGCTTAGGTTCATTCACGGAATTGGACGATCGGGTGATATTTCTGCTGTGCAACCAAAAGCTGCAGGTTCTAGCCTTTTGAACAAAATTACCAATTCTTTGGTCCTGGACATCATAAAGTTGGCTGGTATGTACTGTGTTAATCGTAATACTTCTGGCTGACCAGCCATACATACCTTTGCCTAATTTCTTATATTAGTGCCTCTTTCCAAAAAGGATATATATAGCTTTTGAAAAAAAATACATATATATATATAGACACACATATATATATGTGTGTCTATATATATATATATATAGACACACATATATATATACCTTTAGAATAAGATAGAAAGTCAGAGTCATAAGCATAGAGGATGAATTTGGCAGTGAGCTTCCTGAGAGTGAGTACAGTGGAAGCAATAAATCTGCCACTCTTATTATTTGCTAGAAGAAGTATGTAATTTCTTCATGAAGGATACTGGTTTATCAGTGGAATAATTTCAGTTTTACTTTTTATTCCTAGGTGTCCACACAGTGACCAGCTGCTTTGTAGTGCCTATGGCAACTGGTATGAGTCTAACCCTGTGTTTCTTAACATTGCGACACAAAAGACCAAAGGCGAAGTATATTATATGGCCGCGAATAGACCAGAAGTCCTGCTTTAAATCCATGATCACTGCAGGTAAAAGAATGTGCTATATATAATGTCTTCAATATCACAGTTAAACATTTCAACCTTTTTATATAGAGATAAATAAGTAAAAAGAAAGTAAACCTGTTCTTATTTCTTCTTGTTATTGTGATCAATATACATAAAATTTACCATTTTAACCGTTCTTAAATGTATAATTCCATGACATTATGTACATTTACATTGTTGCACAACCATCATCACCATCCATTTCTAGAAAATTTTTCATCCTCTTAAACTGAAATTCTGCCTGTTGAACAGTAACTGTTCGCTCCCCAGTACTCACAGTTTCTAATAAACATTCTTCTTTCTGTGTCTATGAATTTGACTACTCTACATCCCTCATGTAAGTGGAATTATAGAGTATTTGTCTTTTGTGACTGGCTTATTTCACTTCCCCTAATGTCTTTAAGGTTCATCCATGGTATTGTATGTGTCAGAATTTCTGTCCTATTTTAAGACTAATTTCCTATTGTGTGTGTATGTTCATCCTACATTTTGTTGATTCATTCATTCGTTGATGGACACTTGGGTTATTTCCATCTCTTGGCTATTGTGAATAATGCTGCTATGAACATGGGTGTACAGTACCTACCTGTTTGAGTCCCTGCTTTGAATTCTTTTGGGAATATACTTAAAAGTGGAATTTCTGGATTGTTTTTCCTGTTGGTTAAAACGGAGACATGATGAGCTACCTCACTAGATTGTTTTGAGGAATAAATGGGATGACAAATAAAATGCCCAACAATAATCTCTGGGCCATAAAAGGTGCTTAGGAATGTCTGTTGTATATACACGAGTGGAGTACACATAAATTATTACCATGAATCAAAGTACAAGAACGCAGACATCATTAAATATAGATGAGACAAAAATCTTTAAATTAGTATTTTAGTTTTGGACTTGCTTAAGTATAGTCGAATTTGAGAATTTAAGGTTATTTTGAATGGCCTCAGTCTGTTGTATGAAATGAACAGTATTGGGCTGTAACTAAACTGCATAAATAATCCTAAAGAAACTCATGTAAAGGGATTCATAATAAGGACCTATAGCAGAAAGCTGATAGACTTTTAAAAATACACTGATTTATTTTAAGTGGCATAAAATCGTCAAGTCTGTTAATTGACATCTTATTAAGCAAAGGACTGATAACTAACTTATGGAAAAGATTGGCATATTGGAAAACTGGAAACTTCCAAAAGATGTTATGATTTGGACTACAATTTGCAGTTAATTCTTTTTTAGGATAGCCTCTATTCTTAGGAAGCAAGATAGTTGTATTCTTTTAAAAAACCTTGTATTTTAATCGTCTGAAGGCCAAAACAGGGTTGGGTCTTGAGGATTTGAGAAATAATTGAAAATTAGCTGTCCTCAGGAAACTACTTATTTAAAGTTTTGAATGTTTGCTTTATTAGGTGTGAAGGTATAGATATAAAACCTGGACATTTCTGAACCAACATATTTGAAATAATGATTTTATAGTGGCTTATTATAGAGGTTTTATATTTTTGTAAATAGAATGCAAATAACTTGATGTGGATTCTAAAACACAAAACTACTTGCTCTTGACTTTGTTATAACTTGCTGTGTGACCTTGGGAAGCCACTTCACCTCCTTGAACTTTGGCTGTCTTATCTTTGAAATGAGTAAGTTGAGCTAAATGGTTTCTAAATCGCTTACAGCTCTTAAACCCATGAATTTAGCCTGTTGCTAGATTTGGTATTTGGGAAGACCAAAGATGTGACTACATAATAACTTTATGAGCAAAATTTCCCAGGTTTATTTTGTATACAATTTCTGAGACTCAAACACATAGGTTTTACTTTTACCTTAAATACTTACTAGTATCACAAAGTACTTAGTTAATATGAGTGCTTTGTATATTATTTAGTGTATATATTGCTCATACAACTTTTTAAGTTTATAGATACTTAAAAATATTTACCATACAAGGTTACATCGTTATTATTCAGGTAAACCTTTGATCACATGTTAGTTAAGTGTACTGATTCAATTGAAAATTGGAAAACAATTTTTATATTTAAGTTATAGGAGGCCCTTGTATGCTGACCCATAAGATGGGTCAGTGATCTCTAGGCTATTAAAATTCATAACAGTTTTTTTAGAGGTAAAACATTAAGTTGATGATTATGATTTGTTTCAATAGTTGTTATTATTTTTGTCCATCTCTGAAATAAAATGAACTTTAAAATAAAAGTTAAACATTGCCAGAGAATGGGTAGATTTGCTTTTCTGTGGACTGAAATTGAACTGGACTGTTATCTTTTTCGTCATCAGTGACTGTTATTACTTTTATAGGTATCTTTTTAACATTTGTTTCCCTTCCCAGAACTAGTCTTTCTTGTCATGTCTAACTGTTAAATAGATTTGCGACCCTAACTGTGGTTTAGTTGTCCTTCACGTTACTTTGACATGTGTTTGACTCATACCAGTATTGAGCCGGGTCTTTATCGCTAGAAGATGGTTCATCGACCAAAATAAATATTTAGAGTTCTTGCGTAGACGAGCACTGCTCCCTGGAGTTCCAGGATCTTCCCTTACACTAATATTTACACAAAATGTTTACACTAACATTTTGATTTTTGGTTGGCTTGCTTAGGTTTTGAGCCTGTGGTGATAGAGAACGTTTTAGAAGGTGATGAGCTGCGTACAGACCTGAAAGCAGTGGAGGCTAAAGTCCAGGAACTGGGGCCTGACAACGTTCTGTGTGTTCATTCTACTACATCCTGTTTTGCTCCAAGGGTGCCTGATAGGTAAATGATTTGTGAATATTGTCTTTTGGGTGTTCCTCATTCTTTTAAATAAAATGCATGTATACTAATTCTCAAAGATGCTTCAGTAACATTTGGCAGTCAATGGACTGTTCTAAGAGAATAGATGAGTTTGTGGAGAAACAGCATAATTGCTTGAGAAAATAAAACTTTGCTATAGAAGAAGGAAAAACAACTAGTACCTGGTGGAGATCCCTTTATCACCTGAGCATATGCAGAGCATCTGTTTTCTTGCTCTTTTCCCTGTTTCTGATCTCTTAGCATCTTTTTCCTCATTATTTAATGGAAGGTTCTAAGCTAAATGTTGGGTTTACTCGTTTTCATTGCTATCTCTACTTCTTTGATGGTACAGTTAGTTTTCATATGTGGGAACTATCAGTATTAACAGAAAATTTTAGGATTATTTACTGCTCTTTGAATTTTGTTTAATTGGAAGATTAACCCAGACAGTGTTCACGGTGGTTGTCTTTGCATTCTAATAAAAATGTAAATATTTAAGAAAATAAAAGAAAAAAGCAAAAAAGCAAATGTTTACTTTTCTAAAGGATGGCCACAAATTTTTATTCTGAAAATGTAGTAGGCTTAGGTATAGGAATACAGATTTCTAGTTTTGACAGCAAATCTTTGTTTCATTTTACTGTTTTGAATAGAAGTGCTAGTAATTTGGAATATTTTTGTAGCATCAAGTTATTCTTTGGTTTTCATGAAGTCACATAATTTTGCAGTAATGAATACATACACATATTAGCTTTTATTATCTTATAGGCAGACTTTAAGAGACAATTTTAAAGCGATGCTCTTGAAAATTTACCTTGCTTCAATCATGAGTCTGAATTCTATTTTAAGATTAAATTGTATATGCTTTATTATTAATCACATTTTAAATTTATATTAAAATATTAATATATCTTTTTTTCTCATTGATGGTTTTGCTATCTAGAGAAATTTTAATGTGATAGAAATAAATCACATTTACAAAAATAGCACATGGATATTTATGTTAGATTATTTATCATTGAGGATAGTTTGGTTTTGTTTCATTTTGATTAATTCTTTTTGGATGTTTACAGTATGCCTTGTGTACTATTAAGTATTTTATATGTATTATTTCGTTTGGAAAAAACTGTGAAGTTTTTTATCAGCACAGTTCTCATTTGCCACTTTTTAGTGGTATTATATGATGAATGTTTCTTAGGGAACCTTAAAAACGGTGATAAACCGTTTTCAGTAATATGTTTGAAATTCTGATATTTATTAAATTAAAAAATACATTTTGATTTACATTAAACTTAATTCTTTATAGTCACAATTTGAATATGTATATATTGTCTTTATTAGTTCATTAATTGGACAGAGCATTGTGGGGCAAAATCATCAAAGGAACTGTTAAAAAAAGAAGTGTATCATTTCTTCTAATTGATAAACACCTTAAATTGGCTTCTAAGTTAGAATACAGTTTGATTCACATGAAAAATATTTTTTCAGTCTCTCTTTGCCTTTCATATACACTCTGAATACCTTTATATACACTCTAAATATTAGTAGATTTGATCAATTCAGACTAAAACTACTCGCAAGTGATTTTTTTTTAAACAGTACTTTATGTTATTATGGTGCCTTACTCTCAAGGAAGTTTATTATTAAGGAATGCTTTCATTAGAACACAAACATGTGCAAGTGCCTTTTATGAAGAAAATACTGTGTGTATCCCAGAAGGTCTATTTTGTTAAAAACAACATCTAATTAGTTTACATAACAAAGGTTTTCTGTGTTGATTTATGAGACTTATGAAAAGGAATGATAAAATGAGTTTAAGGAAGTAAATTGAAAACTACTGACAGATGAAGAGCATAATGTTATTCCTATTTTTAGCTTAAAAACATCTTAATGCACGTCTATAAAATGAATGTATTATGCATATTATGTATAATAAAACTATATAATGTATATTTGAAATATATAACCTATGGAAAAGAACTTTTATTGTGTAAAAATGCTTTGCTTCCAAATTCTTTATATTGTAGAAAGAATTTTTTTTAAATAAATTTTATTAAACTGTATGTAGGATTTAGTTTTAGCCTCTAGCATGAAGACGTTTCTATTAGAGATGACTTCAGTCACAAGTAGTATTTGATTTCACAAAGGAATATAATTTATTATACTCTAATTGAAATCTAATTATCTTTTCATAAAGTTAGACTCTCAAATTGTCTTAATATAAGGAGTGTCAAGTGAAAAAGTAAGAGTGAATTTAAAACAAGCAGCTATTTTCAAAATTCTTTAGTATCCAAGTTGTTGGAAAATGTTGGTACTGAAACATTTTGATATTCTGTATTTTTTTAACACATTGAAGTCTATTTGAAAGTATATTTTTTTACATTATATTTATGGTGAGATTTCTTAACATTTCAAGATATGCTAATTATTTTGCATATATTAGCTTTAGTACGATAAGCAACCAGAAGTATTTAAACATGAATATACAACCTTATAAAGAGTCATTATAAATAATCTGCTTCCTGCTTTTTGTATAAGAAATTTTAAAGTGACTTTAAAGTGACCATCTATACAGACTTTTGTAAATATACATTTTCTCATTTATTGGTAACTTAGTTACAAGCTTTTAAAGTTTAAAGTGCCTGCTCTGTATTTTCAAACTGCTGAATTGTATGCTCAAATACTGTTGTGGAAATTTCAGTTTTGTCGTTTTTTTCCCTAGTGTACGTTAAGAATAACTGTTAAGTTAAAATAGTTTTCACACTGTAATTTATAAAAGCGTAGTATGACTGTGTCTTTCCATTGAATGTTTATGTTTACAGATTAGAGGAGCTGGCTGTGATTTGTGCAAATTACGGCGTTCCACACATAGTGAACAATGCTTATGGGGTCCAGTCTTCAAAGTGTATGCACCTCATTCAGCAGGTAAGGGAGTTTAAAGAAGTGTGTCAGGAAAAAGGGGATTTTAACGTATGACAGGGTTATTACTTTGTTTTTCTTGCAGCCTAATATAGTAAAAACAGTTGTCTACTACCCTCTACTTCATGGAGCTTTAGAAGTTTGCACACAATATTCAGTCAGTAAAAGTGAATTGTGGAAGTATGGTGGTAATTGGATTAATAGCTTTGGTCAGAGCCAACATAGAAATACTTCAGTAGCTTAGTTTTTAACTTTCGGAGAATGATTCATTACCAGGATTCTCCTTTTTCTAACATACTGGATTATGGTATTTTAAAAACTATGTTGATGGTTTGTGCTATATTTAATATTTAAGGAATCACTGTACCTTATTTTCCTAGACTGGAAATGACTTCATTTACAAACTATGGAATTAGCAAGTTTTTAAAAAAATGTCTGACTTGCTTTATTTCTATGAGCATTAACTAGATCCCAGTCCCTCTCCGAAGAAGAGTCACAGCCGTGGCCTGCTGGGCTTTGTGTAGTCAGGCCTCTGGGCTTCTCAGATTCCCTTTGCTGCTGCCCTCCTCTTACCCATTCGTCTCGCCACACATGCCTCTTCTGTTCCTCCGTGGCGCCACATATGCACACCCCGGTGAGAGGACGTTTGCTCTTGCCCCTCCCACTCACTGGATTCCCCTCCTTGTGAGTTGCATGGCTTCTTACCTCCCTTTTTTTAAGGCCAATGAGACCTTCTCAGACATCCTATCTAAAATAACACCTTCCTCTTTCTTGCCAGCATTGCTCTCCCCCTTTTCTTGTTTTACCATATTCATCGATTTTCAGATGCACATTTTTTTTCACTTTGTAACATCTCTGAAATTGGAATATTTTATAGTCATTGGTGTCTTAGGTTAATTGGCAATTTTTTCTCACCTAGTGGTATGTAAAATAATGTCGCTTCTTAAAGTGGGTGGCCTCTTCCTCTCCATAGTACTTACCATCATTTGATAAGTTGTTTATTTATTGTCTAGTTAATTGACAGTAATTAGAACTGAGTTTCTATTAGGGCAAGGACTTTGTTTTGTTCACTGTTATGTCCTCAATACATAGGACGGTACCTGGTACATAATTGACCCTCAATAACTGGTTACTGAAAAAAGTGAATGAATAAATGAAGTATTATATTTTATTACAATGATTAATTATTCATACTATATAGGATATAGATAAATGTTATTCGTGTATGATATGAGTTATATAATTTGTGTGCATAACGATGTTAATCACATATTCAATTTTGTCATACATGTGATCTGTGGCAGGTGGACAAAATTTATTCACAGATTATCTGTGGCCTTCTCCAATGTCGTGGTAAATGCTCCTGAGCCCAGTAGATCCTGTCTAGTAACTTTTTTTTTAATCATTTTGATTATACTAGTATCATCTCTGATATAAATGCAGTTTATATGATAGTAATAATAGCTGATTTGCTTAATTTCTTTACTCAAAGGTTGTGCCAGTTAGGTTGTAATTGGTTGCAAGAAACAGAAATTCCAACTCAAATCAGCTTCACCAGTAAGGAAATAGATTTGTTTATATAACATAAGAAGTCCAGGGTTGGAGTACGTTGTAGGCATGGTATGTCAGGGTTTCATAATATCTTTGGAGGAAAACTACCATTTCCTTGGTATCCTTTCCTATTATTCCTTAACTTTTTAACGTTTCATTCATCACAGTTCTAAACTAGATTATATCTAATTTGGTAGTATAGGAAGGTTGTATAATTCTCTATGCTGGAAATCTTAAAAAACATTTTGGTGATTCATTTGCATTCCTCCTCTCCCTTTTACTCTCCTTTCCCCTTTTCCTCCTCCTTAAGTTTTAGCAGCTTCAATTCTTTTAATAGTCAAATATGTAAACATTACTAAAAGTTTAGAAAAGTGAGGAAGGAGTAGATCATTCATAACCCTATTACCCTAACAAACACTCTTAGTAATTTATGGATGCCCTTTTCTTTTCTTATGTACAGTTACTGCTTTTTATATAGTTGTAGTCATTGTGTACATTTAGAATTAACTTTTTAAAACTTAGTGAAAAATGTATTTAATTTTTAAACTTAAATACAAGCTTAGATGATAATTTTATACTTTCCACATGCCTCTAAAGTTTCATAATGATCATTTTAATGGTTACTTAACATTTACTCAAATGTTAGTTACTCAACCCAGGAAATGCTCAGTGTTTTGGTGCTCACACATATTTTTGAATACTAAAAATCTGGTGGCATACTTGAAGAGATGAATACTAATAAAAGAAAATGAGCTCTAAAATACTATATGAAAGGTGCCCTTGGAGTTGTGCATCACGAATACACTATTTGTTATCATCTCTCTTCATTCATGAGGTGGTTTTACTAAATTTTAACCAGAAAATAACACTATAAAATGGGTAAATAAAATTTTTTAAATGCAGCTATTCTATTTCCTTCTAAAATTGCCATTTCTTAAAGAAAAAAAAAAAAAAAGAAGGCAGTACACATTCCATTTGTCCCAAGTTGGCCCTCACCAAAGAGGTAGTGCACTCTTACATTAAATCAAATACATACTTAGGACTTATTGAGTGCTAGTTGCTGTTTCATGACATTCTAAAAAATTAAAGTTAACTTTAATTCTTCCCAATAGTCCTTCATGGTAATACGTACTAGTATTTACTGAGTACCCACCATGTGTCAGGAATCCTGCTAGGCTTTTAAAGTTTATTAACTTCCTCCTAACAATTTAAGGTATATTTCTTATTGTTGCCCTTCTGCAAATGAAGAAACAGACTCGGTAGGATTAAGTGACTTGCGCCAGGTCCGAAGCTACCAAATGGCCCAACGAATTCATTGTGACGCCAAAGCCCCCTGTTTTTCTCTAAAAGACAAAGTGTTAAAACTGCAAATACTTTCTTGAGGAGACAGTATAATGAGGCAGTCAGTGAAGCAAGAGCTGTAACTAAAATGCGTTAAGGGCGATGCCCCAAGATGGCTTAATGCTGAGCACATAGAACATTCTGGTATACACATGTAGTCCCCAGGAAGCTAACCTTTGAAGAACCTGTACTTTTGTTTATATACTGAGCTGAGCAATAATTTAGGAGACTCATGGAATACGGATGTTAGGACAGCTTAATGGAGGGGGGTATAATAGAGTCACAGAAATACACAGGATTAAATATTTTAGAGTCAGAATGGATTGTAAAGCTCCAAAGTGTGGGAAGCAGCAACGTTGCTTATTAAGACTTGAGAGAAGTAGGTGTTATACTGTTTATTCACAGACCTAATTGTCAGTTCATTCAACAAATATTTACAGGGTTCCCATTGATGTGCAATGCCCCAGGGTGGGTGGTGGGGATGCAGCAGTGAATACAACAAAATCCTGTCCTCATGGAGCAGAAGCAGACAGGAAACAATAAGTATGACAGGTCTTGATGGACTCTCATCGTGAGGGGGAGGGTGGCAGATTAGATGGAGTGATCCAGGATGCTCACCAAGAATCGGGTAGTTGGAAATAGGCCTATGCGGAGGACCGACTTAAATTCTACACAGATTTTGACTGCACAGGTGCTCAGTACCCCTAATTCCCGCATTCTTCAGTGGTCCATTGTAAGTATTATGTGAATAATTATCTGTTTTATTTACTGCTGCTATCCCCAGAACCTAGAACAATGTTTGGCCAATGATACGTGCCCACATATTTGTTCCCATGAATAAATGAGTAAATGCAACACTTTACTTCATAGAACATGCTCTTGTGCTTCCTATTCTGTTTGAGTCCTTCCATCCTTCTAGTTTTTTTTCCTCCACTTTTCCTCCTCCTCCGACTTTAGTGTGGGGAATGACGTCTATATACCATTCCTGAGGTCGGGTCCAGTCTCTTTGCTTTCTTGCTACATAGCATGCTGCCTTTTCAATGTTTGTTAAGTTTTAGTGATGAAGGGGTTTAGCAAAGTCTGGGGCACTGATGTTTCTCTTAGTAATCCTGCTCCCAATTTAGGTTCATGTTTGTCTCAGGAAGCCTTGGGCAGTACTTAAGTGTTAACAAAAGGCAACTCGAACTGTTCCACTTTATTTTTATGTGCTACTACTTTGCATGTTTTTCAGTTGTTTATTCTATTAGTCTTATGTGCTTCTGTTTTCCTGCGATATGGTGAGGTTTTTCTATGATCATAGTTTATGAGGAAAATAGAAAAAAATGTAATGGGAAGGTTAAGATTTAAACAATCATGTGATAGCCTCCAGAGTAGTTGGCTCCCCTCCAGCTTTTGCTGCTTCTACCTGTTGCCTGGATCTGGTCTCCTAGATTAGGCCAGCTATCTGCTGCTTCTGTTCTCTCTGAGATACAGATGTGGAGAGAAAGTGTGAAGATGAAGGTCACATGTGGTTATAATATTAATAGGAATGTGGATTGTGAATACAGATTGAAAATCTGTAGACACAGATAAAGAAAAAAACTATCTTAGTTGAAATTTAGATAGTATCTCTAATTTTAAGGGGAGAAAATTGAAGTACATTAGACAGAAGGTCATAGACTATGTTGGATGGGGACTTGAACTTAGTTTTATATTTTTGGTAAGTATTCAATTTTTCTCCAGAATATTAGATTTTCATGTGAAGTTCATTTGCGGTGGCATGAGATCATCTAAGATTATAACATTAGGAAACATGAGTTATTGTGGAAACATTGCCAAGACTATACAGAAAAATTTGCCATTAGTTGATGTTAAAAATAAAATTTTTCTTTTTCTCTTTTGTAATCCAAGTGGTGATAGAAGCATAATTTATTGCTTAAAGGGGTCATGCAGGTGGTGGATTATCCAAGCATTGAAGAGAGGCTTTCACAAGTATAACTCATTGATTGGCAGCGTGGGTGGCTGCAGTCCATTAGATTATGGCGGCCGTTCTTAACCTCACAGAGGGTGTTTAAAATTATTTAATAGTTGTAGGGCCTACTGTCAACATTTATAGTCAAATAGAATATCCCAGGTGAGAGGCACAGGAGGAATCCACTCTCTCTTGCCCAGTTTTAAGGTGAAAAGCTCTGTTTCAATATAGTTCCCACCTGTACTGATACTGACACCCTGCCTTCCTCACAGGGTTGTTGTGAGGATTAAATGATTTATGTGTGAAAGCAGTTTGTAAACAATAAAGTGTTCTTCCCTCTATACAGAGCAGTGTTTAAAAACTCAGTTTGATACTTAAAAATATTTTACTGGCACTGTTACAAAGAAATAAAAGTGTTTGATCTGTTTTTTATTTTTATACATTGTTTTCATGGTGTTTATTTGTTAATAGCCATTGTTGTCTCTTCTTCTAGAAACTAATATGTATACTACATGTTACTTCGTTCTAGGGAGCTCGGGTTGGTCGAATAGATGCTTTCGTTCAGAGCTTGGACAAAAATTTTATGGTTCCAGTAGGTGGCGCTATAATTGCTGGCTTTAATGATTCCTTCATTCAGGAAATCAGCAAGATGTATCCAGGTAAGTAAATCAATTGCTTTTCAGAAAGAGTAACTAACAAACAAAAATCCATTTGTACGTAGGCTACTATAATAAATCTTAATTTTCAAAGCTTTTCCCCATTGTGAATGTAACTCTTTCATTCTTATTTCAGGAAGAGCTTCAGCTTCACCTTCTTTAGATGTCCTTATTACTTTATTATCCCTTGGATCAAATGGCTATAAGAAGCTATTAAAAGAAAGAAAGGTACGCTTTCCCTTTAGGTGTAAACTAGTACTCCTGATTAGAATAGCACTCTGAATCACTGGTGTTTTTGCCTATTGGTTTGTCACTTTTGATTATAAATCTGTAGTACGGTCCTGGGGATTTGCTTCGATCTGGAACCATCCTGGGTGGTTTGCAATTAATCATTGTCATCCTGTTTATCCAGATATTCTGAAGAATCTTGGACAGGTGATTTCGCCTTTTTTTTTTTTCTTTTTTGAGAAACTACATTAGGGATTCTTATTAGTTCAGTAAAATTCAACTCATTTGTCACTTAGATAGAAGCTCTTGAAAGACAAACAGACAAGGCTTTTGGAAACCCGTAGGCTTGTGCAGGTGTGAGCTGTCAGTCGAAGAAGGTAGAACCAGGTCAGAAGTTGGTCAGCTACTCATTCTAAAATAATAAATCCATCCCTCGCCATTATTGGAATGCTGAACTCACTGGTTATGTTGGCTAGAAAGAGAAAATGACATCTGTGCTTGAAAACTGGGCTTTGTCTCCAGCACTAAGAACTACCTTCATTGAGGCCAACTCCAGAGTTGTCGGCAGTGTTGGCAGGGCTAGTCAGACCAAGATGTTTTATTCGTCTCTCATCTGGGAGAGCCAGAGGCGCCTGGTGCTGTGCGGTTTTTGTATCTGTATAACTTTCCAACACTTAGCGGTTATGGCACTTTGGATTTTATAATAGTACTTTACATATTTTTAAATATTTTCATAGATATTATTGGATAGATCCTCCCAACAGCCTTATGAATATGTAACAGAAGTTTTAAAATTTTTGTGCCCTGTTTTACCCTCCCCCCACTAATTCAGTCCATAGGAAACTAATTATTTACCTTTTATTGTGAGGCCATCTCTTAAGATTTACATGATAGAGGAAAAGATGCTCAACGTCATTAGTCATTAGGGAAATTCAAATTAAAACCATAACGAGATAGCACTACACACCTATTAGAAGAGCTGATACAACTAGTTGTTTCCTTATGGAAAAGGGACTTGAACTTGCAGATTTTATTTTCTCTTTTATGAAAGAAACAATTGATATCTCAGGCCATTTCTAGTTCTGAAAGACTGTGGAATTTTCTGAAAACAGCTACTTCCTGGGCCACAGGCATCGTGATCAACATTGGCCTCTAACTCACAATCTAGCACAAGTCATATTGGGAAAGTATATATCAGACTTTTTTTAAGGTTGAAAATTTTACGGTGATGGTCTCTTCAATTTCATGGCACCTCATGTCCGTTTCCACCCCATCAGGCTGTCTTGGTTCCCCCAATCTAAACAGTAACAAGCCCACTCAAAATAGCGTGGTCGAAAGTAGGGACCAGTGTTTTTGTGAAATTCAAAGTAAATAAAGTTGAGCATGTGGGATAAGTTTAATTTAATTATTTAGTGAGCACATACTATGTTTGGGGCACATAATATTGATATAGCAATCAATAAAATAGACAAAGATACCTGCTCTTGTGGAGCTTACGTTGCATATGGGGGAGACCAGCAATAAAAAAGTAACATAAAACATAAATTATAAAGGTTGCTTAATGCATAAATGATAAAGGTTCAAAGTGCTCTGGAAAAAACAAAGAACAGAGTAAAATAAGGGAATTGGGGAAGACGCTGTGGTGGTGGTGGTGGGACACAGTGGTTAGGGCAGGCCTCAGTGAGGTGACGTTGAGTGGCCATGAAGACGTTTGAGGGAATATACACATGTGACGGAGAAGAGTGTTTGCGGCAGAACACCGGCCCAAGGATCTAGGGCAGACATGGCGTGTTTGCAGTGCAGTAGAGAGGCCAGTGTGGCTGGAGCAATGTAAGCCAGGGCGAGAGCTGTGGGTGCTGCAGCCAGAGTGGTAACGGGGGATGGGGGGGAGCTTTCTAAGCCACAGGAAGGTCTTTGCCTCATATTCTGAGGGAAATAAAGAGCCCCGGGAGGGTTATGATTAGAGGAGTGTGGTGATCTGACTTACATTTTAAAGGATCACTCTGGTTGCTGTGTTGAGTGGGGAGGGAGAGGGTAGAAACGGGGACACCTGTTCAGAGGCCTTCACAGTAGTCAGCAAGTGATGTTAATTTGGATCTAGATAGCGACAGTGGAGGTAATGAGAAGTGGTTGGATTCTAGGTCTGTTTTGAGCTGGTAGTAGTTCATGATGGACGTATTGTATGAGAGAGAGAAGTCAAGAATAATTGTGAGACTTTTGACCTGAGGAATTGAAAGCACGGAGGAGCCATTAACTGAGATGAGTAAGACGGTGGGTTCAGAAGGCCAGGAGTTCAGTTTCTGACAAAAGTAAATTCAGAATATCCGTTGACATCTAGATGGAGATTTCAGGTAGAGAGTGGGATATGAGTCTTGTGTTAAGAGAGAGAGCTAGGCTGGAGATAAAAATTTGGGGAGTTAATTGGCCAAGAGACCAGATGAGACTGCAAGAGAGTGAGTCTAAATAGAAAAGAAGTACAAGAACTGAGCTCTCAGGCACTCCAACAGTAAGAGGTCTGGGAGAAGAAAAAGGGACGAGCACAGTAGTTTGCAATAATAGAAACTTGGAGAGAAAACATATATAATGTCATAGCATTTTAATATTTATGAATAGGTAGATAATATTTTATGGAGTTTGAGATGGACTGCATAAATATTCCAAGGATCAAAGCTTGAAAATATAACTTGTTAGTTGTCTATTTTTGATCTTTTTAGTTGTCACAGTGTAGTCTTTTCTTATAGTTCCTTTTTACCTTAGATTGATCACTGTACAGATTTGGGTAAAAATTCATTTTAAGCTAAGTAAATGGAAAATATAATAGCTCTGACAATAAGACTATTACACAAAGTCTTAAGTTAGCTATTTAGAGAGTATAATTTATTACATAGAAACTTTAAAAATTTTTATATGCTGTTATTATATCAAATAAGCATACTATACATATTTAGTATTTTCTATTTTTGTTCTTGAGTTGACACTAAATAATAGCTAATAATATTAAATGTTTGCTATAATACATTAATGTAAGTCTTGAGTGGCTTTGTAGTTAGATTTATTTAACTAGCAAGTAAAACTGATTATAACCATCAGGTGTCTGAAATGAAACTTGGTTCTTGGTTATGGGTAGTCTAGTAGACTAGTATCTTCCTTGGATTTTGCCGTTGATACTTCTATTCTGGGCCTCCTTTGCTTGATATATAGTTGATGCTAATCAGATGTTTGTTGAATGAACCAATGCAGAGTATTTGGGAACACATAGGTTCAGTGTTGTATAGTCCTCTCTTGTTTTACACAGAATAAGTATCTTTCTGGAAAGTTAGGAAGCAAATAACATTATGATACTGACCTCCATTAAATGAGATGTTCTTATGGAAACATTTCCCTATATGGATACAGTTGAAAATTTACGAAAAGAAATGAGTTAAAATGTGATTACCTGTTGTGTATAACAGGTACTGTACTTCTGAGAGTAGGTCTTCCTCCCTAGTACGTATTCCTCTTCCAAAGCACTTTTCTGACACTAGGATTTTGGAATTGTTGATTTTAGGGATGTTCTGTCATCGCTTTGGAATCTAAGAATTTCTGTTATGCCATGGTTCTTCTGGCTTCTGACCTGTAGGGTTTGACTTCAAAATTTTCAGCTACTTTTAGATGATTCCAGAGGCCCACGAGTGTGTACGTCTTGCTTAGCATGAGTGGCAATGCACCTGCTTTGGAACGACCTGCAGGGTATGTAGCTTAGCTGGTGAATGACTCTAACAGGCAGTCCAGCTCTGCTTTTCATTGAGACTTTGTTCTTTATTAATCATTGGATAAATACTTCATGGGAGAAATTTTATGTCCTAGTGATATTTATAAATTGGATGGCTCCTTCTCAGCTGTCAATGGTAACTCTCTTTGTAACACCCAGATAGATAGAGTGGAATAAACAGGGATATGACAAGAACAGGATTATAGCTATGGGGTATTACGACATGTTTATAGGAGTCCTGCTAGCTAATGTTAGTTATTTTAACCTGAAAACTCTTTTAGGTTAAGGGAAAAGTAGGTAAGTGGGGAACAAACATTTTTATGACTATCTACCATATGCCGGGAACTCTACAAGGTTCATTATATTCATTATTTCATAGAGTAAGTTTTTGAGGTAGGTACTATCCCCATTTTACAGATGGAATTGAGCGGAAAAATTAAGTACTTACCCAAAGACCACATATAAGTGCCAGAACTGCTATTGAAACTCAGGTGTTTGTGACCTAAAGCCTCTGCTCTTGGCTGTCTTACCACTCTCCTCTCACTGCTTCCTTTGAAGCACGCCCTGTGCTAGGCATTTGAGCCATAGAAATGGTGATCTCGTGACCCCACACATTTACCTAGTGGAGGGATGTAAAACCCCAAAGGCTCTAGTGTATTAATTGGTTTTATTTAAAATTCTTTGTATAGAATTTATTTACAATAGAGACTGTTTGCAGTAGTAATCTTCAAAGTACTAGAATGCTCATTTGAGAACTCTGTCATTGTAAGTGAATAAAAATAGTTCTTTAACAACTTCATTCAGCAAGCAGGTCTTTTCGTTGAAATATGACGATGTCCTCCATAAACCATAATTGCACATAGGTAGCATAAATATTGGTTTTTTTATTGGATTCATTGCAGAAGTAAGGGCCTCTTTTGTTTAAATGGACTTGCTTTTGAACTGTGAAAATTTAATCGTGATAGTTTATTGGTTCAGCTCTGGAGAAGCTGAGGCAAAGCTATTTTGCTCCAGCCAGAGCTATTTATATACCATCACTGAGAGCTCCTTTTTATATTATTGGTGTTACTGCATGCTAAAAAAAGGAGCGTTAAAAGAAAACTTAGGAAGTTTTTTTATTCTATGCCCTTATTCACCACCATGATATTTTTAGAGGTTATTTCATCTATATCTCTTCAAAAAAGGCTTTATGTTTTGCACAGTAGAGGCAGACAAGAACTCAGCTTGAAGCCATTCCTTCTCAAGCTTTCTTTTTTGAAGAGTGAAAGGATCAGAGAGAGTGGAACTGCGAGTGTGAATTGAACCTCTTTGCCCTTAGCCCTTTCCTGATCAACACATCTGCTTTACTGAGAGGAGAAGCGACCATGAATGGAACTGAAGAGGTCTTTAAGGAAAGGGGTTCAAATTTAAGAAACTGTTTCTTTGAGTTTCTCTATGCAAAAAGAAAGATCAGCCTTAGATATTTATCCTTACTTCTGTTTTGCTTCCAGAGAAGACCATTATTCTGCTTAGCTTTCCTTTCAGAAGAGTGTTTTGTTGAGCAGGGCAGACAGATAATCATGGTTGCAAGTATCTGCTGAATTAGACAAGTACAGAAGAAGAATAACCGCGAATGGCTGCTGCAATGGCTGGAATTTGTTAGCTGAAGTTTGGAGGACAAACTAAGTTCTAAAAGAACATCAGACGTAAACTTCAAACAATGTCGATAACAAAGCTGAGTTTGGAAACACTGGTAGTTCTGCAGCCTTAAAAGTGGAGTACTTGCGTCTCAACACAAGTGTAAGGTTTCAGTCCTGGATGTGGGTGTCCATACTTGAAGAGAACAGTATAAATGCAGTGTGCAGACTCCACAGAGCAGAGTCCACAAGCAGTGCTTTAGCCTGTGATGCAAGGACTGCCGAGTGTGCCTGGATCCTTGTATCTGGCCATAGAGAGCCGCACGCTGCATTTATACTGTTACCTTCAAGTATGGACGCCTATGCGGGGATATGTACCCACGGTCACGTGTCCGTCCAAGTGATGTTTCCCTTCTGATTTATCACCCACCTTATGAGACATACTGTAATAATACGTGAAGTTCTATTTTTGTCTTATCCTGTAACATGCAACAGTGTGTTTCAAAAAACATGATTACATAAGACCTTTTTCTTCAAGATTTAGTGAATTATGCACATCTTTGGGTTATGGGGAGGGATAGGCTGAATGTGGGGCTCCATGACTGCAAATCACTGTGCAAAAGGCCATCTGAAAGGTAATGCTCGATATAATTCAACTTCTCTTCCATTCACATCTTGCACTATGGTGCAAAGTTTTGTATTTTTTATTCTAGAAATATAGCTGACATTAGCATTCAGGTATACAGTCCAGTTTATCTCTAGTGAAGAGTCTTTTAAAATTAAGTTAAATACAGCACAAAAGACATAGAAAATCAATAATATTTCATTTCTTTTAAGTAAGATCTTTCTATATACATTTGCTTGGGGTGCTTATAAATTTTTGCCTTCACAGAAGTATTTTATAATAAATGTCAGTTATAGATTTAACTGTAGCAAAAAAAATAGTGCAGGTTCTGTAGTACCTTTAATACATCAGGTAAAAAACTGCTTAGCTAAGTATTAGTGTAGGAAATAGTGGTACAGTCTCCTAAACCATATATTTTAATCTAGTGATATTAATGGGAGAGCATTAGGACCTTAATATGTAGACTGTTGTAGGATTCAGTGTTTTGTGCCGTAAGATAATTGAAGCTTCTTTGCTTATTGGAGTACCTATCATAACCCATCACCCACATAGTACCTCAGAGGAGAGATACTATAGATATTTGCAGGTGGATATGACTTTGACTCACAAATATTTTCTTATTTGTCTAATTATTCCCATACAGTGATATATGAGATCTAGTTAGCTTAGTAGTATGTTTGTAGTCTAAAGATTTTTATCCTAATGTTAGCTGCAGTTAAAACTGAATTCTAGTGGCATTAGCAAGTGATTTATAGAACCGGTTAAAATTTATTTGTTAAAGTATTAGAAATTGAACTTTGGGAAAATTTCAGTTTTTCAATAGCCATGTTTGTTTTGCGTCAGTAACTCTAAAAGCACAGTCTACAGGTGTTACTAAGGAAACATTTCCTCTCTCTTTAGAAATACCTAAGTACAAATTAAGTACAGTTGACCCTTGAGCAATGGGTTTAGGGTCACCAACCCACTGCAGAGTCCGAAGTCCAGGTATAGCTTTTGATTTCCTGAAAACTTAAGGACAGTGGACCCTTTGTATCTGCGGGGGGGGGGGGGATTAGATTGGTTCCAGGACCCCTTGTGGATACTATACTCTGCAAATGCTCAAGTCCCTTTCATGTGGCCTAGAACAATGCATACAGTTGGCCCTCCACATTCACAAATTCTGAACCTTGGATTTAAAATACATTTTTCAACCCGTGATTGAAAAATAGATGCAAACTTGCGGATACGGACGGCCAACTGTATTTATTGAAAAAAATCCATATATAAATGGACCTCCACAGATCAAACCCATGCTGTTCAAGGGCCAACTGTACTCTCCAAGTGTGACCACATTGGTGATTATTGTGGCAGCCATACTAGATAGAATGTTATTTTGGATTCATCCTCAAATAATAAGTTTTTTATTATTACTATTAGTGGGGAAAACGTAGGAGTCTGTAAGAGGAATTTCCTGGCTACAAATTTGTTTCTGCTTATAAGAGGTTGATGAATTTGAGACTAAAAGAGAATTAGATGCAGATTAAGACTCTGGTTTATATATAGATGAAAAATCAGTAATTAATACCTAAATTAAAAAGGAACTTTTTAAAAAAACAATATAGAACATTTAAATTAGTGACCTAGTTACTTTATAACAGATGAAAATATATAAATGAAACTCAGGAATTCTTCTCTTTATTAACACTGGTATCTTTATATTTCTAAGAAAAGATGCCTACAATAACTTTTTTTTCCTGTTTCTGGTGATAACATTTCTCTACACGTTTTTTTTTTTTAATGACAAACGAGAAAGGCTTTTCACATCTATCAGTAGCACTTACTCATCAGTTCATTAGGTATTACAAATGTGGATAACATATTGAATATAAAAACTTCAATTTTTTTTTTTACTCTTTTTTTTTTAAAATTTATTGGAGTGACAATTGTTAGTAAAGTTACATAGATTTCAGGTATACAATTCTGTAATACATCATCTATAAATCCCATTGTGTGTTCACCACCCAGAGTGAGTTCTCTTTCCATCACCATGTATTAGACCCCATTTACCCTCTTCTAGAGCCCCTCTCCCCCCTTACCCTCTGGTAACCCCTAAACTACTGTCTATGTCTATGAGTTTTTGTTCCTTCATTTGTTTGTCTCGTTCTTTTGTTTTCAGTTTTATATACCGCATATCAGTGAAATCATATGGTTCTCGACTTTTTCTGTCTGATTTATTTCTTTTAGGATTATAATCTCAAGATGCATCCATATTGTCACAAATGGTACTATTTCATCTTTTCTTACTGCCGAATAGTATTCCATTTGTGTATCTAAACCACAACTTCTTTATCCATTCATCTATCGAAGGACACTTTGGTTGTTGCCATGTCTTGGCCACCGTTAATAAAGCTGCAATGAACATTGGATCACACTTGTCTTTATGGATAAATGTTTTCAGATTTTTGGGGTAGATACCCAGGAGAGGGATTGCTGGGTCATATGGTACTTCTGTTCTTAATTTTTTTTTTAAAGATTTTTTTATTGGGGAAGGGGAACAGGACTTTATTGGAGAACAGTGTGTACTTCCAGGTCTTTTTCCAAGTCAAATTGTTGTCCTTTCAATCTTAGTTGTGGAGGGAGCAGATCAGCTCCAGGTCCAGTTGCCGTTGTTAGTTGCAGGGGGCACAGCCCACCATCCCTTGTGGGAGTTGAACCGGCAACCTTGTGGTTGAGAGAATGCGCTCCAACCAACTGAGCCATCTGGGAGCTCAGCGGCAGCTCAGCTCAAGGTGCCGTGTTCAATCTTAGTTGCAGGGGGTGCAGCCTACCATCCCTTGTGGGAGTTCATGAGTTGAACCAGTAACCTTATGGTCGAGAGCCCACTGGCCCATGTGGGAATCAAACCGGCAGGCAGCCTTTGAAGAAGTTAGGAGCACGGAGCTCCAACTGCCTGAGCCACCAGGCCGGCCCTATTCTTAATTTTTTGAGGAACCTCCACACTGCCTTCCATAGTGGCTGCTCCAGTCTGCATTCCCACCAACAGTATGAGGGTTCCTTTTTCTCCACAGCCTCTCCAACACTTGTTACTTTTTGTCTTGTTGATGATAGCCATTCTGACTGGGGTGAGGTGATATCTCATTGTGGTTTTTATTTGCATTTCTCTGATCATTAGTGACGTTGAGCATTTTTTCACATGTCTATTTGCCATTTGTATGTCCTCGTTGGAGAAATGTCTCTTCAGGTCCTTTGTCCATTGTTCAGTTGGGTTGTTTGTTTGTTTGTTGTTGAGTTGTATGAGTTCCTTGTATATTTTGAATATTAGCCCCAATTTCTTTTAGTGATTTAAGATTTCATAATTCTGACGTGCTGAGAATTAATCTTATAAAATATCCCCCAAATTTAACAATGACAATTAGTTTAAAAATTTTCAGGTCAGAATATAAAACATACTGTTGTCAACAAGGGTAAAAATATTTGTGGTCTTCAGCTGACTCATTAATAATTCATAAACTTGGTAGGAATTTTCCTCTTCTCTTAATCTTTACCTAACAGAAGACAGAGTTAGTCATCTCATCTCTGTGCTTTAGACATGAAAAAGCTATTCTGAGTCCCAGAGTGGGATCAGACTATGCAGCCCCTAATTTACAGAAAACTAAAGCAGCTTTTGTGGCTTTTGAAGTTGGAGAGGTATCATTTCCTGCTGTCTCTACAACAGGGTACTTACTCTGTTGCCTTTTGGCTTGTAGGTGTATCTTTAGAGTACGTAGGTAGGTGTATCTTTAGAGTACATAGGTTTTGATTATGGCTGGAGAAGCTCAATGCAGATGGGTTTGTTCAGGGGCAGAGGGGTTTTTTTGGCAGATTTTCATTCCAGCCAGTACGTTTTAAAGGGCTTGCTAGGAGAAGAAACTATAGTTGTAAGTCAAACAGTTGTCAACTTAATATTTATTTCTAACTTTGTTAAACTCCCACTTATGTATATGTGCACATGAAATTTCATACTTATAAAATATATTTTTATTTATTTGCTGTACATTACGTTCTAGACTAGGATCAAAAATACAGTTTTTAGTTGCTGTATTCTTTTAATTAAGGGAATTGTTAATTTTATGTTCCTATGATTTACAGGAAATACATTTTTAAACTACCCCTACCTAAGTTACTTATATTCTAAAAGCCTGGCACATTTTTTTTTTTTTGGTGTTGAGAAAACAGTGGTGAGGAAGACAAAATCCCTGCTTCCAAAGAGTTTTTCCATTCTAGTAGATAGTCATAGGCAGTATTCATGTAAGCAGATAAATGAGATACTTTCAGGTTGTGATACATTGTAGTGAACGAACCAAAATGGGTGATGGTGTTAGAGGGAGATTGAGAGTCGGGAGTGGGCAGAGTTGGAGAGCTACTTTTATAGGGAAGGAATAAAAGAAGGTCTCCTTGGTCTGTGACATAAGGGACCACTCATGGGATGATCTGGGAGGAGAGCCTGAGTCTAGGGGAAGCCGCCATAAAGTTCTGACACCAGAATGAGCTTGGCATGCTCTGCTGTTGGAAAAGAAGCTGACATTGCCGGCGCCGTAATAGTGATGGGGGATGGGGAAGGACAGTCGCTGAGTCAGGCATGTTGGCTGGGCCAGGTCACTGGGGGCTTATAGATGTTTTACACTCACAGGAGGAAGTCATTGCGGGGAGGCATGGTGTAGTTGCTGTTTTGGAAAGACCACTCTGGCCTCTGTGTGTAGGAGAGATTGTAGACGGGTAGGGAAGGAGGCAGAGAAGACATTCAGAATGTGTGGCTGTGGGCCAGGGAAGAGATTGACAGCTCTTTGCACTAGAACAGCAGCAATGGAGGTTCTGAAAGGAGGATGGATTTGTGATAGGTACATAGTAGCCCCAAAGCAGGAAATGTGCTGGTTCATCTCCATCTTTACCTAAAGCCTGTGCTTTCTGATCATTGTAGCAGCTTTGAATCTCACTATATTGCAGCAAAGGAAAGAATTGCTCCTAGGACACATGACTGAGTTTAATTTATAGCACAGACTTCACACCAATCAGATTTTGTCTTATTAGATCTGGCAAGTTGCAGTTAGTATTTATTTGATTTTCTTTAAGTGTAACATTTTGTTGTTGCAGGAAATGTTTTCATATTTGTCCATCCAACTAAAGAAGCTGTCAGAAGCCTACAATGAAAGACTATTGCATACACCTCACAATCCCATATCTTTAGGTAATTTTTTTTCTTTAAAAAAAAAAATGACTTCGGAACCATCCTCAGCAGGAAACTGGTATTACTAGGAAGAGCATGAAGTCTTTCTGGCTACAATGATATTTCTAAATTTATTACAGTATTAATTTGTAAATTGAAAAAGTTTCATTAGCCTTTAGAAATGCTTTAATGTATTTCTAAAGTAAAAACTATATACTGAAAGAATCCAAATCACTATTATGTATCATAATGAACATACAGAAAACAATGCTTTGCCTCCTGTTTCTAACCAAAATAATTTGGTCACTATTAAAAAATTTCTGCAGTTAACAAAACACCATAATATTAGAAGTTAAAGCTATTCTTATATTGTTTTTAATGCTATTTGTTTTCTTGAGCATCTCTATGTTAGAGAAATTTGTGTTTTTGATAATTACCTTTGTTTGTATAAGGACTGTGTATTTCTGTCGTGTAGTACAAGACCTACTAAACAGGATAATATGAATGTTCACTTTCATGCATTTAAGTAACTTTTAAGCTTCATAATTACCCCTTTTACTTTGTGAATGTATGCAATATGTTTCATATTTCATGTATATCAGAGGAAAGCAAAGAAACAGTCATTTGTAACTGAAACCTTTTTCAGGATGGGCTTCCATGGAAAACTATTTGGCTATCGATATATAATCAAACCCATCCACGTCAGTCCTTTGCTGGTTTATAATCGATACAGATGTTACAGAAGCTGATGTGGTATGGTTTGAATCTGAATTCTGCCATGTAATAGCTTTGAATTTCCTTTTCCCTATCTATAAAATAGAGATAATGATCCCTCACATGCAAAATTGTTAAAGAATGATTGAGATTATATTTGTAAACTATCTAGTATGGTAAGTCTGTCCTTAGGAAATGGTAACTAGTAGTAGTGGTTGGTGGTGTGAATAGAATAGTTTACCCACATAACTTCAGGAAGATAATTTTCATTTCCATATGCAGAAATGATCTTACTTAGTCTTATATGTGTGCTGAAATATATCCCACATTCTCATTTTACAAGTTCTTAAAACATTGTTGAATGAGAATAAACTGCCATATTAATCATGCATGTCATTGTTCCATCAATTTAATTGGAAAATTCACTCTTTAGAAGGGTGATATGGAAATTCTGTCCCAGTCTATGCTAATTTATATTAACATATTTTTGTCTGATACGTAAACAAGTCCTTACTATAATTTATTAAGTGCATTAAAGTAAAATAATGCCTCTTGACAATGAATAAAAAGTAATGTCTCTGTGAAATAAGCCAGTTACAAAAAGACAAATATTGCATGATTCAATTTATATAAGCTACTTAGAGTAGTCAGACTCATGGAGACAGCAAGTAGAATGGTGGTGGCCAGAGGCTGGCGGGGGAGGAGAATGGGGAGTTAGTGTTTAATAGGTGTACAGTTTCAGTTTTACAGAATGAAAACAATTGTGAGGATGGATGGATGGTGGTAGTACAACAATGTGAATGTATTTAATACCATTGAACATACACTTAAAAATGGTTAAGGTAGTAAATTTCATGTTATATGTATTTTAGCTCAATAACAAAAAGTCTCCATTATTAAGTGTTTGTTTTTGATTGTTTTTTGTGTTGGTTAACCAAGGCTCATTGGGATATTTTTTCTTTTTCAGCTGTGTCACTTAAGACACTAGATGAACACTGTAACAAAGCTGTCACTCAGCTTGGCTCAATGCTTTTCACCAGACAGGTTTCTGGAGCCAGGTAAGTATGTTCCAAAGAAGCTTGGATTTATTTGGCTTTTTAAAGTTAACTAATAAGTAGTAAAAGTACCTTCCTTAACAATAGTCCCCTAACTATATGCTGAACTACCCCTGAGAATTCATGGTGGAGTAAAAGAAGGATGATGTAGAGAATCTGTAAGGCTATTATTATCTGTGCCTACACTTGAAATAGTCAGAGAAAGATATGAATCTTGTTTGTTTCAATAGACATACAGAAACGATGTTTCATTACCTCTGTACAATTTTTTTGTCTTTATTTTCCTTTGTTAGATAATCTTCAGTGGTGTCACGTAATTGTGTTAGAAATGAGTCATCTTCATTACTAAATTTAAGTGCAGATGTTTTTAAGAAAAAGCCCATTTCCTAAACTAAAAAAGTTATGCAATTCTTGTGTAAGTACTGCCTTTGAAAAATGTACTTTTTGCTCTTATATGTACATGGCTTAAAAATTAATTTCATTTTTCATTTTTTATTTGATGAGGTCAGAGAAAAATGACTTGAAAAGAAACATCTTGTTCTAAGTACTCTTCTGTACATTCTCTATTAAAGTATTTTTCTCTGACTACCAGAGGTTAGATATTTCATATCAAAGGACAACTTTAAAAAAAAAATCTTAGATTAATTCAGCTTTTACCTTGACAGACTGTATTTATGAAACATAGCATAATTTTGACACTTCTAAAATGGTTTTCTTGGCCTTTTAGAGTTGCCACTAATTGTCTCTATGTTTAACTTTGCTCTTAATTGACTTCTTTTAAAAAAAAGTACTCTTAGATAACTGCTTATATCAAGTATGCCAATGAAATCAAGCTTAATTGCTGAATATTACTGATTACTGACCACCACCCCACTGTAAGCAGTTACATAATTTCTTTTGGATCCTTGAATGGCACTTAAGGATCAGTGCCATTGTATAGCACTGATCAGAGAGCTGTAATTTTAGTTTGTTGATTATTTGAGGTGACACATGGCAATTAATCAAAGTGGTTTGACTTACAAACTGCATCATTCCATTATAGGGTATATATGTGAAGTCAGATTCCATATTTGGTACAAAAACAGAAATCTTTTTTACCTCTCTGAAGAAGATATAAAGGTGTTTGCGATTCCTAGAGCTTGTACCTCTCTAATAGAAGATAAGTCAATGGTAATCACCAGGCAGTACTTTTCCATGTAAAATTGCAGTACATTGTGTACTTTTTATTTTAAGGCTGACACAGTGTGTTTTCATAGGCCTTCATTTATGGCTGTTTTTAAACTTCTTAAGTAGATGTAAGGCTTAGTAACAGGTGCTTTTTGTTGTTGTTTGTCTGTTTATGGGTGATACTCGGTTAGTATTCCCAGACACACTAAATTAGTTAAGTCGTTTCCCTTCCAGGGTTGTGCCTCTTGAGTCTGTGCAAACCGTGAATGGCTACACTTTCAGAGGCTTTATGTCACATACAAATAATTACCCTTGTGCTTACCTCAACGCTGCATCAGCCATCGGAATGAAGACACAGGATGTGGACTTGTTCATAAAGAGACTTGACAAGTGTTTAAAGATAGTAAGGAAAGAACAAAATAAAGAGAGTGATGCATCTGGAGTTGACAACTATGACAACACTGAAGATGTTGCTGTTGAAGAAATGGCTTTAAAACTAGATAATGTACTTCTTGACACATACCAGGATTCTTCTTCATGACATGTGAAGGGTTTCTTTTTGATAATTTGGAAGAAATGATGAGGTGACAGTACAAGCAAGCAGTTTAAAGACAAGTCTTGAGATTTTTGAATTGGGACTGTCATGGAGAATGTTTAGTCAAGGAATAGAATATGGTCTGACTTAGCCATTGATGATTGTTACTTTTTTGTTCTCACACTGCCTCAATCATTATGACCCTTAACAGATTATAACACACAACTAGCGTATGTGTCAGTTAAGCATTGATTCAGAAAACTCTTACTAATATAATGACAGTAAAATTGCAACTAATTCTCTCTGAAATGAGTACACTGCCTCCTCCTAACCATTCACAAATTACTTATGTTTCTGATCACACAGAATTTAGAAAGATTTCTAATGCTGATTACTAGATGTTTGTTGATATGTGCCAGTCACAGAATGCCTGTAAAATGGGCCTTTCCCAGGGAAGCAGCATCAAGGTTAAGCTTTAACTTTCTCTCGGCAGCAATGGTTCTCAACTGGGGATGATTTGCTTATATCTAAGCAACATCTGGGCACATTTTTGGTTGTCATAACTGGTGGGAAGCTGTTGACTTCTAACATTCTACACTGGACCAGACAACTTCCCAAAACAAAGACCCTGCCCAAAAATCTCAGTATTGCTATGGTTGAGAAACTGCTCTAAAGTGAATTCCTCAAGTAAAGAGAAGTTTTCCATAGCAGCTTTAGTTATTCCGTAGTGCTTCAAAGAAGGTAGATAGCTCTGTAATGTTTATCTAACTGAACAGTATATAGACTCTTAAGTGATAAGCAGGATTACCAGTTCTAAACATGTAACTGTAAATTGTGGCACTTGTGCATTTCTCCATTTGGGCAAGTGGAAACTATTCTAGAGGTTTTGCTTTAAGCAGCCTTTGTTTGTTGGTTAGTTTGTTCAGGTGTTGTGTACAGCTATCAGCAAGAATGGTTAACAGGTGTTTTTGAGCATGTTTTGCTAGAGAGCTGAAGACGATGTGGTGTGATAAACAGGTGTATTCCCCCCTCCCTGCCCACATGCTCACTTTCTGAGTCTGAAATTCTAGACTTTCTGGCTATACCACTTATTTTGTTGTTAATTTTAAGAAATAGACTGATATCTCAGAGTCTGGAATTAGTGAAGCTTCTGAATACACCAAATGCTGAAGCCACGTTTCTCCAGACCTGCTCTGGGGAGCGTTATTCCTCAGAGATGGTCCTGGGGATAAAAGGTTCTGTGGGCAGATAATTTGGGGACTTTGCAATCCTGTGTATTAGCATATTAAACGCTCTAAGAATGCCTTTGAAACCAGTTTGAATGTATCTTTATTTAAAGGTGGAACTTGTTTTTTAAATTAAATACTTATTGATATCCATTGAACATACTTTTGAAAACACTACAGTAGAAAATGCCGCCTTGATTTCTGGATTGTAGTTTTCTTTATTGATTTGGCAGTTAAACATGAGCACAGACACCACTTCCATTAATGTGTAAGTTAGACTACTTTAGACACTGGCTTGATAACCTTGGAAGTCCAGACTGTTGAGATAAGTACGTAGTTATAAATGTTGTAAAAGTTACTTTTAAATTACTATATCTTTGGGGTTCAAATATATTAAATATCTGTTTTTACGAAACAGCTGTAATAACTCATTTCAAAAGAGTAAATCCTGGATTAAAAAGGTGGGTAATGTTTTCTATGTGAATTTGGGGCTGAATTGTAGCACCAATAAAATTGAAGAGTCGCAACAGAACCTCTAGAGTCTACAAAAGAGCATGCCAGTGTGAATGCTGGCAGCGCAGCTTACTGTACATGTAAGCCAAAATTGTTTTATACAACAAGTGGTCTACATTGTGTGATCATCATTTAGCTAAGAAAGCCCAGAGCCGAGAGACTAGCAACTGTTTTCCATCTGCAGGGCATCAGCAGTTCTTAGGCTTCAGCTGCTGAATAGATAATAATTCTAATTGAAGATAAATGACACGAACTCACACGTGAACGATATGTTATAACACTTCATCCCTGCTGCATAAAATCAGCTGCAGTTTGTATTATTAGCCCTTTCTTTTCAGAGGTTTTGGAATTCCAGCTCTGTTTCTGCTGGTTTAAATTGAACCTTGAGGTTCTAGAATTCGTAAGTCTTTGAAGTTCCTGCCTAGTCAAGCATTCCTTGGCCTGTACCCCAGTGTTGTTTTTCCTTGCCCTCTCCCATTTCCACATAGATGTATAAAAAAGTCTGTACAGGTAATTCTTTTAAGTGTCAAGTACTAATTGGTAACCCTCATAATTGGCCTTAGTTTTCTTGGAACTGGCAGAGAGGCAACATGATAACATTTTCCAGTCATTGGTGAAGATGACCTATCTTTAGGATTCAGCTGCCTTTACTGTATCAGATAGAATTTTGGAGTTTGGTTTTTAAAGTCATTGGGCTGTGTGGTTGTCTGCCCAGAAAAGAAAACTGAATAACACAAAATATTCTTTCGGTCCCTACACAATGTGTTACTTGTACGCACAGCAGGGAAAGGTATTTTAAATCCAATTCTCAATCTGGCTCTTACGTCTTTTGCTGATGAATTCTTACCCTGTCAGAGAATGATATGTGATACCAGCCTTAGGAACTCCGTGTTCAACTATAAATCTTTCTATTTAGCTCTTTGTATTAGTTGAGTGAAATTACAGAATATGAATTATTGAATACAGTTCTGTTCAGCCAATAGTCACTTGATGTGCAGCATGGTAAATTTAAATATAAATTAAGTTTTTTCTAATGTTTTTCTCCAGCACATAATTCTGCTGTGATTCTATTTCTATAACCACCCTGTAATAAGAACTTTAAAGAGGCCTAAGATACAGGACGTGCTTTTATTTTTAGACTATATGCCTGTGATAGGTTTTAGTAGAATTTATATTGAGCAAAGGTAGTTTTTTTTTTTTAACCAGTGGTATTACTTTAATATTGAATTAGTAGCTCATCGTGAGAGTTAAATTCTTGTGTTCTTTCATGGAGGAAAATAGCCAGCAGTTAACAACAACAAAACCCCTGATGATTCTCATTCATATTATACTTGGAGAAATTTTTTTGAATACATATATATTTGATGCATATAAAAAAATTTGGGTTTTCTTTTCTAAGATATGTACTGATTTCTGCCAGGCCCCTAAATCGTTTTGTTATGTTTTGCATTTCATGAGGCTAACCTTATTTTGTAACTAAAAAAGTTTACATACCCAGAAGTTTAGTCATTTCAGAAGTTTGATACCCTCTGAGTAATTTGATAAGAATAACTGAACAGGCTGTTAACATTTAAAAAAAAAAAAACCTCCTGTAAACTGTTTTTTCCTTGTCTGTCACATTGTGTTGACATGACTTTTATGGCCACTCTTAACATACAGGTCTAAGACCCACAGCATCCTTCTGTGCCTTTTTTTTTTTTTTACTTTCATGCTCCTTATAGCTATTATGGTATATACACGTGTAAGATGATGAGTTCAAAGCTAATGAACATATTTTTATAATTTCCCATCTAATGTCCTACATTTCAATTAAAGGCCTTAAGCAAAATATGGAAATGTTTTTACTGTCTTGTTTTTATCAAGTGGTATCAACTTGAATTTTTGGAGAAATGTGAAGAAAGTCTATGTTTAACTGTATAATTTTGGGGGATTTTAGCCATGAGAATTGAAGCTGATATCAGCCTGCTAACCTGTTTGTTTTACCAAAAGAAAAAGATGTTTCCAAAAATATTTTTGGTGTAGACTGTTTAAAAGTGAAAATGAATTATATAATTTATTACATGAAATAAATCTTTGATAAATCATTGACAGCACATTATTTTACCTAACCATTGCTACAGATAAAATCTGAAAGTACACTAACACTGAATTACTCGCCCGTTTTTTTCGTTCAGTCATCAGTACCACCTTGCGCAGATTCCAGCAAGAAAAGTCATAATGAGACTCATGAGTTACAGGGGGTGAGGGGTGTCTAGATGTCATGCAGGTTCTCTGGTCCAGCTCCTGCACAAGAATGCAGGATATGGTGAGGCCAAAAAGGAACATCCACGGAGCCATAGATAGGGGAGCCATACCACTATATTCTCGCTGGCAGCTGGCCAAGACATAAAAGCAAACATCCGCCAGTACCCCAACGAGGGGTCTTCCTGCACCCCAATCTCGCTGGCGGTCGGGTGAGACCCAGGAAGTAGAATCCACATGATCCGCAATCAGCCGACCGCTTCTCTGCCAACCAATCAACCAGCCAACCAATCCCCACTTACTAACTGCAATCCGCACTTGCTAACTCAGCCACAGCAGGTAAATCAGTGGCCAATGGCTAACTGGTTACAGCTGATGGCCATCTACCACCCGAGCCAGCGCCTTTCCATGTGAGACCAAGAGCCTGGAAACTGCTCTCTGGGACTCTGTCCCCACACTCCACCCCTACAGGGTCTTGCCTCACAATCTACGCAATAAGCACCTTCCGCGAGGGGCCCTATGTCAGAAACCCAGCTCACGAGAAAAAGTTTTACTCCAGTTCAAGTAATGTCCCAGGGGGTGTCCCTCAATGGCCACCTACTTTCTGGGCACGGCCAGATTTCCTGGGCACAGCCAGGGTTCTCACATTCTCGACGGCGGCCAGTAAAGACATAGGAAGTAAACATCTGCCTGTACCCCAGTAAGGGGTCTTCCTGTACCACAGTCTCACTGGCGGCCAGGCGAGACACAGGAAGCAAACATCTGCCAGTTCCACTACATGGTTGTACCTTCCCAAGCACAGTCAAGCGGTCCATCAAATCAGGGATGGAAGACACTTCCCCATAGTCCACAGTCATTCACCAGGGCTGTGCGCCGGCCCCACAATGTGTGTCCTCTCTGTAGGGCGAGGGCTCCAAGTCCTCCCCAACCTGGGGGAGAGGGACCACCTTGACCTCACCCGCATCCTCCACTAAGGACTCGACTCGGCAAGCGTTTCCTCCTAGGACTACAAATCCCGCATCCAGGCTGCCTCAGCAAGCACTTCCCAGCCCACAGGGCCGCGACAACCTTTGCTTTCTCTGGCCTATGCTGGTTGGAGAACCGTCCACGTCCTCCCACCCCTTCTTGGGGGTCCAACTCCTGAGAACAGTAGCCACCGGGCACCACACACTGTGTGGGGGCCACATGTCCTCCCGCCCAATTAGACGCCATTCCTACCTGGTCAGAATCCTGCTTGTCGTGCCAGGTGTCTGATTGGGTGGAAGCCTCGGTATAAAATGTCCACAACTCTAGGAGCCCATGGCAGCAGCAGACCACCAAAAGGAAGACGATGCTTGCTTTGGCCAATAAGGCAGTGTGCCATCCAGAGGCTCGAGAGGACCACCAATTCACCGAGGGCTCACGTTTCTCCGAGGCAGATCATGTTTCCTGTTCCTGGCACCACTCCTCCCGGGCTTCCTGAGACTGAGTGTTCATACGCCCAAACTGCTCCACCGCCCTTCGGAGAGCTTTTGACCGTACCCTGCTCGCTGTGCCATGTGTCATGCAGGGTCTCTGGTCCCACTCCCCGCACCAGAACGCAGGATATGGTGAGGCCAAAAAGGAACACCCACGGAGCCATGGATAGGGTAGTCATACCACTATATTCTCACTGGCAGCTGGCCAAGACATAAAAGCAAACATCTGCCAGTACCCCAATGAGGGGTACTCCTGCACCTCAATCTCTCTGGTGGTCAGGCGAGACCCAGGAAGTAGGATCCAAATGATCCGCAATCCGCCGATCGCTTCTCTGCCAACCAATCAACCAACCAACGAACCAACCCCCACTTGCTAACTGCAATCCGCACTTGCTAACTCAGCCACGGCAGCCATATCAGTGGCCAATGGCTAACTGGTAACAGCTGATGGCCAACTAGTTACAGGTGATAGCCATCTACTACCCAAGACAGCACCTTTCCACATGAGGCCGAGAGCCTGGAAACTGCTCTCTGGGACTCTGTCCCCACACTAGATTATTAAAAAAAAAAAAAAAAGGAGATGACATTCCACCATCCATTTTGTAAAGGATCTATTTACTATAGAAAGTTGGATGCTTTGAAGTTAATCTTTTCTAAAGGAAGCGCTTTATCTTTTATTTGGAAGAAAAATAGGTTAATATCACTTCCTTCAGGAGATTTCATTTCTAAATTTTGCTGTTTGAATTTTGGGAGTAGTTCTCATTTGATTTGGAGCTCTGCACTGGTACTTTTTATTAAAGTTTATTGGGGTGACAATTATTAGTAAATTTACATAGGTTTCAGGTGTACACTTCTGTACTACATCATCTATATATCACATTGTGTGTTCACCACCCAGTCAGTTCTTCCATCACCATATATTACCCTCTGGTAACCACTAAACTATTATCTTTATGAGTTTTTGTTTCTTCATTTATTTGTGTTATTCCTTTGTTGCTTTCAGTTTTATATACCACATATCAGTGAAATCATGTGGTTCTCAACTTTATCTGTGTGACTTATTTCACTTAACATAATAATCTCAAGATCCATCCATGTTGTCACAAACCGCAGTATTCATCTTATGGCAGAATGGTATCCCATTCTGTATATATACAACTTCTTTATCCAATTATCTATCGAAGGACACTTTGCTTGTTTCCATGTTTCGGTCACCATATATAAATCTGTAGTGAATATCAGAGCACATATATTTTACGGATATATGTTTTCAGAGATTTTGGGTAGATATTCAAGAGAGTAGGTCATATGGTAATTCTATTCTTAAGTTTTTGAGGAACCTCCACACTGCCTTCCATAACGGCTGCCCCAGTCTGCATTCCCACCACCAGTGTATGAGGGTTCCTTTTTCTCCACAGCCTCTCCAGCACTTATAACTATTTGTCTTGTTGATGATAACCATTCTGACTGGGGTGAGGTGATATCTCATTGTGGTTTTTATTTGCATTTCTCTGACAATTAGTGATGTTGAGCATTTTTTCATATGTCTATTGGCCATTTGTCCACTTTGGAGAAATGTCTATTCAGGTCCTGTGCCATTTTTTAAATTGGATTGTTTGTTTTGTTGTTGTTGAGTTGTATGAGTCCCTTATATATTTTGGATATTAGCCACATATTGGAGGCATTGCCTGCAAAAATTTTCTCCCATTTGGCTAGTTGCCTCTTTATTTTGTCAATGGTTTCTTTTGCTTGCACTGGTATTTATTAACCATGTGAGCTCACATATTCAGCCTCTGAATCTCAGTCTTATCATATGTGAAATGGGTACAACCCTATAAGGGTTGAGAATTAAATGAGATGATAGTACATGTAAAATGATTAACTCAGTGCCTGAAACAGAGTACTTACTGTTAATAACTTCTATAATGCTCTGCATAAGGCTATACTGTACCAAGTTGTACTAGATTAAATTAAAATATATTCACTATCTAGTTTATTTAGTAGCACTTTTTTTGAGAGGGAGTCATTGGTGAATTTTCTCCGTTCTCCAGTGGAAATTAAAAAGTATATAGTTGATTTTAGATGACCATCTTTTTTTTATTTTCAGAGTTTTTCTATTTTGGTTTCTATGATTTACCTTTTGTTTTACATTTACATTTGAGAATTATATATGTATATATATATATATATATATATTTAAAGTGCATTAATTATTTTATGCACCTGGAATTTCACATCACAATCCAGGAGTGATGTACCAAAAAAGTTTGTCACAATGACTACCACATCAGTTGTATTGTCTGACCAAAGATGTTGGTATAACCAGCAGATCTGCAAGCATAGTAGTAGTGCATTATTCTGAGCCTTATTCTTAGATGACTAGAGCAGAACGACTGATGATGGTCCACATTTACCTCTTTAGCAGCCCTCGTTCCTGAACTCCACACTTGTGCAAAACTGCCTACTCGTTTCTTGGAGGGCTAACGGACGTCTCAACTTCTACATGCCAGAGGTAATTTCTTGAGCTTCCGCCAAACTTGTTCCAGCCCCTGCCTTGCCCACCTGATCACACTTCTGTTCTTTCAGTTAGTTAGGCCAAAAACCTTGGACTTATCCTCAACTCCTCTCTTCCTCACATCCTACATCTAATCCCTCAAGAAATCATGTTGGATCAACCTTAAAAACGTACCCAGAGTCAAACCATTTCTCAACTCCTCCTTTGCTACCGACCAGGTCTGAACAATCAGTGTTTCTTGTCTGAATTAACATAGTACCCCTCCACCCTCCACAAAGAAAAGCCTCCGTCTTTCTACCCATGCTCCGTTGCAGTCTGTTCTCAATACAACAACCAGGGTGAAACTTGGGAGACATGTGTAAGACATTTTGTAAACAAAGTTCTTGCTGGTCCCTAAAGGCTCTACAGCATCTGGCCATCCTGCCCCGACCCCTTTTTCCTTTCTGACTCTTCCTGCTCTTCACCTGGCCCCCTCTGCTTCGGCCAGACTGGCCATCTTGCGTTCAGACACTGCAGGCACGTCTTGCCTTAGAGCTTTGGTTCTAGCTATTCCCTCTGCCTGCAAAAATCTCAACCCCGGTTTCTTGGCCAACTCCCGCCCTCCTTCATGTTTTTAATCAAAATTTCCCTTTTTAGTGAGGTCTAAATACTGTAATTATCTCCCCCACTTTAACCTTGTCTAAAAGTTGTCTCAAAATTGAGAGTAGAGCCTCAGTTTCACTGTGTATAAGAATCACCTGAGGTTCTTGGCAAAATGAGGATTTGAATTCAGTGGTCTGGCATGAGGCCGGCATTTCTAGCAAACCCCTAGGTGATACTAACACTGGGCGTGGACCACACTGATGAGCGGAAGTCGAACATCGTGGGGACAGAGCCAGAGTGCAGTTTCCAGGCTCTCGGCCTCACATGGAAAGGTGCTGGCTCAGGTAGTAAATGGCCATCAACTGTGATCAAATGGCCATCCGTGGATGTTTCTTTTTGGCCTCACCATGTCCTGCATTCTTGTGTGGGGAGCGGGACTAGAGACCCCGCAGGCCGCCCCACACGACAAATGGCACAGCGAGCAGGGTGTGGTGTCCGCGGAAACTCCCCGGAAGGTACTGGAGCAGTTTATACATATGAAAGCTCAGTTTCGGGAGCAGCGTGTGGCGCATCGAACAGGGTACGGTGCCGGCCAAAGCTCTCCGAAGGGCGGTGGAGCAGTTTGTGCGTATGAACACTCAGTCTCGGGAAGACCAGGAGGAGCAGCTGCTGGAGAGCTGGACCCCCGTGGAGGGGTGGGAAGACATGGATGGTTCTCCAACCACCACAGGCCGGAGAAAGCAAAGGTCTTTGCGGCCATGTGGGCTGGGAAGTGCTTGCTGAGGCCCTCACCCCCAGGATGGGGAGGACTTGGAGCCCTCGCCCTGCGGAGAGGGCACACATTGTGAGGCTAACGTACAGCCCTGGCGAATGACTGTGGACTATGGGGAATGGGCTCCATCCCTAATTTAATGGATGGCTTGACTGTTTGTTTGGGAACGTGCCACCATATAGTGGAACTGGCGGATATCTGCTTTTGTGTCTTCACCAGCCTCCATGGAGAATATGTGAGAAACCCTGGCTGAGTCCAGGAAGTCTGGCTGTGCCCAGAGAGAGTGGCAGTGCCCTGAGAGCCCTGGCTGAGTCCAGGAAGTCTGGCAGTGCCCTGAGAGGCCCTGGCTGTGTCCGGGAAGACCCTAAGAAGCCCAGGAAGTCTGGCTGTGCCCAGAGAGAGTGGCAGTGCCCTGAGAGGCCCTGGCTGTGTCTGGGAAGACCTTAAGAAGCCCAGGAAGTCTGGCTGTGCCCAGAAGGACTGGTGGTGCCCTGAGAAACCCTAGCTGTGCCCAGGATATTGCATTCACCTCCAGGCTCCTCGCACGGGGCCCCTCGCAGAAGACACTTGTCGCGTAGATTGTGAGGCAAGACCCTGTAGGGGTGGAGTGTGGGGACAGAGCCAGGAGTGCAGTTTCCAGGCTCTTGGCCTCACATGGAAAGCTGTTGGCTTAGGTAGTAAATGGCCATCAACTGTGATCAAATGGCCATCCGTGGATGTTCCTTTTTGGCCTCACCATGTCCTGCATTCTTGTGTGGGGAGCGGGACTAGAGACCCCGCATGACACCCTGCATGACAAACATACTGTGTAATTTACATATTTATTACGTCCAATTGTTTGTTTCTCTCCCTTTTTGTAGAACATAAAGTTCACCGGAGCACAATCTTAGTTTTGTCCACTCTTGTATGTATCCCAAGCACCTAGATGGCACCTGGCACATGACAGACCCTCGACTATTTGTTGCATGAATGATTCCCTAGGCATTATTAAATATTTATGTAACCATGAGATCCCATCTTGTCTGATTGAGACTATTCAGTGGTTTTCCATTGCTTTTAGGGCGAGATTCTGCTTGGCGTGGCAGGCACACAAAGATACTGCTCTGATCTCCCTTCAAAAAAAGACTTGCTACCTTGCTGCACGGAGTGTGCTTAGCTAACAGCCTCCCTGCTGGTAGCTCCTTGAAGGTTAGCTCAAAACTCAGTGTTTGAGCCAAAGTCAAGCTCTTTGGCCAATTTCTGAGTAAGGTTGTGGTGTAGGGGCCTGGCTGTTTCCACCCGATGCAGGATTCCTCTAACAGGTAGTCTTTGCTGCAGATCCCCCTGAGGCTGGCTGACCTTTGTGGGGTTTCCATCACAGACTGATGGCTCCCCCTTCCCCGGCCGACTTCACCCCTTTTCTCTCACAGGCATTCCTTCCCCATAAGCCTTTTATGCTCTATGGTTTTTTTAGCCTTTTAAAAAGTTTATTTTTAAATTATAGTTGACACATGATATTCTATCGGTTTCAGCTGTACAACTTAGTGATTAGACATTTACATACCTTATGGAGTGATCACCACGATAAGCCTAGGAACCATCTGTCGTCGTACAGAGTTACCACAATATTGACTATATTCCGTATGCTGTATATAACATCCCCGTGACTTGCAACTGGCAGTTTGTACTTCTAATTGCCTGGCGGTAAGGCATCGGTCTCATAAACCTTTTGTACTCTTAACCTTGTCTCAGCATCTGCTTCCCAGAGAATCCGACCGACGACACCTGTGGCCTACAGGTGGGCTATGCTCCCCTGCCTACCAGTTTAGTCTCCTCCACTCCCACCACTCTTTGCCCTTGCTCTAAACAGACCTGCTAAACCCCAGAGTGCACCCACTTACTACTCTTTACATACTACCAATCCAGATATAGTTCTTCATTAGCCTAATAAATCATTTTGTTGGCCATCACAGAACCTTATGTTGTTTTAGTCTGGCATCATTTTGGGGGGCTGTTTTGTAATTTAAAATACTAGTTACTAGCTTTTAAGTCTAGGGCAAGACTTAATGATGTAGCATACCTTTGCTACATGGTCTGTATATGGGGAGAGAAGTGTACAGAAGTACACAATCATCCATGACCAACCTTCTGGAAGTTTCCTTCAAGGCACTGTAGTGACCGTGAAGTTCTTAACAGGCCAGACTTCCACCCGAGCTCTGCCACTTAGTGGCACAAGTCACTTTTGACTCATCTGTCAAATGAGGATAGTAATATCTGAAAGGGTTAAAATTAAGATAAAATGAAATCGTGTATAAAGTACCTACTGTGTTTCCCCGAAAATAAGACCGGGTCTCATACCGTATGTCCCCAAAAATAACCTGGGTCTTATATTAATTGTTGCTCCAAAAGACGCATTAGGGTGTATTTTCAGGGGATGTCTTATTTTTTCATGTACAACAATCTACATTTATTCAAATACAGTCATGTCATCTTTTGGACCATCATCATAATGTATTAAATGCGTCTGTCTGGCTGACAATCTTAACTGGGGCTTATTTGCAGGGTAGGTCTTATTTTAGGGGAAACACGGTAGCAAGGAGTCTGGTATATATAGCAAGTTGTGTGATAGTAGCTATTGTTAAATGGTAGCTAACAAAAAAAAAGGAAAATAAAATAGTATCAGAAATAGCTTCCCTAAAATGTAGTTATGTGTATTGGCCTGATCTTGATTAAATCTTGTTAGGTCAGACGAAAAAAGAAAATTGAGACTGGAACTGTAGTCAGAGTGTTGACGTAAGAAACATCTGAACCTGTAGAGAATTTTAATGAGCTTATTTGAGCCAAACTGACAATTGCTGGGGGGAAAAATCTCAACGGATTAAGAAAATGCTTCAGAGAATGGCAGTTTTGCAGCTTATTCTATACATTAGAATCAAAGGAGGAGATGTAGGAGGGTTACACGAAATCCATTGGTGGCAGACTAACGGGGTAGGAGAAAGCAAAGCGGTTAAATCTCTGGGATTGGATAAAAAGTAAAACGGAGAGATACATACTTCTTTTACACTGGTGAGACAGGATAGTTAAGTAGCATTTGTAGCACATAGAGATGATATTCAGGGAACAAGACAAAATGAGGGGTTCTGTGGTCTGCTCTGGTGTGGTGGGCTGTGCCCGGAGGGGTCCTGAAAAAGGCCTTTCTCTGACATTCCAAGGGACATTATCTTAGATGAAAAAGACAGTAGACAGGCTCGCTTAAGGTAAAGACTGACTTTTGCCAAGGAAGCTACACGTCCAGGAAGTGACTACCTACCATGACCTGCTTTTAGTGAAGAATTTTTATGTTCTTACCATCCTATGTAGTTAATTTTAGTCTCTGAGTTTACAGGGCCGGCGATGCTGGTCTCCCCTGAGCTTGTCAAGTTGAGTGTGTGGCCCCTTTTTTCATCCACAAGAGCTCTTGGCTTAAGTGGCCCTTTTCCTAGTGGCCCCTTCCCTCCTCTCCGCTCCCCTTTGCTCCTACCTGACTCGTCACTGTTGGATTCATTTCTTTTGTCTTCTGTCTTTTTTCTCCTGTTTAAATACAGCGACATCAGGAAATAGATGACTGCTATTTGTCCTTAGCAGTTAATGATATCTGAGTTTGGATGAGTTTATCAGATATTTCCCTAACTGGGCTATTTAAAACAAAAACAAAAACCTTTTTATTATAGAAAATTTCAAACATACACGAAAGTAGAGAGAACCATATAATGAAACCCAGAATCCATCACTCAGCTTCCACAATTGAGTTGCTAAGTTTGTTTCCCCTACACCACCCTAGTATTTTAAAACAAATTTGGGCATTATTTCCAGGTGTAACTCACATTTCAATCTGTATCACTAAGTAAAGGACTTATTTTTTAAAAAAGTTATCCTACCATTTATCACACCTGAGATAATTAACAAGATCTTGACCATCTATGCTGTCAGTGTTCATTTCTCTAATTACTTTTTTATGTTTGCGTCAGGATCCAAGTAAGATCCCCTAAGGGTAGATTTTAGTGGAAAGGTGGGAAGAGGTGAGAAACAGTGTGAGGAACCAGTGAAAATTAGACAAGAGCAGAGTGAGGACATTCAACGTCCTCGAGACAGTATTTTTCTGACAACTTCCCCACAGATTAATAATCCTGCTGGATTTATGGAGCTGTGCACACTCCACATGGGCCCCTAACAGTCCAGGACACTGGAGAAATTACGATTCGACCTGGCTCTAAGTTTCATCGCTTATCATGAGTCATGGACTTGAGTTCACACTCTGTCTAATAACTCAGTTTCCGTACCAACTTCCTTAACATAAGGCTGCAAATTAGAACCCCAAATTGGATTAGACCTGTAAAGCAGTGGGGGTAATTGTTCTAGCGACACAGAGAGAAGCTTTGTTGTAAATAAATGTAGGTGAATCAAGTCATTATGTTGGGTTCCAGCCAGGCCAGGCTTAATGAGCAGTGAGGGGAAGGTCAAAGTGCCCTCTCAAAAACCAGTTTTCAGAGAAGAAGGGCGGCAGACAGGCCCCCAGGGTAGATCAGAGGAGCTGAGGTGTGTGTGATGCTCCAGTGGGAAGTGTGCTTAATGTGTCTCACGAATCACATTAGACAAAGGAACTTTCAGGAAGTACTTGGAGCTTCTGACCAGGTGAAAAGCTGAGAGTGTTATTCCACAGTCCCCCCTCCAAAAAATTTGGCCATAGGTGATAAAAAAAGGTCCTTTATGCCTTAAAGGCAGAAAATACTTTTAGTTAGAAAGCTGGGAGGAAAAAACAAAACCAAAAACCCAACCTCTCCTTGGAGAAGTGAACCTGGGAATGTACCAGCCAAGCTCCTGGGATGCATTGATCTAATGACACTCCCTCCCGCTTTGACGCTGTCCGGGGTAAGGAAATGGGTCTGAGAGTGACTACCCAAAGTCGTGTGGCTGAGGCAGGGCTCCAAGGCTGGAGCCACCAATGGGCCCCTGACAGGACATGCAGAAACACTTTGCAAGATAAAAAGTTGATCCAGAAGACAATTTCACGGCTTTTAGGTAAGCCTTTTGTTTCCATGTAAAATGCACCAGTTTCTCTTTGTTCCCTTAGTTTTCTGTGCCTGCTCTCACCACGTCCAATTTATGCCCTGTTTGCCATTGCCCAGTACTCAAACCTTCTGGGGTGGGGGCGTGAGGTGGGGTTGGAGATAGGAGCCTTTTGCACAAAACCCCTGCTACCTTGTCTTGAAGACCCGTAAAAATTCTTTCCAGTTTTAATCCACTAGTTACCAGTAAATGGACCTTTTAACATTAAGATATTCAGCATTTTTGTTTGCGTTTATGATCATTGTCTATTTTCCATTTATTCCCATCTATTTGCAATAAGTGTATTTTTGAGCCAACTTGGTTTATGCTGTTTTCCCTGGGAAAAAAAAAAAAAAGAAAGAAAAAGCCCACAACCAACCAAACGGCTCATATCGCCATCCCCATGGGGCCCAGCACTTCCTAGGCATGAAATTGACTGACGCACACAAAGGCAGCAGGTGCGGGGGCCACATGCCACTTGCCGCCTTTTTTTTAGTGTGTGTTTATAATCAGTAAATGGCTGTGGATGTTTAAATGGTTCCCTAATACTGATGGAGAGCGGATGCCATTATAACTTGAACTTGTATTGCCATGCAGATGGTGGAAATAAACATCCAATTCTGCACACAGTTTTGTTTGTCTCTCACTTTTAAAAGATCGGCTGAGTGTCAGGCCTGCGCGGTGCCAGCAGGGGGACGCGGGCGGGGGCGCAGAGGAGAGAGCAGGGCTGCCGTCAGGTTCCAGATTGACTGTTGTGTTGAGAGCACCCAGGGCAGCGGGTTTCTGGTAAGTGGGAGGGGGTTCATTTAGGAGGTGGACCCCGCCCCGGAGTTACCAGGCAACAGCTCCCAATATCCCTTCACACTCAAGATGTGCTTCACATCCTTGACCTTCTCTATTATAACACTATTCCAAACCTAACCACACCTCCTGGAACTCTCCCTGTACCTTCCTCTCCACCTTTCACTTTTTTAGACACTTTGAAAAATGGGGTCAGTTCAGCACTGTGGTGAAGGCGCACGATTTGATGTCACTCTTCAGTGGCCCCCCAGCTTGTCCTTCAGATTGCCTCCTTTCTGGGGGGTCACTGATCTACTCAGTACATTTCCCTCCTTTTCCTCAGCACATTGGAAGACCTTGGTAAATAACTTGAACAAATGCTCAACTAACCTGTTCACGCTATGGAAATAACCAGTAGGGTTTAACATTAGCCTATTGCAGAAATACTTGTAACAAGTGTGGAATAAAGGTAGAAATGAATCTCTGTGAAAGTTGGCAAATCAGTGAGCAGAAAGAATAGGATGTGTTTCCCAGCACCTTAAGATTCCCCGGGAGGAAGCCCACTCCTTGGGGAGCAGGCCACGCCTGGGCAGGCCCTGTGAGCCATTTCTCGGGGGCGGAGGAAGTAGCCTCACATTTGAATGCTTCAAGGATGATTCCAGACTTCAGGGCCGAAGAAACTGTTACTACATGAGGGAGGGGTATGCAGTGTATGACAGGCCACGTTTAGCAGGCTTGGTTTGCTTTATGAATGAATCATGCAAAAGCAAGACAGAACTCGCCTTCCTCTACCCCCCAGTTGGCTTATTTCCCTCACCCCAGCCTCGTTTCTCTGCATCAAATCATGCAATAATCCTTCCTATTGCTGCAGAGTGCTTTCCCATGCATCATCTTGTTTGCATCTCCTCACAGTCTTTGGAGCTGGGCAGGGCGTGATGATGATCATAGTTTTGCAGTTAGACCTCAGAAAAGTTGGGTGACTAACTAAAAAGATGGCTTATCTGGCTTCATTCCAGGGGAAGAATCTAGAAACTGTGGTGTTCAGGGCTCTGACTCCAGCCTTGGAGCTTTCTTGGAAACTTTGGGACAAGGGTGAAGATCTTGCACTTTGGAGCAGGGATAGGTGAGCTTTTCCTGTAAAGGACCAGGTCGTAAATACTTGACTGAAGCTTTGCAGGCCATGTGGCCTCTGTTGCAACTACTCCAAAGCAGCCACAAGGCAGTATGTAAATGAATGTGCATGGCTGTGGTCCAGTAACACTTTATTTATTGTGGACACTGAAATTTGAATTTCATATAATTTTCATGAATTGTGAACTATTTATTTTCTTTTGATGTTTTTTTCCTCCAATCATTTAAACATGTAAAAACTATTCTTTATTTGTGGGCCATACAAAAATAGGAAGCTGGTTGGATTTTGCTCATGGGCCATTGGGTGCCGACCCTCTTTTAGAGCTGGCTGCCTTTATTACATTTGCAATTTGGGGCAGATTATCTAGATAAGCCTCGGTGTCTACAAGATGGGAAAAGTAATGGTGATTTTTACCTTCAGGGACTGGAGGACGAAATGCATTGACTGTACAGGGTGTAGCATAATATCTGTTACACACTTGGCCCTCAGTAGATGGGAGGGGTCATGATTCAATGACGCTAAGTTCAGGGGACGGTTTGTCCTCCCAAAATACACTGATAGGGGATTCTGATCTCTTTAAAATAATCTCAGCCTTTTCCACAGCTGGTGCTAATGAAAAATTGTATGTTGAAGGGAAATCCAGATATGCCTACAGGACAGAAACACTTTGGTTTTTTAACCAAAGATAAGTCTTTAAAAAATAATAACTTGTCAGGGACAAGGAAGGCCCAAACAAAATGAAAAATAGTCTGCATGTTTGTTTTGCTGACACAATCTCAGGATAGGAAACTTCTGCTTTCTGGCCTTAGTTTCCTCATCTGTAAAATGGGCATAATAATAGTCTGTACCTTGTAGAACTGAGGAGAGGATGGAACAAGATGTGGGTGTCAAGTGCATAGCATGGTGCTGATCATGCTGTAAGCACGATTCCAGAGCGTATGAAGAACTCTCTGCCTACACCTCATCGTGCCCACCTCCAGGCTCAGTGTTGGTATTAATAGTAGTTGTGGTGGGGATTATCTATTAGCCAAATACGCACCTTTCATACCTTAGGACTAAGAGACAGTGAACTTTGGAAATCCTCCACTCCTGGCACCCACGGAATTCGGCCCACACGAGGGGTCACTGTCTGTGGGGCTCCAGCATCACCAGAGGAGGCGGGGATGGAGGCAGGTAGAAGATACCTCTGAACACAGAAAGCTGCTGAGGCGCTGAATCCAGAAAAAAGTCCTGAGTCTGTCCGCTCAGCATGTGTGAACCTGGCCTAGATTTGCCCAAATCTGGCTCCCTGCTCTCCCCTTTCAGAAGCAGGAGCTTGTGACTTGGCATCTGTTTCTGGAACCCTCTATAGACCAACCTTCTTGGATGATTCTACACCCTTGAGCCAGGAAGAAGGCTGTCCAGAGGTGAGAGCAGGGCTCTTGGGACCCAAAAGGCCAAGTGGGGCATCTGCCTCTCTGGCCTGAAGTTCCCCATTCGTCAGCTGGAATCTCTACACCTGCCCAGAGGACTGCTGACACTCCCGCTGACCAGGGCTGCAAGGTGACATTTTGCATTCTGTGCTGGTGAGCACCATCACTGACCAAGCAGATGAAGTCCTGGAGTAAAGGGCAAAGGAAGGTCAGCCCAGTCGTTGGCCATCCATCTTTCATCAGACAGCCTCATTGCCAGTCATCCCTTCCGTGCCCAGCGACAGTTCTTGGCAGTGATTTGGAGCCTTATGTTTGGGAAGGATGGGGTAAGCAGGGACAAGAGTGGCTAATTCTGCCTCGCCCATCTCTCTCTCCTGAGCCAGCCTCCTACCTTCTGACTCCCCACGCACTCGGGCAGTAGTCACAGCCTGGTATAGCCAGGGCTGGCACAAATGACGGGTCAACTGGCCTTCAGTCCAGTGGGACTCCCCCGGGAACAGTTGGAAAGGACTGAAGCTGCTGTCTGACTGAGATTTATCTGTCTGACCGAGATTTACTGAGCGCTGGCCAGAGACTGCTAGCTTCTTCTCAGATTTAACTGGGAATAATGGCACCCTTCCCCAGGATTAAATATCCCAGCTTGTCTTGGAGTTAGGTGTAGCCACCTAGTAAGGTTACGCCAAAGAGATATAAGCTGAGTTATTGTGTGGCACTGTTGGAAAATTTCCTTAAAAGAGAAACAATACACATTCTTCATGCTTCCTTGCTTCTAACACAGAATTCAGATGTGATGGCTGGAGCTCAAGCAACCATTTTGGACCATGAAGTGGACGTGCTAAGCCTGGTAAAGGAGCTAGATAGAAGGAGTTTGGGCTCCACAAAACTTTTCCCTGAGCTGCACACCTCCAAACATTTTCTATGAGAGGCAGATAAACGGCTGCTTTTAAAAGTACTATTGTCATGAGTTCATTTGCTACCTACAAACCCAATCTAAATTGAAACAAGTCCCCACACATTCTTCGAGGTGGTGATGACAGAGCACTGAGAATTGGACACACGGTGCCTGCCCTATACACTCACATTCTAATGGAGAGAGAACTCTAATGAGGAAACAGAATAATTCCAGGAAATCATTGGTGCCATGAAGCAAAGAAAACAAGATAATATTGAATGAGATGTGAATCTAAGCTGTCACATGTTTTAAGCAATATAATTTTCATGTAAATTCTGTGAAATAGAGGCTGTTATTATTCCCATTGTGCAGATGGGGAAAACAGAGGCACAGAAAAGTAAAGTTGCTTGTGTGAAGACATTCTGCCACTGAGTGGATAAAGCAGTAAGTGAATCGCAGCACTCAGCCTTGAGAGCCCCCACTCTAGCAGTTTGTCACTGCTGTCCCTCAACAGGCTAGAGAGAGGAAGCGCTGCTGAGGGACTGCCATTCAGCTGGCACTAGGCCCTCTGAGTCGCATCCAGTGGTCTTTATACCAATGCTATTCCTCCTCAGTTGTGACATTTTCAGCATGGCAGTCCTGGGGTGTGACACTTCTGAAGTGGTGCCTGCCCCCTTACATACCGATTGGAAGCTGCATGACCTTTCTCATCTGAATCATGCTGCCTCTCTTCCATTGCATTTTATTAGTAAGTAGTGAGTCACAAAGGCTGGTCCAGATTAAGGGAGAGGGGACACCGACCTCCACTATTCTATGTAAGAATGTCAAAGAATTTGTGGACATGTTTAAAATCCCCACACATATCAGCAAGTCTCAGTAATAGTCACTCTGGTGGGGGAGGCTCCTGGGAGATACACAGAAAACAGGTGCAATGGCTGGAGCTCAGGTAACCGGCTTGGACCATGAATAGTCCTCAGTGAGACAACAGGAGCCAAGAGCAGATCACAGATAGTAAGGACCATGTATAGTCAGTCATTCCAGACGGAACCTTACGTGGATGGGAACTGGGGGAGGCCTTGGTACTGCCTGGGCATCAGTACCAAAGGTGAGTTCTGGCCAAATCCTCTCCCTGGCACTGAGGGCTTTGTGTGCTGCTGACCAGTATGCCAGCTGACTTGGTAAGATGTGCCCAGGCACAGAGGGTATTTGCTGAGGCAGGGCCAGTCCTGTGGGTCTACTGGCCCCCAGGTGGGCAAGACCACTGGCAAATGAGCTGGCGGGAGCATGAATGGACTACTTCCAAGTATTGACATCTTAGAAGAGCAGTTTTGAGATCAACCTTACTTTGTTAGGAACTAGCTCCCAATTCAGGACAATCTTCCCAAGGGAATCCCTGGAGGGTCCCCAAAAGCTGTGGAATTGTCTGAGGTTTGGGGAGTATGGACAAGTGCAGGAAAAGCTTGGGACCTTCTTCCCAAAGTCTTGCAAGTTCTCTACCCCCATCACCCCCACCTCCTGCCGACCACCTAGAAAAACAGTGGGCCCCTGGCTCCAAGAAGTATCATAGGATGGTTCATGGATTAGCAAGCACAGAAATAATTGCTATTTATTAAGGGCCTAGGCTTTTCATATATTATCACAGGTTATCTTGTTTAATTGTCACAACAATCCTGCAAGAAAAAGAATTATTCTCCTTCTACAGACGGGGTGCTGAAATTCAGAAAGATGTAAGTCATGTGCCTACGGTGACAAGGCAAGTGTCAAGGATAAGACTGAGAGCCAGATCTTTCTGGCTTTGCATCTTATTTTCCATTCTCTGCCCTATTGTAACCCTCACCCCTTGCGGAAATGGAGGGAGTTAGGCTTGCACAAGTTTTGGGATCCCTGAGTGACTCTGCAGCTGTCTTGAGTTATTCAAGAGTAAGCTCAGCCAGGTTCAAGTTCCCCTTCTAGAAGGAGAACATTCTCAATGCTTAGCTGGTCCCAGGAGTTGTGCTGGGGGCCCCATGGATGTACCCCCCAGACACTGCCCAGACCATCTTGCAGCTGGGAACAGCTGGGCTCTGGGCAGCTGGGAAGGTGACTGTGGAACTGTTTCCCAGCAAAGGAGAACAATGGAAAATGTGGTTTATTAGGGAGAAAGGTAGGGAGGAATCTGGAACGAAAGGTCAGACGTGATTTTCAATAAGAAGGCTTTTCTCCCAGCTTCTCATTCTTCAACTTTCGTTGACTGAGAACAAAGCACTTTTTATACGCTGAACAAATGGTTTGTCCCCAACAGTTTCTTGGGAACCCCCGCCCCAAACTCACCCTGGCTGCGACCTTAGAACACAACAGCAGCGGAAAGGCTCTCTGCCCCGAGCTGTTTCCTTCTTAGAAATGAGAAGTGTGAGAAGAGATTCATGTCTCAGCTTGGCTTTGCGCCATTACAGAGCTACACTCCCTTAACATTCCAAACCCCAAACCTCCGAAAACTTAAAGTTAAAAAAAAATCTGACTTGAAAAACCATGCAAGGCTCTTTTCAGCCTTCATTGATCCAGCTTT